>NC_133655.1:198576739-198897195 GCF_009905375.1 Apium graveolens | reverse complement strand
GTCCGATTTACTTTAGACTATTTTGTTCTTAACATCAGGACCCGAGAACTCACTGTTAGGTTTTGACCACTTCCATTATTAGATAGTTCATGTTACGAGCTTCGTTTTGATATGTGGTTCGTTTGAATCTGATGGACGGTTTAGGAGAAATGACCGTTTTAAGTAACGGCGTTTCGCGACCGAACCATTACCCCTCGCCTTACTTTGAAACCTTGTTTAAGGACTTTAAATGACTAATTGGGGTATGAAACAATTATGTTAAGTGTATTAGGCAGTTGTTAAGGTACTCGCGAAAGAATCGCTTTAAAATTCTTAATGGTTAATTTATTAAAAATGGTGGAGCCGAGGATACTCGAGCGACGTAAGTGAATCGTTAGGCGCAAAAGCAAGCGTTGGAGTCTAATTGGTTAAAGTCTAGATTCTTAAGCGACTTTGGTTTAATTCCAACTTATATGTTGTTTATAGGTTACCAGACTCGTCCCAGGCCTTTTACCACCCCCAGTCGCTCAGGCAAGTTTTCTACCCGTTATACTGTTGTTGTGATGTATATATGTATATGCATTATCTTGTGATAGATGCATGATGGTTATTAGCAAATCTTGCGATATATTGGAGCATGTGATATGGTATATATGCATGTCTGTTTCGTAATCTTGATATCTAATTGTTGATTCAATTGCTTATAAGTTGCATAACACCTATGCTAGAGATAAGCAGTAGTTGCGTATACCCTTAGTATAGGGGACCCAAAGGTGAACATTTTTCTAAACCGGGAGTCGATGTTCCCGAGTATAATATATATATATATATATTGATATAGTTTTCAAAACTATTAATCGAATAAGGTTTATTCGATAACTTTATTTTATTTAATGAATATTATTCTGAATATTCATTCGAGGACTTATGACTCCGCTTACTTTATTTAATGAATATTATCTTGAATATTTATTCGAGGACTTATGACTCAGTTTATTTTATTTAATGAATATTATCTTGAATATTCATTCGAGGACTTATGACTCTGTTTATTCTATTAAATGAATATTATTTTGAATATTCATTCGAGGACTTATGACTCCGCTTATTTACTAAATGATATTCTTTATTTTATTAAAGAATAATGTTTCGATAATCAAACTTATTTTCGATTATTCAAATAAAGATCATACTTTCGTATAAGCATATCTTTGGTTAATTATTATTATTCATTTGAAATATGAGTTTTAAAACTTCTACTTCAACTATTATTATAAAAATCATCCTTGTTGGGAATATTATTTAAACAATAATATTCAGATATTTTCTAACATATCGGGACTGATTTATTTCATTAAATCAGCATTACTCCAAACATTCTAAAAAAATGTTTTCGAGTCTTCAAAATGATTTTAAAAGTTAGAGCGGATCCCAAAACTCATTTTTATATTTAAGATCTTCCTTTCGAAGGGGATTTAAATACTCGCTCAAAACTTGAGGGATCTGGCTCAGTGGTGTATTTTACATTCGCAACGAGGTTGCTGTTTTGATAAATGAATTGATTACTTACCCAACGTTCGGGAATTAAGTCCATCTATTGAGTCGGCATAAGCAACATGGACTCAGTGGGCGTCCATGAAAGTGTAAGTGGCTCAGTGGGACTCCATCAAATGCGTAAATGGCTGAGTGGCAGTCCAGTATAAGGTCCTATTGCGGCCAGGGTGATGACCAGTGGGGAATTCGTCCATCTACTAGTAGAAAAGGTTACTTATTGGTATCTTTGCCTGATCAGCAAGATATCAGGTTTATGCCAAGGTTTTCTCCTTTCCAAATTCATTGAATATTACAACTCTGTTTATAATTTTTATAACAGAGGTTTTCAAGGAGTGTATGAAATGTATATATATAGGTGTGTATATATATATCAGGACTTAATGAAGTATCTCGTAACTTCATTATTTATAATGATATTTCAAAGATTGAATCTATTCAAGTCTTATCTTATAGTCTCATCAGTGTGATGAACTTTTGAAACTAATTATAACTTGAACGGTGGTAGTTCAAGTAGTATTCGGAAAAGATATAAGTATATTGGAGTATCTTGTAACTTCATCTTTTAAACTTATATCTAGTAAATGATTATCTTATGCATATCAAAGATTTTCAGAAAAATATTGAGACAAGGTTAGATATATGAGATCACCTTGCAACGATATTTTTATACAGTTATAAACTGGAACTCTGTGTATATTATACATGTCAGAGGATTTCAAAGATTGTGAAAAGTATATATGTATGTATATACTGAATATTTTGCGACTTGGTCGCGTTAAGATATCAACTTGGTTCATTTCTTCTTAACCAAGACTTTCTTGAGTACTATGAGAATGCTCATATATTGTAAATTATCATACATACTATTTCGGTGGGCTTGTTACTAACCCTTGCTTTCTTCTTTCATCACACAATATCAGATAGACAAGATGAACAAGACCAAGCTCCCAATTCGCGAGCGGATAGGAAACGTTCCGCAGTTTCCTATAGGCGTTGATGTCGCTGTAACTGAGGTAGGAACTACCAATAGGCTAGGCTTTCAACTTTTGATGTACCAAACTTATGTATCTTTATGAATTGTAATAATGGCAAAGAAATGTAAATTTATTCAGAAACCCTTTTGAGGTGTAATGACTTATAATTGTGGAATAAAATGACTTGTGTTATTTTTGGTATTCATCTCCGAGACTATAACTTGTGGTGTGTGTGTATATTGTGGGGTCACAGTACGCAGTAGTTGGTTGACTATTAAGATTAAGTATTGATAAGTGAAATGGAACTCGTGACAACCCGAATCCCCGACCCCTGATTTGGGGGTGTTACAGAAATGGTATCAGAGCCAAGCGTTATAAACCTCAGAGATGATGTGGCGTTAAGATAATAAGTTCACTAAGATAATAAGAACTCTTGCCAAGTTCATATTCGGACTACCTAACGTAGTACCGACAGTTAAAACCCTTATGGGAACCCTTATAAATATCGTGATAGAAGCGTAGTTCGTTATCGTATATGGTAGCGGGACTCCGAACCCTGAGGTTGAGGAGCAACAGCGCGATGATGTTTTATTACTAATTGGAGATCGGATTGTGGATCTGATAGAGCATCCTAACGCTGGACCGGATGATGTTTATATTGAGGATGTAGCGGTTGAGGATGTTGTCCTAGAAGGGATTGTTGCTGAGGAGGATCCCGTGGAGGATCCTGACAAGAATGAATAAAGGACCACTGAGGAATTGATGACCATGGTTAGGGAAACTACTAGAGGTAGGATTGGACGGTCACTACTGGAGGTTCTTTCAAGTTTGTAAGGATAGTAGCCCCTTTAACGCGGCTTACTCGTCAGACTGAGAAGTTCGAATGGACAGAGAAATGCGAAAACAACTTTTAAGAACTGAAGCAAAGGTTGGTGACGTCCCCTCTGTTGGCGTTGCCGGATGGAAAATGAGATTTTGTGAAGTGTAGTGATGCTTCGCATAAGGAATTAAGGTGCTTCTTATACAGCACATCAAGGTAATCGCGTACGCGTCAAGACAATTAAGGGAATATAAAATTCGATATCCCCACCCATGAGCTTGGGCTCGTGGCAATAGTTTTGCCCTAAAGATTGGAGGCACTACTTGTATGGAAAGAAGTGCGAGATTTACCTAAGCCATAAGTGCTCTAGTACATTTTTACGTAGAAAGAGCTCAACATACGCTAGAGGAGGCGGTTAGAGCTAATCAAGAATTATGATTGGGAGATTCTTTATCATTCAGGGAAAGCCAATGTGGTGGCTGATGCCCTTAGTAAAAAGGAGAGACTCAAGATGATAATGTCTTTGGGAGAGTTTATAAGAGATTTTGAGAAAATGGAAATAGAAGTGAAGGTAACCGGAGCCGGTACCGAAAAGCTGTTTGAGATTGCAATACAACCCGAATTATTGGAAAAGAACATATTATGCCAGAAAAAGTGATGAATGAAGGCAGATAGCAAACAAATAGATAAGAGATTAATACCGAGAAAGATGATAAGGGAATAATGAGGTATTCCTACAAAATTTGGGTTCCAAATGTTCAAGAGCTTAAAGATGAAATCTTAGATGAAAGCTAGTTTGAGGAATAAGATTTAGAGCAAACCCTGAACGTGATAGTCAGGGAGGTCGCCATCAAGATAGAAGGAACCCATAACATAATGGAGTGGAAAAAGAGGATTTAAAACATGTAGGATGACCCCGATTATGGGGAGAATGAGGGAACGTAAGACTAAGGAAACGGGAGTCGAGTAAGGAAAGGGGACCCGAGACGGTACTCCTATACGACAAATTATGGACCTTTGTAGACAGAACTTAGACTATTATCCCCAACCACCACCCTGAGGAAACAATGCGGTGAAAAATTCTTTCAGGTTCTTTAAGTCGCTAAGCTCTCAGAGTTCCAAGGAACAAGCTGACCCAGTCGAGGCAAGAGCCTGGTTAAAGGAAATATAGGAATTATTTGAGATTCTAAATGATTGACGAATCACAAAAGACTATTTTTGTCACCCTCCTAAGAGAGAGGCCACCCGCTGGTGAAAGGCCAAGGAAGGCACGGAGCAAGAGATTATAATAAACTGATTTAAGTTCAGTCAACTGTTTTCAGGAAAGTACTTCCCAAGGTTATGGAGATAGTGTAAAAGCTTTAGAGCCAGAACAAAGGCAGACGAGTATGATAAATTATGAATCTAAGTTGTAAAAGTTATCAAGATTCGTTCTGAGGACACGAATCCAGAATGGCGGGATATTTGAAATCAATGCTTATGTTATGTTGGTTCATGAAATAATGATAAGAGAAAGGAAAATAAAAAGAAACTGAAGTGGAAAGGAATATAAAGGCAATAGAGTTTGAGGAATGATAAGGGAGTTGAGTATGAGGAAACCCTAAAGACTCGTAGCAATAGAAATAGAAAAGTATGTAATCGTCAGGATGAGGGTGATTCACCATGAGTTAAAATTGATGGTTGAAGGCATAAGAGATACATATATTTTATCCCCTGTAAGTTGGGAGGATTCGAGGAAACCTTGAGATAGTTCGAAGGATAAATAATGAGACGCGGATAGACTGAGGAGACAAGGAAGTAAGAAATTAGGAAAATTGGATGAAGGAAGTGACCTTCAAGAATGTGAAGTGTAAGACCGGTGGCTTGATACCCAGAAAAGGAGACGCCATGTATGAAAGATATCCCAACATTGAGATGACTGTTGAGATAAACAACAAAAGTAAATAAGGAATTATTAAGAAGAAGTTCACGATGAACACGACCAATATCTTCCAGAACATCCCTGTTGTCATTACCAAATTAGGAAAGCAAAGCGAAAAAAAAACCGTTGTTATCTTTTGGAGGCCATATTGATTGACCTCATTATTGAATACAGATGTTATTGTGAAATTAGGCATATACTATCGAGGTGGGAATGATTGAATAAGACACCCTTATCAGGGATATATGACTTGATTTATCCATGGAAGGATGCATGTACCTTTTTAAAGGTTGAATTAAGGATAGAACATCGGTAATTTAAAATGAATCCTAGGGGAATGCATAAAGGTTGGAATTTCACCCTTAATAGGGATAGTATGAGTTTTGACAGTATAAATTGGAAAGGATTAAGGTAATAACAACCTTTAAGGATCAGTGGAGAATTTTTTCCAGAAGTATATAGACAATGATTCTGGTATTAATAAATGGTATCTTGATATGCCCTGTATCTAGGAAATACAAGAGGAACGATTCAAGGATAACCTTAGAGGTTTTACAAGGAGAAAGGTAATATTCAAAATTCTCAAGAATAGAAATTTTGATAAAGGAAATATGACGTAATTATAATGATGCCAAGTGGGGCATGTGTTAAACCACGAGAAAGTATGGATCGAACCAGTAAAGGTCGAAATTGTTCAGGGCAATTAGGACCTAAGATAAAAGATGTCCTAAGTATGATCGAGAGTCAGTCGTGACAATGATTAACATCTAAAGACTAAGGCAATGACTTATGGAAAAATGGTGATTTTTTTTTCTTTCTCACCAGGACTTAAGAAAAGCATTTTCACATAAGCAGTGATTGAAATGAGGTAGAAAATTTAGTTGAAGGTGGTTAAAAGACATTGATTATAAGGAACTATTACTATCAGGAAAGGCCAATGAGGTGGCCGACACTCTAAGTGCAAGAGAGTAATTATAGGCGCTCGTGCCAGAGGAATGCGGTGATAATGGTTGAAGCCATGAAGGTTGTATTATGGTTTGGAAGATTGACATTCCTTCTGATGACTGTGCAATACCCAACCGTAATAGTAGTTGGTAAAGGTTTAATTCGTGTAATCGCCATGAGCGGGCTATCTATCTTAGAAGGAACTACCTTGAGAATAAGCCAGGACCATGTTCAAAAAGGACTAAATGAACCATTGAGCTTTATGTCTTCTAATATAGACATATGATTTAGAATGGTATTAACCTACTATCGTTGCTTTCATCAAAACTCTTTTGCATTTTATCTGCTTCATGTCATGAATGTACGTCAGGATCAGGAGTGTTCTTCATGAATCATGAACGGTGATCATGTGACCTCCTTAGAAGAATTCGATACGATATGTATGGACTCCGTATGGTTAGCTATTAAGACTTCATGGAAAGTGAATGACTACAGTAGGTCAGTGGTGGACCATAGTAATGCTCCAATGAGTCTATGAATAATGAGACAATGACAACTGTGAGAGTTGTATTGTAATGAATGTTGAGATTGAGTACCACTAATCGGGTCGTGGTATTGTATAAGTTATCATTGAATAGACTAATTAAGTCGATTATCTACCTATTGAATACTTATTCCTTCTTATCAATAGAGAGTCGCATTACTATACGAGGAAGGTTGCAGTGCAAGCAAAGAATTCTAGTAACGATGATGTCTAGAATGAGATCCTAGATTCGATTTTTGATGTCGAGGGAGTTTCAAAGGTGATTGTGTATAAGCTCGAGGAAGAGCATGGGTCCATAGAATGATGGACGGAATAGCAAAAATATTTAAGCATGTGAAATGCGATGCGATAATACTGGATATTGATATATATACATATGTTTTATTCTCCTATGATAAACCTCTATAGTTCAGAGGTAGATTCCAAGCCAGATATTTGTGGCAGTATTTTTTTCATATACAATTTTCTTCAATTCATTCTTTTCTCTTCTTTTCATTTCATGTAAGCTGAGAAGAACAACCCTTCCAAAAGGGGAGGTATTGCCGAATGACTATCTATCTGTGTGATAGAAGCCTAGTAGGATACCACATGTTGTTTAATCGCTTGTCAAGTACTAAAGGCTGGCCACCTTCTGTACTAACTATGCGATATAACAAGTGTTCATGATCATAGTGATCTCTTAATAAATTCTTTTACTTCTATACGATGGATCAAGCTTTCAAAGATAGAAGCAGCTAGAAAAGAGTAGTATCAGTGCGATGGTATTCCGAATCTAACGCGTTCGTGATACTAAGGTTGGCGTAATTATTAAAAGGTTATAGAATGCTAATGAGCAAAAGTGTAACCAGTATAGTATTATGTACGGAAGATAGTAATGATTACAAACTGGAAAAGAATGGGTATTGAGAAGCAAAAGCTTTAATGCTAGAAGCTATGATGAGAGTCTATGCAATAGACTTGAAAGAATTTGAAATGGTCACTTAACACGGATTGAGTTTTCTTACGATAATAGATCATATGTCAGTATTGAGATATCGCCTATAAGATCCTTGAGGGAAGACAATGTCGATCTCCCTTATGATAGGATGGAGTTGGAGAGCGCAAGATGCTCGGACCAGCAGTGGTCCAAAGGACCAAGGATATAATAGATTTAATTAGAGGACGGCTGGTAGTAGCCCAAGATGGCACACGAAGTATGTTGATTTGACACAAAAGGACAATGAATAGGAAGTAGGGGACCTAGTGCTGTTATAGGTATTCCCTTGGAAAGGATGGATGAGGTTCGGAAAGAAAGGAAAGCTAAGCCCACGAATTGTTGGACCCTTTGAGGTATTAAGATGTATTGGGAAGTTAGCATATGAGCTAGCCCTACCCCCGAACATGTAGCAAGTTCATAATGTGTTCCACGTATCAATATTAAGGAAGTATAATTCGGATGCCAGACAAATAAGGGCATATGAGCGCATAGACATGCAACCCGACGTAACCTATATGGAGCAACCAGGAAGGGTTATAGATAGAAAAGGAACAAGTGCTTAGGAGAAGGGTTATCAAACTAGTCAGAGTTTGATGGTAGAACCACAATGTGGGAAAATTTACTTGAGAGTTAGAAAGTGCAATGCTAAGAGAGTATCCCTATTCATTTTCTATCTGATTCCGGGACGGAATCCTTTTAAGGAGGGGAGACTGTAATAACCCCAATTTTTGGAATTTTTGAAACCCTTATGAATAGTGATTTTGCCGATTATGCTGAATAAGAAAACTTTTCATACCACACTATGTAGGGGTTCTTTTATTGATCTTCTGAGATATTATTAGTACTCTATGTGGTATATAAGTGTATGTAAAGATCGTCATAATCCAAATCCGAACACTTTGATTTTTCCCGAAAATCCACCAGATACCGAAAGAATTGAGTATAAGGTAACATGGTTAAAGGGATTTAAATTCAAGGATGTTAGATATATTTGATAATGTTATGGCTAATATAATTTATGTTTAGATTTCAGATCTTATTTAACAGGACAAGTCAGTACTTAACCATTAATCAGTACTTATACTGGAAGTCAGGACTTAAGGATATCAGTACTTATATTATCAGGAGATAATCATCAGAAGTTAGATATCAGAACTTAAGTGTTGAAGGACGTTCAGATAAGGACAGTAGCTGATTAAAGGAAAGAAGATCGAGATAAACATAAGAAGATATATGCATGAAGAAGGAGTTCCGTGAAGAATGGAATACTTGGAAGAAAAGATATCTGATTGATATATTTTAGGAAGCAGAATTATATTCCATATCAATTAGCGATTATCTTATAACTGTGTAGTATATAAACACAGACATAGGGTTTACACTATAAGTGTTATCATATTCGAGAAGATTATTCATTGTAACCCTAGCAGCTCTCGTGATATTTGTTCATCACTGAGAGGTAACAGTTCCATACTGTAACAGAGTTTATTGTTTCAATAAAGTTTGTTTTCTGTTACTTAATATGTTAAAGTTCGATTTGATTGTATTATACACTGTATTCACCCCCCTCTACAGTGTGTGTGACCTAACAAGTGGTATCAGAGCTAATCTGTTAACACACATACAGTTAAAGATCCAAACACAATCATGTCTGACACAGAAACTCCAACTAAGCCTACCAAAACTGAAGAACCTCCAAAGACACAAATTCAAAGTCGGTATGAGACTATCAGAGTTCCCATACTGAGACCATCTGAATACCCCATATGGAAGGTAAGGATGACCATGTTCCTGGAAGCAACAGATCCAGAATACCTTGATAGAATCAAGGAAGGGCCTCACAAACCAACCAAGCTCGCTGTTGCAGTTGCAGGTGAAGCAGCAAAGACCGTACCAAAGGAGAAGAGTGATTATACTGCTGAAGATATAGCATCAATTGCTAAGGATGCTAAGGTACGACACTTACTGCATAGTGCCATTGATAATGTAATGTCAAATAGGGTAATCAACTGCAAGACTGCTAAGGAGATATGGGATGCTCTGGAAACAAGGTGTCAGGGAACTGACACAATTAAGAAGAACAGGAAGACAATACTCATTCAAGAGTATGAACATTTTGACTCAAAGACTAATGAGTCATTGAATGATTTATATGATAGATTTGTCAAACTTTTGAATGATTTGTCATTGGTTGATAAAGAGTATGATCTTGAAGATTCAAACCTTAAATTCCTATTAGCTCTTCCTGAATGCTGGGATTTGAAGGCAACGATAATAAGAGACAACTACAATCTTGATGAAACAACTCTTGATGAAATCTATGGAATGCTCAAGACTCATGAACTTGAGATGGAACAAAGAAGCAAGAGGAAAGGAGGAAAGTCAAGGACAGTTGCTCTTAAGGCTGAAGAAGAATCCCCCACATCATCTCCTCATCAGCATCAGTCTTAGGCAAGCTTTCAGAATCTGAGTCATCATTACTTTCAGAACTTGATGACTCAGTTTCAGACTTTATGAAAAGAGCTTTACCCTTGTCTTTCCTTGAGGAACCTGCCAACTCTTGATGAAATCTATGGAATGCTCAAGACTCATGAACTTGAGATGGAACAAAGAAGCAAGAGGAAAGGAGGAAAGTCAAGGACAGTTGCTCTTAAGGCTGAAGAAGAATCCCCCAAAGCAGCTTCCTCAAGGAAAGACAAGGGTAAAGCTCTTTTCATAAAGTCTGAAACTGAGTCATCAAGTTCTGAAAGTAATGATGACTCAGATTCTGAAAGCTTGCCTGAGACTAATGCTGATGAGGAGATGATGAAGCTATGTGCTCTTATGGTGAAAGGAATCACAAAGATTGCATACAGGAAGTTCAGGAAGGGAAAGAAGTTTTCCAGGAAAGGCATAAGTTCCGATAAGAAGAATTTCAGGAGATCCGAAGGCAGAGGAGGAAAGTCTGATAGAGGAGATTATACAAATGTTAAATGCTATAACTGTGGTGAGAAAGGCCACATATCTCCTGATTGCAAGAAGGCAAAGGGTGACAAAGGCAAGGCTCTTGTCACAAAGCAGAAAAGCTGGACAGACACCTCAGACTCTGAAAGTGAGGAGAACTATGCATTAATGGCAAATGCTGATAAAAAAAGTGCTGAGAGCAGTTTTGAAGCTGCTGAAATAAAGGTACCTCAGACTACTTATGCTTTTTATACTGATGATATTAATGAGTTGAGAAGATATCTTAAAACCATGTTTGTTAGTTATAGAGATCAAACTTTAACATGTGAAAGATTAACTTCTGAAAATCTTGCTTTTAAGAAAAGAAATGATTTCTTAGAAAAAGAGTTAGTCATGTTCCATCAAACTTAGAAGGATAGAGATGATGATTTTTATGTTAGGGATGAAGTGCTAAAAATGAATGAATCTCTAAAAACTGAGTTAGAAAAGGAAAGAGAGATTATCAGGACTTGGACTAACTCTGGCAAAACAACTCAAAATTTGCTAAGTAGTGGAAACTGGAAAGAGGGCTTAGGTTATGGAGAAGATAAGAATGATAAAGGAACTAAAGAAATTAAGCCTGTTGTTAAGCAAAAGCCAAAGTTAAAACCTGTTAAGTTTGTAACTGTAAAGTCTGAAAATGAGAAATCAGAAGTTAAAGAGGAATTAACTTCTGACAAACTAAAACATGAAAAGACAGCTGAAGTGAACATAGGCTTAATGACAAAGAAGCAGCTTAAGCATAAGCTGAAAGATGTTAAGAATGCAAACAAGGTAAAATCACCTAGGAAAAATAGGAATGGAAAGGAAGGTGTGAATAAAAGCAATGATTATAAACCTGTTCCTGATGCTCCTAGGAAAACATGTCATAAATGTGGAAGTTCTAACCATCTGGCTTCTTTTTGTAGGAAGAATAAGAATATTAACTCCTTACCTTCAAAATCAGGAGTTAAGAGTCAGTCTGTTAGATACAAACCACAAAATCCTTGTTTTCATTGTGGTAGTTTATGGCATTCCATTTATACTTGTAAGGAATATCATAGTTTGTACTATGATTATTATCAAATAAAACCTTCTTTGAAGAAAGTTTCCATTGTTCCTTCTAGTGTAAATTCTGATTCAAAGTCTGATAGTGTAAGTTCTGATAAGAAAAATGTTAACATAAACTCTGATGCTAAATCCGCTGCAAATGTTAACAAACTTAATAAGGCCAAATGATCCAAGCAAGTCTGGGTCCTTAAAACTAATAATTAGTGGTCTTTGTTATTGCAGGGCAACAGGAAAAATATTCTAGTTCTGGACAGTGGATGTTCAGGACATATGACTGGAAATAAGGCCCTGCTATCAGACTTTGTGGAGAAAGCTGGCCCAAGTGTTTGTTATGGAGATGGCAACATTGGAAAAAAATTGGGATATGGCAATATCAATCTTGGAAATGTCATAATTAAAGAAGTAGCTCTGGTCTCTGGACTTAAACACAATCTGCTGAGTATAAGTCAAATCTATGATAGAGGTTATCATGTTGATTTCTTTGAAGAACACTGTGAAATTGTGAGTAAATCTAAAGGCAAAGTTGTTCTGAAAGGATACAGGCGTGGTAACATTTATGAAGCTAAGCTTTCAACAAGTACTGATGGTTCTATAATTTGTCTGATGAGTAGAGCATCAATTGAAGAAAGCTGGAATTGGCACAAGAAACTCTCTCATTTAAATTTCAACAATTTAAATGAACTGGTCAAGAAAACTCTTGTGAGAGGACTGCCAAAGTCAGTATTTGCTCCTGATGGCCTTTGTGATTCCTGTCAGAAAGCCAAACAAAGAAAATCTTCTTTTAAGAGCAAGACTGAATCATCAATTCGTGATCCTTATCATCTACTACATGTTGATCTATTTGGTCCAGTGAATGTCATGTCTATTGCAAAGAAGAAATATGCGTTGGTCATAGTGGATGAGTTCACCAGATACACATGGGTGTATTTCTTGCACACAAAAAGTGAAACTGCATCTATCTTGATTGATCATGTCAAACATCTGGATAAATTGGTCAAAGATTCTGTGAAAATTTTAAGGAGTGATAATGGCACTGAGTTCAAGAATTTGATAATGGAAGAGTTCTGCAAAAACCATGGAATAAAGCAGGAATTTTCTGCTCCTGGAACTCCACAGCAAAATGGAGTTGTTGAAAGGAAGAATAGAACTCTCATTGAAGCTGCACGTACAATGCTTGAAGAAGCAAAGCTTCCAACCTATTTCTGGGCTGAAGCTGTGCAGACTGCTTGTTTTACTCAAAATGCAATACTCATTAACAAGCATGGAAAAACACCATATGAGATGGTGAAGAAAAAGAAGCCAAATCTGAAATACTTTCATGTATTTGGATGCAAGTGTTTTGTTCTTAAGACTCATCCTGAACAGCTATCCAGGTTTGATCTAAAAGCTGATGAAGGAATCTTTGTTTGATATCCACTTTCCACAAAAGCCTTCAGAGTCTATAATTTAAGAACAAAAGTGGTCATGGAATCTATCAATGTCTCTTTTGATGACAAGAAGATTACTGGTCTTGAAGATTTCATTAATCATGATTAGCTGAGATTTGAAAATGAAGACTCAAATTCTGATACTGAAAATCCTGACAGTCTAAGTCCTAATACTGTAAACTCTGATGGATTAGACTCTGATGTTATTGAAACTGTGGTGACTACGTCAAAGGAAGATGCACCTATGCAGGGGGAGCATACTCAAGATCCTACCACATCTCAAGAAACATCATAACATACATCTGGCTCTTCAAGTTCTGATTCGTCAAGTTCTGATAAGCCAAATTCTGATAGTGCTGAAAATCTAAATTCTGAAGAATCCAACTCAGAGAGCATAGTTTCAGGGGGAGCATCAGAAAATGAAAATGAAGACAGCATGGATCATGGGGGAGCATCCAGTTCTAGAGAAAACCTTCCATCTGCAAGGAAGTGGACAAAGTCACATACACCTGATTTGACAATTGGAAATCCTGATGCAGGTGTCAGAACTAGAACAGGTACTTCAAATGAATGTCTTTACAATTCTTTTCTTTCTCAGACTGAGCCAAAGAAAGTGGAAGAAGCTCTTCAAGATGCTGATTGGGTGCAAGCAATACAGGAAGAGTTAAATGAATTTGAACGAAACAAAGTCTGGACCCTAGTGCCAAGACCAAAGAATAGATCTGTTGTTGGTACAAAGTGGGTATTCAGAAACAAAACTGATAGTGATGGCATAATTACAAGGAATAAGGCAAGGCTGGTTGCAAAAGGATATTCTCAACAGGAGGGAATTGATTATGATGAAACATTTGCACCAGTTGCTAGGTTAGAAGCCATAAGGATATTTTTGGCTTATGCTGCTCACAAAAAGTTTACTGTCTTTCAAATGGATGTGAAAAGTGCTTTTCTCAATGGAGAATTGGAGGAGGAGGTATATGTTGAACAACCTCCAGGCTTTGTAGATTCCAAACATCCAGATTATGTCTACAGGCTTGATAAAACACTTCATGGACTTAAGCAAGCTCCTAGGGCATGGTATGAGACTTTAGCTCAGTTTCTTCTGGAAAGTGGATTCA
Source organism: Apium graveolens (assembly GCF_009905375.1). Classification (NCBI taxonomy): domain Eukaryota; kingdom Viridiplantae; phylum Streptophyta; class Magnoliopsida; order Apiales; family Apiaceae; genus Apium; species Apium graveolens. The sequence goes on along the minus strand of NC_133655.1, from coordinate 198,882,908 downwards.
ACAGAGGAACAATAGACAAAACACTGTTCTACCTCAACCATGGAAAGGACTTACTTCTCGTTCAGATTTATGTTGATGATATCATTTTTGGTCTACAAATGACAGACTTTGCAAGAAGTTTGCCAAACTAATGTAGTCAAGATATCAGATGAGTATGATGGGGGAACTTAGCTATTTTCTGGGCCTTCAAGTCAAGCAGAATGAAGAAGGCACTTTTATTTGTCAAACTAAGTACACCAGAAACTTGCTGAAGAAATTTGGAATGCAAGATTGTTCAAGTGCATCCACTCCCATGGCCACTGCAACAAAACTGGATAAGGATACTGGTAAATCAGTAGATATTACTGATTACAGAGGTATGATTGGCTCTCTACTCTATCTAACTGCTAGTAGACCTGATATCATGTATGCTACCTGTCTTTGTGCAAGATTTCAAGCAGATCCAAGAGAACCTCACTTAACAGCTGTGAAAAGAATCTTTAAGTATCTTAAAGGAACAACTGATCTGGGATTGTGGTATCCTAGAGAATCAGATTTTAAACTAATAGGTTACTCAGATGCAGATTTTGCAGGTTGCAAAATTGACAGGAAAAGCAGAAGTGGAAGCTGCCAATTCCTTGGAGGCAGACTGGTTTCTTGGTTCAGCAAGAAACAAAAGTCAATTTCCACATCAACTGTAGAAGCAGAGTATATTGCTGCAGGAAGCTGTTGTGCACAGATTCTTTGGATGAAGAATCAGTTACTGGATTATGGGTTAACATATTTCAAAATCCCTATTTACTGTGATAATCAAAGTGCTATTACTATGATAGGTAATCCAGTTCAACACTCTATGACAAAGCACATCAGCATCAGGTACCACTTCATAAGGGAACATGTGGATGAAGGTACAGTGGAATTGCACTTTGTTCCAACAGATCAACAACTAGCAGATATCTTCACAAAACCACTGTGTGAAGCCACTTTTACAAGATTGGTAAATGAACTTGGAATGATTTCAGGTTCTTTCTCTAAATCTGCTTAGTTTTGTTCTGTATTATCAGACTTTATGATCAGTATTTACAGAATTTAATCTCTTTGTGTATTCTGTGATTAATTGATAAATGTTTTTAAGTACTGACTGTTGTCTGATATATGTTTCTAAACTCTGATAAGTGATATGTCTGTCTAAGTAACCATTCAATCCTATGAGGATAATTGTGTTAGATACTGACCTAGTAGTCTTCAATAAACAAATGATCCCATGTACGAAGTAATTATTTCTGTGGAAATTTTATGACACAAGCAAATTCTGATAATTGAGCTTAGTTGAGTTTACTTTGTTTATCTTATTACTAAGTCACAAATTAGAATAATGCTACTCATCTGTTAAGTTCTGATACCAGTAAAACTGCTGAATGTACTAAGTGCTGATAAACCTCACTTATAAAAAGAAAAATCAAAAGGATCAAAGAATAAAATCAGGTACTCCTTTGAGATCTAGAGTAAAAATGTGGAAGGGAAGACCCAAGTGCATTGCTGGTATTAAGTAAATATGCATTAGAAAAGCAAAATATTTTCTTGGTGACTTTTCACACTCTATGATTACTGGAGAAATACTCTGATAATAGCATAAATTCTGATAAGCAGTCGTGACTCACTTACACTGAGGAGCCACTGTAAAATAGAATTTAAAAAGATGCATAAAATTAGCACAAATCAGTTGAGGTGGACTCAAGCATGAACTCATTCATCAGTAGGTTTTAGGATAATGACAGCTCTTTAGCAAAATTTTAGTTATTCCTTATTTCTAAGATGTACTGAAGTAAATCAGACTTTACTCTTTGTCTGCTATTTAGCTTGATGCACACACTAATCACTCCATCTGAATGATGAAAATTACTGTGGTGGTCTATGTTATTTTAGATAAACAGTCATTGTATCACCTTGCACTAATTCTGAGGACAAGTTCTGGCTGCATATTCTGAAGATTAAGTTCTGAAGAGTATAACTCAGAACTTGTATGAGGATTTACTCAGATAAGCATTTTTTTTCGAGTTAAGAAATTATGTTCTGATGACTGTTAAGTTCTGAAATAAGTCTAAATTCTTTACTTGACTTATCTGTGATAAAATTTGATAATAGTCTCGGTACAAACTAGAACATGTGAAGTGGAAGATTAATAGTCACTATGGTTAGGATTAATGGTACTCGTACTTGAACAGTCAACTTTTACTTGTGTCTTGTGCGCATTCAACCATGTTTTCTCTTTCCAATGAATGTTATTCTTTTTCCAAGTCTGGGGAGACGAGGTAGAATTAATTCTACCTGTCAACATTAAAAACCTTTACGTCTCCTGACATTCTCTTGCCTATATAAACAGCCTCTTCACATCTGTAATAACCCCAATTTTTGGAAAATTTTTGAAACCCTTATGAATAGTGTTTTTGCTGAATGAGAAAACTTTTCATGCCACACTATGTAGGGGTTCTGATATGGATATTCTGAGATTTTATTAGTACTTTATATGGGATATAAGTGTATGTAAAGATCGTCAGAATCCAAATCCGAACACTTTGATTTTTCCCGGAAATACACTAGATACGGAAAGATTTGAGAAAAAGGTAACAGGATAAAAAGGATTTAAATTAAAGGATTATAGGAGAGGATCATAAAAGGAATACAATATATTGAGAAAGGTTAAGGGAACCTAAGTAATAAGATCCCGGGTATGATCCCTCAAACGATAAACGAAAACGAAAGTTAAGCGAACCGTATAACAGATCAGCAGTCATTAGGCAAACAATTAGGAAGTTAATCAAAGGGATTAGAGAGGATGATGTCACCCAACCAATGAGAAGACGACAAGGAGGGGAGGATGACATCATGAGGATGATGCAAGCATGACATAAGAGGGAAGGAAATGTGGTGGAATATTAACCACACAAAGTCAAGGCTACAAAGGGAATTAACCAAAAAAACAAGACAAAAACCTAACAACCAAGCAAAACAAATCACAAAACACCAAACCTTCCATTTCTTCATGAAGCTCTCGGCTTCTTTCTTAAGAAATGGGAAGTCCAAGCTCCTCCACTTGCTATTTTACAAGGTAATTATCCTAGCTTCTCCTAGTTAAGTTACATACTTCCTAGAAATCTTAGCTTCAAAATCCTTTCCTAGCATTTCCTATAAATCATTCAAGAAGATGGTGAATAGTACTTTCTTGAAATTAATTTTTGTGTTCTTGATTTCTTTGAAAGAACAAGCTTGTAGGAGGTTAGATTAAGGCTTCCATGGGCATTCCAAGGACCTTTCATGGATTAAAAGCTTCAAGGAAGGTATAACTCTTCATGGTCTTAGTTTTAAGTTTTGTTGTTTAGATTTCCTAATGTTTAGATGATGGGTTAGTGTAATGGGTGTGTAATCATGTTTAGAGCTTGTTATGAGTAGTTTAGTTGGTGAGAGGCATGATTATTGTGTGTTTAGAGATTGGTTGATTTTGTGATATTTTTGGAGTTGGAAATCTTGGTTATTAGTTAATGAACTTAAGTAAACTCTTAGTTCATAATTGAGAAATAAGTATGAATTGGAAATATTGAATTGTTGGGGCTGTTGTAGTATGGTATGGATGGATGTTGGTTGTATGAATGATATGTGGTTGAATTGTGGTTGTTTTGAATTGGTTTAAAATTGGGAAATCGCGTAAACATAGCCGTCGTAATGTCCGATTTACTTTAGACTGCTTTTGTTCATAACATTAGGACCCGAGAAACCCCTGCTAGAATATGACCACTGCCATATTTAGATAGCTCATGTTACGAGCTTCGTTTTGATATGTAGTTCGTTCGATTCCGGTGAACGGTTTAGGAGAAACGACCGTTTCAAGTAACGGCGTTTCGCGAACGAAACTTTTTCCCTCGCCTTACTTTGAAACATAGGTTAAAGACCAAAAAGGGTTAATTAATGTATGAAACATTTATGGTAAGTGTGTTAGGCAGTTGGTAAGACACTCGCGAAGGAATCGCTTTAAAACTCGTAAAGGTTAAATTATTAAAAATGGTGAAGCCGAGGGTACCCGAGTGACTTAAGCGAATCAGTGAGCGGAAAACAAGCGTTAGAGTCTAAGTTAGTTAAAGTATAGATTTACAAGTGATTTTGGTTTAATTCCAACTTACTTGTTGTTTATAGGTTACCAGACTCATCCCGAGCCTTTTATCACCCCAAGTCGCTCAGGCAAGTATTCTATCCGTTATACTGTTGTTGTGATGTATACACTTGTATATGCATTATCTTGCGATAGATGCATGTTGGTTATTTAGCAAATTCTTGCGATATATTGTAGCATGTGATATGGTATATATGCATGCCTGTTTCATATTCTTGAAATAAATATCTGTTGGTTCAGTTGATAATACCTATGCTAGAGGATAGCGGTATCTTGCATATACCCTTAGTATAGGGACCCTAAGGTGAAAATATTTTCTAAAACCGGGAGTCGAGGATCCCGAGTAGATTTTTGTATATATGGATATGGATATATATATATATATATATTTATATTTATATATATATATGGTTATAGTTTTCCAAACCATTAATCGAATAAGGTTTATTCGATAACTTTAAACTTTATTTTATTTATTGAATATTATTTGAATATTCATTCGAGGGCTTATGACTCTTTTATATTATTTATTGAATATTATTTGAATATTCATTTGAGGATCTATGACTCCGATTATGTGCTGAGATATATTCTTTATTTTATTAAAGAATAAGGTGTCAATAATCAAACTTATTTTCGATTATTCAAATAAAGATAATACTTTTATATAAGTATATCTTGGGTTATTTAATACTCGTTTCAAGTATAAGTTTTAATACTTCTACTTCAATTATTTTTATAAATATTATTCTTTATGGGAATATTATTTAAATAATAATATTCAGTCATTTTCTAAATATTCTGGGGACTGATTTACTTCATTAAATCAGCTTTACTCCAAACACTCTTTAAAGTGTTTTCGAGTCTTCAAAATGATTTTTAAAAGTCAGAGCGGATCCCAAAACTCTTTTTTATATTTAAGATCTTCCTTTTAAGGGGATTTAAATACTCGCTCAAAACCTGGGGAATCCGGCTCTGCGGTGTATTTTATATTCGTAACGAGGTTGCAGTTTTGGTAAATGAATTGATTACTTGCCCAACGTTCGGGAAGTAAGCCCATCTAATTGAGTCGGCATAAGCGACAGGCCGGGGTACGGTCTATTATTGTGTAAGTGGCTGGGTGGCAGTCCATCAACGCGTGAGGGGCCGGGTAACGGTCTAGCGCGAGGTCCTAATGCGGCCAGGGTGATGACCGGTGAGGAATTCATCCATCTACAGTAGAAAAGGTTACTTATTGGTATCTTTGCCTGATCAGCAAGATATCTGGTTTATGCCAAAATTCTTTTCCTTTCCAAAATTCATTGGATGTTTCAAACTCTGTTCATACTTTACATAACAGAGGTTCCAGGAAATGTTTAAAGAGATATATATATGTGGATATATATATATCGGGACTAAATAAAGTATCTCATAACTTTTTCATTCAATAATATTTCAAAGATTGAATCTATTCAAGTCTTAACTTGTGGTCTCATCTATGGGATGTTTTTCTTAAAACTTATAATACTTTGAACGGTGGTAGTTCAAGTAGCTTTATAAATGATATAAGTGTAGTGAAGTATTGGTAACTTCATTCCTTGTTTTTACTTATATCTAGTAAGTAATTATCTTACACACAATAAAAGATTCTAGTAAGTATCCATTTAGATACTTATATTATTGTTATCACTATATATTATCTTGCGAGCTGTAAGGCTCACTCTTGCTTTATTTCTTCATCACACAACAACAGTTAGGAAAGATGGCCAGACTCCAGCAGACCCAGCGCAAGCGCGTGGGAAGCGTCCCGCGTCTTCCCGATGATGTCGTAGCTGCTATAGCTGCAGAGGTAGATCTATTGTAGATCAGACCATCTACTTTTGAGAATCAATTATGTATAATTATAACTTGTGGCAGATAATGGCAATTAACTGTAAATTATCAAGTAATCATTTTGGGTTGTAATAATTTTAAATTGTGGATTCAAAGACTTGTACTTATTTCAATTTCATCTCTGAGACTATAACGGGTTGTGGTGTGTGTTAGTGTGGGGTCACAGCATAAGGTTATTATTATTAATTAAGTGAAGTGATATTGTGGAAAGAAAGACCGTGACGACCCGGATCCCCGACCCCGGATCTGGGGGTGTTACAGAAATGGTATCAGAGCTAAGCGTTATAAACCTCAGAGATGATGGGACGTTAAGATAATAAGTTAACTAAGATAATAAGAACTCTTGCCAAGTTCATAGTCGGGCTACCTAACGTAGTACTGACAGTTAAAACCCTTATGGGAACCCTTATAAATATCGTGATAGGAGCGTAGTTCGTTATCGTATATGGTAGCGGGACTCCGAACCCTGAGGTTGAGGAGCAACATCGCGATGATATTTTATTACTAATTGGAGATCGGATTGTGGATCCGATAGAGTGTCCTAATGCAGGACCGGATGATGTTGATATTGAGGATGTTGTCCTAGTAGGGATAGTTGTTGAGGAGGATCCCATGGAGGATCCTGACAAGATTGGATAAAGGACCACTGATGAATTGATGACCATGGTTAGGTCGACTACCAGAGGTAGGATTGGCCGGTCACTACCGGAGGTTCGTTCAAGTTGTAAAGATAGTAGCCCCTTTAACGCGGCTTACTCGTAAGACTGAGAAGTTCGAATGGACAGAGAAATGCGAGAACAGCTTTCAAGAACTGAAGCAGAGGTTGGTGATGGCCCCTATGCTGGCATTGCCGGATGGAAAAGGAGATTTTGTGAAGTGTAGTGACGCTTCGCACAAGGGCTTAGGGTGCGTGCTTATGCAGCACGGTAAGGTAATCGCGTACATGTCAAGACAATTAAGGTAATATGAAATTCGATATCCCCGCCCATGAGCTTAGGCTCGTGGCAATAGTTTTACCCTAAAGATTGGAGGCACTACTTGTATGGAGAGAAGTGCGAGAATTACCTAAGCCATAAGTGCTCTAGTACATTCTTACGTAGAAAGAGCTCAACATACGCCAGAGGAGGCGGTTAGAGCTAATCAAGAATTATGAATGGGAGATTCTTTATCATTCGGGGAAAGCCAATGTGGTGGCTGATGCCATTAGTAAAAAAGAGAGACTCAAGATGATAATGTCTTTGGGAGAGTTGATAAGAGATATTGAGAAAATGGAAATAGTAGTGAAGGTAACCGGAGCCAGTACCGAAAAGCTGTTTGAGATTGCAATAGAGACCGAATTATTGGAAAAGAGCATACGGTGCCAGAGGAAGATGATAAGGGAATAATGAGGTATTCCTACATAAATTGGGTTCCAAAAGTTCAAGAGCTTAAGGATGAGAACTTAGATGAGAGCCATAGTTTGAGGAATAGGATTTAGGGCAAACCCAGAGTGTGATAGTCAGGGAGGTTGCCATCAAGAAAGAAAGAACCCATAACATAATAGAGTGGAAAACAAGTTTTTTTAATGTATAAGATAACCCCGATTATGGGAGAAGGTGGAAACATTTCATACTAAGGAAACAGAAAGTCGAGTAAGGAAAGGAGACCCGAGACGGTACTCCTATATGGAAATTTATGGACCTGTCTAGACAGAACTTAGACTATTATCCCCAACCACCACCCTGAGGGGACAATGCGGCAGGAAATTCTTTCATGACCTTTAAATCATTAAGCTCTCAGAGTTCCAAGGAACAGGTTGACCTAGTCGAGGCAAGAGCCTGGCTAAAGGAAATATAGGAATCATTTGAGATTCTAAATGATTGACGAATCACAAAAGACTGTTTTTATCACTCACCCTCCTAAAAGAGAGACCACCCGTTGGTGAAAGACCAAGAAAGGCACGGAGCCAGAGGTTAGAATAAACTGATTTAAGTCCAGTCAATTGTTTTCGGGAAAGTAATTCCCAAAGATAAGGAGATAGTGTAAAAGCTTTAGAGCCAGAACAAAGGCAGACAAGTATGATAAATTATGAATCTAAGTTGTAAAAGTTGTCAAGATTCGTTCTGAGGACATGAATCCAGAATGACGGGATGTTTGAAATCAATGCTTATATTGTGATTGGTTTGTGAAATAATGATAAGAGAAAGGAAAATAAAAAAAAAAGAAACTGAAGTGGAAAGGAATATAAAGGCAATAGAGTTTGAGGAATGATAAGGGAGTTGGGTATGAGGAAACCCTAAAGACTCATAGTAATAGAAATAGAAAAGTAAGTAATCGTCAGGATGAGGGTGATTCACCATGAGTTAAAATTGATGGTTGAGGGCATAAGAGATACATATATATTATCCCCTGTAAGTTGGGAGGATTCGAAGAAACCTTGAGATAGTTCGAAGGATAAATAATGAGACGCGGATAGACTGAGGAGACAAGGAAGTAAGAAATTAAAAAAATTGGATGAAGGAAGTGACCTTCAAGAATGTGAAGTGCAAGACCGGTGGCTTGATACCCAGGAAGGGAGATGCCAGGTATGAAAGATATCCCAACATTGAGATGACTGTTGAGATAAACAACAAAAGTAAATAAGGATTTATTAAGACGAAGTTCACGTTGAACATGACCAATATCTTCCAGATCATCCATGTGATCATTACCAAATCAGGAAAGAAAAGCGGATAACCATTTTTATCTTTTGGAGGCCATGTGGATTGACCTTAACTTGAATAAGGATGCTATTGTGAAATTCGGTATAGACTATCGAGGTGGGAATGATTGAATAGGACACCCTTATCAGGGATATATGACTTGGGTTATCCATAGAAGGATGCAGGTACCTTTTAAAGGTGGAATTAAGGATAGAACATTGGTAACTTAAAATGAATCCTAGGGGACTGCATAAAGGTTGGCATGTCACCCTTAATAGGGACAGTATGAGTTTTGACAGTATGATTGGGAAAGGGTTAAGGTAACAACAACCTTTAAGAATCAGTGGAGAAATTTTTTCAAAAGTATATAGACAATGATTCTAGTATTAGTATATGGTATTTTGATATGCCTTGTATCTAGGGAATACAGGAGGAACGATTCAAGGATAACCTTAGAGGTTTTGCAATGAGAAAGGTAATATTCAAAATTCTCAAGAATAGAAATGTTGATAAAGGAAATATGACGTAATTATAATGATGCCAAGTGAGGCACGTGTTAAACCACGAGAAGGTATGGATCGAACCAATAATGGTCGAAATTGTTCAGGGCAATTAGGACTTAAGATAAAAGATGTTCTAATTATGATTGAGAGTCAGTCATGACAGCGATTAACCTCTAAAGACTGAGGCAATAACTTATGGAAAAATGGTGATTTTTTTTTTACTCATCAGATTATAAGGAAAACATCTTCACATAAGCTGTGATTGAAATAAGGTGGAAAATTTATTTGGAGGTGGTTAAAATGACATTGACTGTAAGGAAATTTTACTATCAGGAAAGGCCAAAGAGGTGGCCGACACTTTAAAGGTAAGAGGATAATTATAGGCGCTTGTGCCAAAGGAATACAGTGATGATGGTTAAAGCTATGCAGATTGTATTATGGTTTGGAAGATTGACATTCCTTCTGATGACTGTGCAATACCCAACCGTAATAGTATTTGGCAAAGATTTAATTCGTGTAATCGCCATGAACGGGCTATCTATCTTAGGAGGTACTATCTTGAGAATAAGCCAGGACCATGTTTCCAAAAGGACTAGACGAACCTTTGAGTTAAGTCTTCTATCTAAGGCATATGATTAAAAATGGTATTAACCTGCTATCGTTGCTGTGATTGAAACTCTTCTGCAATTTTATCTGCTTCATGTCATGAAAGTACGTCAGAGTTTGGAGTGTTCTTCATGAATTGTGATTGGTGGTTATGTTAACTCCTTAGGAGAATTAGATACGAGATGTATGGACTCCGTATGGTTAGCTATTAAGACTTCATGGAAAATGAATGACTACAGTAGGTCAGTGGTGGACCATAGTAAGGCAGCAATGATTCTGCGAGTAATGAGCTGGTTACAACCGTGAGAGTTGTATTGGAATGGGTGTTGAGATTGAGTACCACTAATCGGGTAGTGGTAGTGTATAAGTTATCATTGATAGACTAATTAAGTAGAGTATCTACCTATTGAATATTTATTCTTTCTTATCAATAGAGAGTCGTATTATTATACGAGGAAGGTTGCGATGCAAGCATAGAATTCTAGTAACGATGATGTCTAGAATGAGATCCCAGGTTCGATTTTCGATGTCGAGGGAGTTTCAAAGGTAATTGTGTATAAGCTCGAGGAAGGGCATGGGTCCATAGAATGATGGACGGGATAGCGAAAATATTTAGGCACGTGAAATACGATGCTATAATACTTGATGTTGATATAAATACATATATGTTTTGTTCTCCTATGACAAACCTCTATAGTTCAGAGGTAGATTCCAAGCCAGATATTTTATGGCAATATTTTTTTTACATATATATACAATTCTCTTCAGTTCGCTCTTTTCTCTTCTTTTCATTTCATGTGAGCTGAGAAGAACAACCCTTCCAGAAGGGGAGGTATTGCCGAATGACTATCTATCTTTGTGATAGAAGCCTAGTAGGATACCGCATGTTGTTTAATTGCTTGTCAAGTACTAAAGGCTGGCCACCTTCTGTGCTAACTATGCGATATAACAAGTGTTCATGATCATAGTGATCTCTCAACAAATTCCTTTACTTCTATATGATTAATCAAACTTTGGAAAATAGAAACAACTGAAAAAGGAGTAATAAAGTGGTGGTAGTATGCGGAATGGGAACACATTCGTGATACTAAGGTTGACGTGGTTATTAAAAGGTTATAGAACGCTAACAAGCAAAAGTATAACCAGTATAATATTAGGAACGGAAGGTAGTAGCGATTACGAACTGGAAAAGAATGGGTATTGAAAAGCAAAAGCTCTAATGCTAAAAGCTATAATGAGAGTCTGTGCAATAGACTTGAAAGAAATTGGAATGATCACTTAACACGGATTGAGTTTTCTTACGACAATAGATCATATGTCAGTATTGAGATATCGCCTTATGAGATCCTTGAGGGAAGACAATATCGATCTCCCTTATGTTAGGATGAAGTTGTAGAGCGCAAGATGCTCGGACCAGCAGTGGTCTAAAGGACCAAGGATATGATAGATCTAATCAGAGGACGGCTGGTAGTAGCCCAAGATGGACATGATAAGTATGTTGATTTGACACGAAAGGATAAAGAGTACGAAATAGGGGACCTAGTAATGTTATAGGTATCCCTTGGAAAGGATTGATGAGGTTCGGAAAGAAAGGAAAGCTAAGTCTACAATTTGTTGGACCCTTGGATATATTAAGACGTTTGGGAAGTTAGCATATGAGCTAGCCCTAACCCCGAACATGTAGCAGGTCGTAACGTGTTCCACGTATCAATGTTAAGGAAGTGTAATTCGGATGCCAGACAAATAGGGGCATATGAGCGCATAGACATGCAACCAGACGTAACCTATATGGAGCAACCAGGAAGGGTATAGAGTAAAAGGGAACGAGTGCTTAGGAGAAGGGTTATCAAACTAGTAAGAGTTTGATGGTAGAACCACAATGTGGGAAAATTTACTCGAGAGTTAGAAAGTGCAATGCTAAGAGAGTATCCCTATTCATTTTCTATCTGATTCCGGGACGGAATCCTTTTAAGGAGGGGAGACTGTAATAACCCCAATTTTTGGAAAATTTTTGAAACCCTTATGAATAGTGTTTTTGCTGAATGAGAAAACTTTTCATGCCACACTATGTAGGGGTTCTGATATGGATATTCTGAGATTTTATTAGTACTTTATATGGGATATAAGTGTATGTAAAGATCGTCAGAATCCAAATCCGAACACTTTGATTTTTCCCGGAAATACACTAGATACGGAAAGATTTGAGAAAAAGGTAACAGGATAAAAAGGATTTAAATTAAAGGATTATAGGAGAGGATCATAAAAGGAATACAATATATTGAGAAAGGTTAAGGGAACCTAAGTAATAAGATCCCGGGTATGATCCCTCAAACGATAAACGAAAACGAAAGTTAAGCGAACCGTATAACAGATCAGCAGTCATTAGGCAAACAATTAGGAAGTTAATCAAAGGGATTAGAGAGGATGATGTCACCCAACCAATGAGAAGACGACAAGGAGGGGAGGATGACATCATGAGGATGATGCAAGCATGACATAAGAGGGAAGGAAATGTGGTGGAATATTAACCACACAAAGTCAAGGCTACAAAGGGAATTAACCAAAAAAACAAGACAAAAACCTAGCAACCAAGCAAAACAAATCACAAAACACCAAACCTTCCATTTCTTCATGAAGCTCTCGGCTTCTTTCTTAAGAAATGGGAAGTCCAAGCTCCTCCACTTGCTATTTTACAAGGTAATTATCCTAGCTTCTCCTAGTTAAGTTACATACTTCCTAGAAATCTTAGCTTCAAAATCCTTTCCTAGCATTTCCTATAAATCATTCAAGAAGATGGTGAATAGTACTTTCTTGAAATTAATTTTTGTGTTCTTGATTTCTTTGAAAGAACAAGCTTGTAGGAGGTTAGATTAAGGCTTCCATGGGCATTCCAAGGACCTTTCATGGATTAAAAGCTTCAAGGAAGGTATAACTCTTCATGGTCTTAGTTTTAAGTTTTGTTGTTTAGATTTCCTAATGTTTAGATGATGGGTTAGTGTAATGGGTGTGTAATCATGTTTAGAGCTTGTTATGAGTAGTTTAGTTGGTGAGAGGCATGATTATTGTGTGTTTAGAGATTGGTTGATTTTGTGATATTTTTGGAGTTGGAAATCTTGGTTATTAGTTAATGAACTTAAGTAAACTCTTAGTTCATAATTGAGAAATAAGTATGAATTGGAAATATTGAATTGTTGGGGCTGTTGTAGTATGGTATGGATGGATGTTGGTTGTATGAATGATATGTGGTTGAATTGTGGTTGTTTTGAATTGGTTTAAAATTGGGAAATCGCGTAAACATAGCCGTCGTAATGTCCGATTTACTTTAGACTGCTTTTGTTCATAACATTAGGACCCGAGAACCCCCTGCTAGAATATGACCACTGCCATATTTAGATAGCTCATGTTACGAGCTTCGTTTTGATATGTAGTTCGTTCGATTCCGGTGAACGGTTTAGGAGAAACGACCGTTTCAAGTAACGGCGTTTCGCGAACGAAACTTTTTCCCTCGCCTTACTTTGAAACATAGGTTAAAGACCAAAAAGGGTTAATTAATGTATGAAACATTTATGGTAAGTGTGTTAGGCAGTTGGTAAGACACTCGCGAAGGAATCGCTTTAAAACTCTTAAAGGTTAAATTATTAAAAATGGTGAAGCCGAGGGTACCCGAGTGACTTAAGCGAATCAGTGAGCGCAAAACAAGCGTTAGAGTCTAAGTTAGTTAAAGTATAGATTTACAAGTGATTTTGGTTTAATTCCAACTTACTTGTTGTTTATAGGTTACCAGACTCATCCCGAGCCTTTTATCACCCCAAGTCGCTCAGGCAAGTATTCTATCCGTTATACTGTTGTTGTGATGTATACACTTGTATATGCATTATCTTGCGATAGATGCATGTTGGTTATTTAGCAAATTCTTGCGATATATTGTAGCATGTGATATGGTATATATGCATGCCTGTTTCATATTCTTGAAATAAATATCTGTTGGTTCAGTTGATAATACCTATGCTAGAGGATAGCGGTATCTTGCATATACCCTTAGTATAGGGACCCTAAGGTGAAAATATTTTCTAAAACCGGGAGTCGAGGATCCCGAGTAGATTTTTGTATATATGGATATGGATATATATATATATATATTTATATTGATATATATATATGGTTATAGTTTTCCAAACCATTAATCGAATAAGGTTTATTCGATAACTTTAAACTTTATTTTATTTATTGAATATTATTTGAATATTCATTCGAGGGCTTATGACTCTTTTATATTATTTATTGAATATTATTTGAATATTCATTCGAGGGCTTATGACTCTTTTATATTATTTATTGAATATTATTTGAATATTCATTTGAGGATCTATGACTCCGATTATGTGCTGAGATATATTCTTTATTTTATTAAAGAATAAGGTGTCAATAATCAAACTTATTTTCGATTATTCAAATAAAGATAATACTTTTATATAAGTATATCTTGGGTTATTTAATACTCGTTTCAAGTATAAGTTTTAATACTTCTACTTCAATTATTTTTATAAATATTATTCTTTATGGGAATATTATTTAAATAATAATATTCAGTCATTTTCTAAATATTCTGGGGACTGATTTACTTCATTAAATCAGCTTTACTCCAAACACTCTTTAAAGTGTTTTCGAGTCTTCAAAATGATTTTTAAAAGTCAGAGCGGATCCCAAAACTCTTTTTTTATATTTAAGATCTTCCTTTTAAGGGGATTTAAATACTCGCTCAAAACCTGGGGAATCCGGCTCTGCGGTGTATTTTATATTCGTAACGAGGTTGCAGTTTTGGTAAATGAATTGATTACTTGCCCAACGTTCGGGAAGTAAGCCCATCTAATTGAGTCGGCATAAGCGACAGGCCGGGGTACGGTCTATTATTGTGTAAGTGGCTGGGTGGCAGTCCATCAACGCGTGAGGGGCCGGGTAACGGTCTAGCGCGAGGTCCTAATGCGGCCAGGGTGATGACCGGTGAGGAATTCATCCATCTACAGTAGAAAAGGTTACTTATTGGTATCTTTGCCTGATCAGCAAGATATCTGGTTTATGCCAAAATTCTTTTCCTTTCCAAAATTCATTGGATGTTTCAAACTCTGTTCATACTTTACATAACAGAGGTTCCAGGAAATGTTTAAAGAGATATATATATGTGGATATATATATATCGGGACTAAATAAAGTATCTCATAACTTTTTCATTCAATAATATTTCAAAGATTGAATCTATTCAAGTCTTAACTTGTGGTCTCATCTATGGGATGTTTTTCTTAAAACTTATAATACTTTAAACGGTGGTAGTTCAAGTAGCTTTATAAATGATATAAGTGTAGTGAAGTATTGGTAACTTCATTCCTTGTTTTTACTTATATCTAGTAAGTAATTATCTTACACACAATAAAAGATTCTAGTAAGTATCCATTTAGATACTTATATTATTGTTATCACTATATATTATCTTGCGAGCTGTAAGGCTCACTCTTGCTTTATTTCTTCATCACACAACAACAGTTAGGAAAGATGGCCAGACTCCAGCAGACCCAGCGCAAGCGCGTGGGAAGCGTCCCGCGTCTTCCCGATGATGTCGTAGCTGCTATAGCTGCAGAGGTAGATCTATTGTAGATCAGACCATCTACTTTTGAGAATCAATTATGTATAATTATAACTTGTGGCAGATAATGGCAATTAACTGTAAATTATCAAGTAATCATTTTGGGTTGTAATAATTTTAAATTGTGGATTCAAAGACTTGTACTTATTTCAATTTCATCTCTGAGACTATAACGGGTTGTGGTGTGTGTTAGTGTGGGGTCACAGCATAAGGTTATTATTATTAATTAAGTGAAGTGATATTGTGGAAAGAAAGACCGTGACGACCCGGATCCCCGACCCCGGATCTGGGGGTGCTACAACATCAGCCTTCCCATCAAATTCTTTCTCACAAACTTACCTTCATACTTTTTCTTTTCAAAACACAATGGTCAGATACAACATATTTTTGAACTACCAAAACTTCAATATGGAGCTAAGCTGTGCCGATTGGCAGCAGGAATGGCACGTCACGGCCATTCCTGAGGAGATATGGGACTCTGTCCCACAGGAGGTACTGACCCACCTCCTGTTCTTCTATATGGACTACCATCGCCATCTGGAGCGATTGGAGGAGGAAAGGCTGGAAGCTCTCCTCCAGCAAGAGCGTATCATCCGACTCGCCATTTTGTTTGTCGAGAGTAGGAAGAAGAAATGATTTAATCTCGTCTTCTTCCTGTTTTTCTTCATCATCAGCCTTGCCCTGCTTCTTGAGCTAGGACTAAGGCTGTTGATGTTAGGTTTAGTAGCTTAGGGAAATCTTGTATAAGTACTGATGTAATTTCCATTTCATGAATGTATTCTCTTGATATATTAATGAAATTTGTTTTTGTTTCAAGATTTTGTCTCTAAGTTATTTTGTAATGCATTGATAAATCCTGATAATTATTCATATTCTGATGACCATATAAATTCTGATTTAATTTAAGTTCTGATTTTCCTTTATCAGTACTTACTCATATAATTTATCTTGGTCACTTTCACTTGATTTCTTTTCAGAATATTAATGTTGCAGTGAAAATTAATTAAATCAGTGGGAACGGTTTCAATTTTGAATTAAAACTGTTTCACCTTGATTAATGGAATATCTGGGTAAGTGGAACGGTTTTTCCTTGAAAACAGGCAAGTGGGCAAGTAATGATTACTATTTTCTCGCGCCCAGTAACTATCCGTTATTACTGCATGTCTGACAGGTGTCCAACGATAACATTTTTTTTCAGAGTATAAGTACGACAGAGAAAGGATTTTTTTAATCTTTTATTTCCTTCATACTTTTTCTCTGTACTTGCTTTTACTCTCTCTTTCTCTCACGTTGGTTTTTCATACAGACATTTTATTAAACACCTAACATGCACTTTTAAATCTCAATTTTTCACATGGCACCTAAGGATTTAATCATTGATGGAGCTAAGTTTGTTCCAAACAACTATGTTGCAATTCTTGATCATGCTGACGCTCCATCTGAATTGCATTTTGTGCAAGATCTTCTTGCACACAGTGAGATTGGGTATGCACTGACCCAGCCTTCAGTCTTTTCGAGCCAACAAGTTCTGACGTTTTGGCGGACTGGGCACTTTGATGATGGTGGTAAACATGGCACTCCTAGTATTGTTTTCGAAGTGGGTGATTCTTCTTATGCAGTCACTCCTGGTACAATACGCAAGGCTCTACATCTTTCAGAAGGTTATATTTTTTCAATTCCAGAAGAATCAGCTCTTCAGGAGTTAATGGCAAATTTGGGGTATGAAAAGAGTTTGGCAAAACTTGGGCAGTTGAAACGGGCTCATATCAGAAGAGAATGGAGCTTCTTCTTCGACTGCATCACCAAAGCTTTTGGGAACAAATGTTCGAATTTTGATGCTATCCCAATTCTGAGTCAGCATATCGGGTATGCTATTATCAATCAAACTCATTTTGATTTTGCAACTGGTATAATTGGTTTTATTGGGGATAGGATGACAGAGGATATGAATGTTGTCTATTTTGCTAGATTCTGTCAACTTATTTATACTTTTTGTACTGATGAACCTCAATTAGTCAGTTCCTCAACCCCACCTTTTAAAGTTGCAAAACGCTACTTTAATGACCTGGTAAATGCTGACACTAAGAAATTAGTGGTTAGACCATTACAGATTCCTCAGTCTGTAAAACAGATCCTAGTAAATGCTGATCCTGATACTTATAGATATGTTTACTCTGATGTCCAACCAACAACAAACACCCAAAAACCATCATCCTCAGCACCTACCACTCATTCTACTCAACCTACCCTCAGGACATATCTCAAATCCTATCTCTCCACTTCACAGACTGATCAACCCTCATCCTCAGCACCTACTGTGAAGCCTTCATCCTCCAAGCCAAAGAGGACAAAGATTGTTCCTCAAACACCTCAAAAGAGAAGGATGATTGCCTTGAGAGATGAATCTGATACTGAGGAACAGGTTCCTTCTTCAGAACCTGTTGAAGGTGAAGCTGAGAAAGAGACTTCTCAGAAGGATTCTGGAATTGGGGGATCTAGGCTTCTCAAACGGCTTAGAAGAATGACAGTTCCTGAAACTCCCAAGGAATCCAGATCAACAAAGAGATACAAGAAACAGAGGGCAAAAAGGCCAGTTTCAGATGATGAAGAGGAAGCAGCTAAGGAAGGGGATCAGGAATCTCTGATCTCACAAGACAAGGAATTTGCTCCAGTCACTTCTTCTCCATCAACTCCATCTCAGGAAGCTGTTTCTGAAAAGGCTAACACACCATCAGTGTCTCCTGTTGATCCAGGCACAAGTGCTGATATCGATGTTCAAAACCTGGTTGTGCCTGAAGTAATTCTCTTAGAAGCTCCAACAACAACTAATCCTTCTACAACACCTGTTACTGATGCTGTTCAAACTCCAGAGTTATTAACAACACCTTCTCTGCATCATGATGCTGATGATCAGACTTTAGGTGAGCATCAGGATTTGGCTGTTGATCAGAACTTAGAACAAGATCAGCAATTAGAGGATGCTGAAGCCTCTATTGCTACTCACACTGTTATTTTATCAGAGGATACTGATTCTGTAAGTTCTGATGCTGCAAATGCTGGAGATACTGGTGATGCTGCTCCAACTGCAGATGCTGATACAACAGGTCCTTCAGGACATGCTCCTCAACAGACTATTCTAAAGTCTGAACTGGTTAAGAAGTTTGTTACCGGAGAAGCACCAGTACCTTGGAGTGAAACTCCTGCAGGTCAGGAGTGGACTAAGGAATGGAACTCAGTTTCATGTGTTCCAACTGAAAAGCATCTTGCTGAGCACTTGACTAAAGCTGATGAAATGTTAAATTCTGATGATTTCAAAACCCAGCTTAGAGTCACTGCATTGAGTACTAAACATCTACAAGGTCTTCACTCAACTACTCATGCAGAGCTACACAAGATTCAGGAAAACTTTATCAAACAGGAACAAGTTTGGAAAATTGATAAGAAAAAGTTCTTCCAACCTACCATTGACAGGATTGCTTATATTGAGAAGACTCAAGATCATCAACAAGCTCAGATTGATGATATTTTGAAAAATCAAGCTTCTCAGCAATCACAACTGACTGAAATCCAATCCTCAGTGGAATTGCTTATCTCTCTTCTACTACCTGCTGATGCCAAAAAGGGGGAGAAAGTAATTAAGTCCAAATGCAAGACTGACAAGACACTGACAGGAAAGGATGATGAAAAAGATGATCAAGGAAACCCTGGAATGGGTAGAGGTCAAAGTCAAGGTAGAGGATTCACTCAAGACAAGTTAGTCACAGGACAAGTTCTGATACTGGGAAAAGAATAAGTTCTGCTACTGGTAAAAGGATAAGTTCTGATGAACTTTTAGATCTTGATGAGGAAATGTCAAGACAGTTATTTCTTCAGGAAAATCCAGGAATGGACTTGGAGAGTTTAATGAAAGAAGAAGCCAGGCTTAAATCAGAGAAAGTCACATCTAAATCTGAAGCTTCTGGTAAAAAGCCACTTCCAAAACTCAAAGGCATTGTGATCAAAGAAAGGACACATACTGAAGCAACATTGGCTAGATCACAACCGAAGATAGATCCAAGATCCAAGGGTAAAGAAAAGATTGGTGAACCTATCAAGGTTTATGTGCCTCCTGAGGATGAAGAAATTACTGATGAAAAGGATGATCTTGCTCTGACTTCAAGAAAAGTTCTTAAAACAACCTCTAACATGGCTCAAGTTGTTCAGAGTCAAGAAATTGTAAGTTCTGATATTCAGAAGAAGCAAGTAACCTCTGACATAGCTCAAGTTAACTTGATATCAGAAGATAGACCAAAGACACTCTTACCAGGATTCACTAAAACAAAACAGACTCAACCTTTGAAGACTACTGCAAGTGGTTTTGAAGCAAGAGTAGTTACTGGAAAGGAAGCAAGAGCTAAAACTGGATTGAGAAGTGCTGATAAAAGAAGAATACATAACACTACCAATGATCCAACTTCCTTGAGTGAACCAGGTATTGGAGCAACTCCTGAGAGATTGAATTAACTGGAATCTGTACAAATGGTTTACCATACCTACTTGAAAGAATACATCTTGTTGTACTTCATGACAGATGGTAGGGTTTATCATATAAGACAAAATGCCATTCCATTGAAGTATTTTGAAGAATTGGAGCATGTTCTATTCTTACTTCAAGTGGATGACAGAATAACAGGAACTGCTGCAAACTATTTGAAAGAACAGATTCAGAGACAGAAAAGGCTTTATTCTGTTAAGTCTGATAGCACATATGTTCCAAAGTACAGAGATCACAATGGTGATATAGTTGAAATGAAGCCAAACACTGCTAAGATTATAACTACCTTTCTGGGGTACAGGGCTGTTGAATTCAATCTCAGAGCTGCAATCTTTCAATTGGTGAAGATACTGCAGAGCTTAAAGATGCCAAAAGGAGAATGATTGATGAACTCAGATATGCTGAGAAATGTTTGTTGAAGAACTATCTCAGAACAACTCCTGACATCAGAGAGATCAGATGATGAAGCCAAGTCGAAGATCTACAACTGCTTGAATTCTGATATTTGTACAGACTGAAGTTGTTATCAGAAGTTGAATATTGGTAAAGCTTTAAGGACTGTAAGTTGTAGTTATCTAGTCTAATTCTCATACATTTGTACTTAATGTTTTTGACATCATCAAATATCTGTTAAACTTGTATATTATGCTAATTTACAAGTTGGGGGAGATTGTTAGATATATTTGATAATGTCATGGCTAATATAATTTATGTTTAGATTTTAGATCTTATTTAACAGGACAAGTCAGTACTTAACCATTAATCAGTACTTATACTGGAAGTCAGGACTTAAGGATATCAGTACTTATATTATCATGAGATAATCATCAGAAGTTAGATATCAGAACTTAAGTGCTGAAGGACGTTCAGATAAGGACAGTAGCTGATTAAAGGAAAGAAGATCGAGATAAACATAAGAAGAGATATGCATGAAGAAGGAGTTCCGTGAAGAATGGAATAATTGGAAGAAAAGATATCTGATTGATATATTTTAGGAAGCAGAATTATATTCCATATCAATTAGCGATTATCTGGTACCTGTGTAGTATATAAACACAGACATATGGTTTACACTATAAGTGTTATCATATTCGAGAAGATTATTCATTGTAACCCTAGCAGCTCTCGTGATATTTGTTCATCACTGAGAGGTAACAGTTCCATACTGTAACAGAGTTTATTGTTTCAATAAAGTTTGTTTTCTGTTACTTAATATATTAAAGTTCGATTTGACTGTATTATACACTGTATTCACCCCCCTCTACAGTGTGTGTGACCTAACAAAGGATTATAAGAGAGGATCATTAAATGATTATAAGATATTGAGAAAGATTTAGGGGAAACCCAAGTAATAAGATCACGGATGTGATCCCTCAAACAACGAAAGAGAACAGAGTTAAGCGAACCGTAAAACAAATAAACGACCAAGGGACAAGCACATACAAGTAGAATGGGAAGGAAGCTTCCAAGAAAATCTAAAACAAGTGGTTAAAAGAGAAGGTGACATCATCAACCCTTAAGGGAAAGACATGTTGCTTGGAGGTGAGGTCATCCAAGTGATGTCATCACTTTATCAAAGCAATCTCCACCAAGTATTCATTTCACAAACACCAAAATCAAAATCAACCAAAACAAACTCATTTCTCTTCTTCCCCCATCTATTGCTCTCGGCTTTTCCATGAAAAGCAAAGGAAAAATTTCAAAAATCAAGCTACACACCTTCATAATTCAAGAGGTTTGTTTCCTTAGCTTCCATAATTCATAACTTAGATGAGCCATAAGTTTAAGCTCAAGATTCCATGTTTAACATAGCTAATCAAATCATCAAAGTTCTTGGTGAATAGTGTTTTTCAAGAACTTGAAATTTTGTTCTTGAGTTTTGTTTAGATTAAGCTTTGGTAAGGACTTTCAAGGGTGATTCCAAGCTCCTTAGTTACTTTTACTCACCAAGGAAGGTATAATCTCATACCCTAGCCCTACTTTTATATATTTAGAGTTTTTGTGTTTGGAATGGTTCATGAGAAGCTTGATTATTGTGTATTTAGAGATGTGTTGGTTTTGTGATGTGTTTGGAGTTGTAAATCTTGTTGATTAGTTAAAGAACTTATGTAAGCTTTTAGTTCATGATTGGGAAGTAGTGTAAATTGGAAATATTGAGTTGTTGGGGCTGTTATAGCATTGTATGTATGGAGTTTTGTTGTATGGTTGAATTGTGGTTGATTGGTGGTTGATTTGGAGTAGGATAAAAATTGGTAATCGCGTAAACATAGCCGTCGTAATATCCAATTTACTTTAGACTGTTTTGTTCTTAACATCAGGACCCGAGAACTCACTGTTAGGTTTTGACCACTGCCATGATTAGATAGTTCATGTTACGAGCTTCATTTTGATATGTGGTTCGTTTGAATCTGATGGACGGTTTAGGAGAAACGACCGTTTTAAGTAACGGCGTTTTGCGACCGAACCATTACCCCTCGCCTTACTTTGAAACCTTGTTTAAGGACTTTAAATGACTAATTGGGATATGAAACAATTATGTTAAGTGTATTAGGCAGTTGGTAAGGTACTCGCAAAAGAATCGCTTTAAAATTCTTAATGGTTAATTTATTAAAATTGGTGGAGCCGAGGGTACTCGAGCGACGTAAGTGAATCGTTAAGCGCAAAAGCAAGCATTAGAGTCTAATTGGTTAAAGTCTAGATTCTTAAGCGACTTTGGTTTAATTCCAACTTATATGTTGTTTATAGGTTACCAGACTCGTCCCAGGCCTTTTACCACCCCCAGTCGCTCAAGCAAGTTTTCTACCCGTTATACTGTTGTTGTGATGTATATATGTATATGCATTATCTTGTGATAGATGCATGATGGTTATTAACAAATCTTGCGATATATTGGAGCATGTGATATGGTATATATGCATGTCTATTTCGTAATCTTGATATCTAATTGTTGATTCAATTGCTTATAAGTTGCATAATACCTATGCTAGAGATAAGCAGTAGTTGCGTATACCCTTAGTATAGGGGACCCAAAGGTGAACATTTTTCTAAACCGGGAGTCGATGTTCCCGAGTATAATATATATATATATATTGATATAGTTTTCAAAACTATTAATCGAATAAGGTTTCGATAACTTTATTTTATTTAATGAATATTATTCTGAATATTCATTCGAGGACTTATGACTCCGCTTACTTTATTTAATAAATATTATCTTGAATATTCATTCGAGGACTTATGACTCGGTTTATTTTATTTAGTGAATATTATCTTGAATATTCATTCGAGGACTTATGACTCTGTTTATTCTATTTAATGAATATTATTTTGAATATTCATTCGAGGACTTATGACTCCGCTTATTTACTAAATGATATTCTTTATTTTATTAAAGAATAATGTTTCGATAATCAAACTTATTTTCGATTATTCAAATAAAGATCATACTTTTGTATAAGCATATCTTTGGTTAATTATTATTATTCATTTGAAGTATGAGTTTTAAAACTTCTACTTCAACTATTATTATAAAAATCATCCTTGTTGGGAATATTATTTAAACAATAATATTCAGATATTTTCTAACATATCGGGACTGATTTATTTCATTAAATCAGCATTACTCCAAACATTCTAAAAAAATGTTTTCGAGTCTTCAAAATGATTTTAAAAGTTAGAGCGGATCCCAAAACTCATTTTTATATTTAAGATCTTCCTTTTGAAGGGGATTTAAATACTCGCTCAAAACTTGAGGGATCCGGCTCAGTGGTGTATTTTACATTCACAATGAGGTTGTTGTTTTGATAAATGAATTGATTACTTACCCAACGTTCGGGAAGTAAGTCCATCTATTGAGTCGGCATAAGCAACATGGGCTCAGTGGGCGTCCATGAAAGTGTAAGTGGCTCAGTGGGAGTCCATCAAATGCGTAAATGGCTGAGTGGCAGTCCAGCATAAGGTCCTATTGCGGCCAGGGTGATGACCAGTGGGGAATTTGTCCATCTACTAGTAGAAAAGGTTACTTATTGGTATCTTTGCCTGATCAGCAAGATATCAGGTTTATGCCAAGGTTTTCTCCTTTCCAAATTCATTGGATATTACAACTCTGTTTATAATTTTCATAACAGAGGTTTTCAAGGAGTGTATGAAATGTATATATATATAGGTGTGTATATATATATCAGGACTTAATGAAGTATCTCGTAACTTCATTATTTATAATGATATTTCAAAGATTGAATCTATTCAAGTCTTATCTTGTAGTCTCATCAGTGTGATGAACTTTTGAAACTAATTATAACTTGAACGGTGGTAGTTCAAGTAGTATTTGGAAAAGATATAAGTATATTGGAGTATCTTGTAACTTCATCTTTTAAACTTATATCTAGTAAATGATTATCTTATGTATATCAAAGATTTTTAGAAAAACATTGAGACAAGGTTAGATATATGAGATCACCTTGCAACAATATTTTTATACAGTTATAAACTGGAACTCTGGGTATATTATACATGTCAGAGGATTTCAAAGATTGTGAAAAGTATATATGTATGCATATACTGAATATTTTGCGACTTGGTCGCGTTAAGATATCAACTTGGTTCATTTCTTCTTAACCAAGACTTTCTTGAGTACTATGAGAATGCTCATATATTGTAAATTATCATACATACTATTTCGGTGGGCTTGTTGCTCACCCTTGCTTTCTTCTTTCATCACACAACATCAGATAGAAAAGATGAGCAGGACCAAGCTCCCAATTCGCAAGCGGATAGGAAACGTTCCGCAGTTTCCTATAGGCGTTGATGTCGCTGTAACTGAGGTAGGAACTACCAATAGGCTAGGCTTTCAACTTTTGATGTACCAAACTTATGTATCTTTATGAATTGTAATAATGGCAAATAAATGTAAATTTATCCAGAAAGCCTTTTGAGGTGTAATGACTTATAATTGTGGAATAAAATGACTTGTGTTATTTTTGGTATTCATCTCTGAGACTATAACTTGTGGTGTGTGTGTATATTGTGGGGTCACAGTACGCAGTAGTTGGTTGACTGTTAAGATTAAGTATTGATAAGTGAAATGGAACTCGTGACAACCCGAATCCCCGACCCCGGATTTTGGGGTGTTACAGAATGCTTATTGGAAAGATAATACGTATCCTATTTCCAGAACATAGGCAGTTGAATATCTGGAAATAGCAGAACAAAAGATTACAAATCCTAATGTATTGAATCATTTAAAAGCATCAACTTTGATTGTTAGATCCTTACACACAGCTAATGAAGCAACTACTACTCAAATCAATCAGATTAAAGAATCATTGATTACTTCAAAGTTGACTACTCATCATGAAATTCAGAAACAAGTTTCACCAATAGTTTCCTAGAAAAATTTCAATTGAAGCTAGTCAAGCTAGATTGGAAGCTCATCAAGCTCAAATGTCTGATCAACTTACCGAAGTACAGAATTCAATGGAGCTGATTCTTTCTCTACTGCTTGGTGATGATGCCAAAAAGGAGGAGAAAATTAATAAATCTAAATGCAAGCAGCTGTCGTTGATAGGTACCGATGATGAAAATTCTGATGGAGGTAATAAGGGGGAACAGAAGGAGAGAAAAAAGAGAAGAGGTGAAGAGCTAGTTGGAGTTAGTGGTTCATCAAAAGTAATCACTAGATTTCAGTCTAGACAAGGAAAAGAAAGAAAGAGGAATGAAAGAAGAGTTGAAGAATTGACTGTGACTACTAAAATGCAACAATCTTCACAAGTCACAACTATTGCTGATGAAGACCAAGGTATTCTGGAGAAAGAAGCTGGTGTTGAAGCAAGTCAATATCTTCAAACTCTGAAAGTTAAAGGAAGAAATACAACTCTATTCTAAAAGGATCCAAAGATTCATTTATTTGACTCTGAGGTGAGTAGAAGAATATTTGCATAAGAAAATCCTGGAGTTGATCTTGAACAACTAAGGAAAACGGAGGAAGACTTTAAAAATTCTATGAAGACGAAAAATGCTGATATTGCTGTTGTTTCTCAAGTACTTTATGAAGATGATCCTTCTAATACACCAACCAGAGGTATAGTTATAAGGGAAATCAGTCAGGTAGAAGATGAAAGATCTCTTAGATCTCAAGCTACTGGAACTGCTGACATGAAGCTTAAAGGAAAGGAGAAGATAGAAGAAAAAGTCAAGAATTTTAAAGACTAAAGCCAAAGTTGGAGTTAGTATCTAAGGAATCTAAATATTAAACTTTGATAGATTTAATCTAAACAATACTTCAAGCTCTTGATACTGTAGAAAATTTACTTGAAGCCGAAATCATCCAAGCTGGTCAAAGAAGGAAGATTTCTGGAAGCATTCTGAGCTGAGAAAATGGGATTAACCTCTAACATTGCTCAAGTTAAAGAAGCAGTTTAGGATGAATAGTTAAAGTCTAATATTCACTGAAGCAAAATTGAATATGCATACTTGATTCCTGCATTTTGATAGTTTTGACATCATCAATTAGAATTTGTCCATAATTCCATAATGAACAAGTAGGGGGAGATTGTTAGGAGTAATTGATGATATCAAATAGAAACTATCAGAAGCATCGACGGATGATGATTACAAGCATCGATGGATGATGATGATTGCATCAACGAATGATGATGACATCGATAGATGTTGATATTCAACGGATAACAGATATCAACGGATGATGATGTCAATGGATAATGAAACAAGTATTTGTCATATCAGTTGATCTTCGAAGAGGAAAAGGAAACAGGAACTTCAAGGCGGTGAAGGACTTTATCTCAGAAGCAATAGTATAGGTTTCCTTGTTGTTAATATAATAGGATTTCTTATATATTGGTAGTTGTGCTCTATGTAAAACACATATTAGCTTCATGCTATAAGCATTGCGACATTATTACATCTTTCGCATAACCTAACAGCTCTCAAGGATATTTGTTCGTCCTTTCGAGAGAGTACATGTGTAATAAGTTTTTATCAAATATAATAAAAACTGTTGATTTTATAGAAGCTTTGTCGAATTGGTTATGCTAACTGTATTCACCCCCCTCTACATTTGGTTAAGGGCCTAACATACCTGTATAAACCTACTGCAAATTCTCTACTCAAAATTCCTATTAAAGCAAACCAAACTTCCTTAAAGAAACTCTCCAAACCACCTTCATTCAAACCTCCAACCAAAACTCATTTTAAGTCTGCACGATAAAAACCAAAAATGATTCAAGTTGAAGCTGGTGCTCCGTGGGATTGCTTTAATCAAAGTGACTTTCTACCTATCTCAGAAAATATAACAGATGATGACTACCATAAATAGATAGCTGAAGATATAGTCAAAGTATGTGTTGTATCTTTGGGAGAAGTCGGAATTTACTTTAAGGATGACAGCTTCAATTTGTTGAACAAAGAAGTTATTGAGAATTACTCAACCGCAGAACTTGAGAGGGTGATTAGTTTGATGAATGTAAGGGATGCTTTTACAAAAATGAGGAAGATAGAGTTAGCTGAGAGGGTGAGAGAGAGAAATGAAAGACATGCAAGGGAAAAATCTTATAGGGAAGAAAATGAAAGGAAATATGCTCACGAAATTAAGATATTTGAGCAAATGTTAAATGAATTAAAGGCCAAAGGATTAAGCAGAGTGTCTCCAAATGGTGTTTTTTGTACATCCAGACTCACAAGCTATCAAGGTACATAATAAATCATCTTGACAGTTAATCCTTAAGTGAATGGCTCAAACTGGTAGAAGCTCTAAGAGGAACTGAAATCATTGAATAACTTGATTGCCTGGTCAGACTTAAAAATCTAATTAGAGAATAATCAGGCTATGAGAAATTCAAATAATAATGTAATTCAACTCTGTATGTAATTGCAAGAATGTATAAATGTTTTACTTTGTAAATTTGTCAGCCTTATTTTCTTTAATTTTAGCTTGGAGTTAGTCTTATTATCAAGCATGAACTTGTGACAAGTAATCTTCTCACAAATTGGGGGAGATTATTGTGCAAGACATGCCAGTACATAACAAGGCTAAGTCATCTTGACAACCCTAAGGATAAATTGTATTATAAGCTAATTATGTTCTGTAATTGTATTTCTTGAGTTTGTAAAAATGTTAAGTAGATTAGACTGGAGAATTTTTCTATGAACAGTCATCAAGCTAAGGAATAAACTGTGGAAGAAGATCAATCCCGATCATGCCTCAGAGAGAAGTATAAAAGCTTGGAGTTGAATAATATTGTTGTAGAAAAAAAGTTCTACGTCGGATATCGACAAGTCACAAATCAAGGAATATCGAGAAGTATGTCGAGAATTCTAAAATGAATTGTAGAGAAATCCCTAAAGATATCGAAAAGTTAAATACTCTTGTAGAGAATTAGAGATATCGACAAGTCAAATCCTCATATAGAGAACTAGAGATATCGACAAGTCAAAAAACTTATGTACAGATTTGGAGATATCGAGTAGTCATTCTACTTGTAGAGAACTGGAGATCTCGACAAGTCAAAAGCCATATAGAGAGCTTGAGATATGGATAAGTTATTTTACTTATCAATATGTGACATCTCTACACAACAAAAGAGATCTCAATAAACAACCTCATAATTCTGAATATAGACAACTTGAAGATTCAAGATTATCAGTCAACAAACAATTCTATCACTGAATTGGAAAGCCTACATATACAGCTTGAAGAATACAAGATCAAGGTCCAAGATAAACTGGACAAAGGAGGGCCACCGACCTGGTAGATTCTGCACAGATATGCTAACAGTAGAAATAAAAATAGACAAAGTAGTTTGAGAAAATGTGTTAGTCTATTTTAATGCAAGTCATGTAAAATGTGTATGTTGATCTATACAACATGTCACGGGTCCTTTGTTTAGTTGTACCAAACAGATTTAGAAAATCTTGTATTCTCTCGAGAGAAGTAGTTGAGTTCTTATTTTCAAGAGCACAGATTTGTAGTAAAACAAATTTGATTTAATTTAAATAAAGTGAGTTTTTGATAATCTGCTTGTGTGTTTATATTTAGTATTTTATTTTTACAAATTCATACAACTGTTTTGTTTCAAGAGCCAAAAGCTAATCCAAAATCAATAAAACCCATTTACCCCTCCTCTATGTTACATTTCATACCTAACACACATAATGGACAATATTAACAAATTAATAAAGTACGTATCAAATTAAAAGGAGGCATATTGCAACAAAACAAAATTATTGTAACGACTGTAAAATTTTAATATAATGATTATTTGTTTCTGTGCTATTTATGTTAAAGTAGAGAATAAATATATATAATAATATATTTATTCCAGTCTGATGTATTTCAGAGGAATTTTGATAAAGTGAATTGTGGATTTATTGATGCTATAATAGCATTATAAAATTTAAAGACGAAAATTTAAATGTGAAAGTGGAAATTGAAAAGTGGAAAATGTGGGAATTATGGAAATATGAGAAGTTAGTTAGAAAAAAATAAAATATTTGATATTTATATGCTAAAGTGTGGTTTAAGTGATTATTAGTATGTTTGAAATTTATTTATGTGATTATTAGAGTGCTTGGAAATTTATTTATGAAATTTTAAGTGAATATTGAAAAATAAAGTGTGAATAAATGTTTATTTAAATTTCTGAAAAATAGTTCGAAAATAATAAAACTTTTATTATTGTTCTACAATCATTATTTTGGTATTAAAAACTTTATAATAATGTGAAAGTGAGTATTTTGGGCTATTTCCTATTTTTAATTCGAATTAAGAAATGTTATTGCACTTTTCGTAGTCAAACTCGAAAAATTCATACAAAAATAACCGTGCATCAGAAAAATATTTTAAAAATATGCACGAGAAGCTAATTTCGTGCTCTACATTTTAAAAATATAAAATTTATAACTTTCAGAACTTTCAGAACAGTTTATATTTTATTAAAGAAACGTTTTTGCATTCATTTATCAAAAGAAAACTATTAAAACAAAAACTTTTATACGTGAAATTACCAAAATACCCTTGTTTTATTAAATAAAACATCGCAAAGAATGTTAAAAATAACAATTTTTTGGTGTAAATGGCTGAAAATACCCATTCTGGAAGTGGATGGCTGAAAATATCGTTTTGGATACGCATTTTTCATTTGGGTATCGTGTTTTATACTAGACACGCATTTGTCAAATGGGTATCCAATTTATTTTTTTTATTTTTTTTAAGATACGCATTTGGCAAATGCGTATCTCAATGGTAATACCTAAACTACAAATGCGTATCTTTAGTAATTTTCTTAGATACCCAATTTTCAAATGCGTATTACACTTACCCAATTACAAAATGCGTATCCAAAATGGTATTTTCAGCCATGTGTTTTGAAAATGGGTATTTTCGGCCATTGCACCCCAAAAATGGGTATTTTTAAATATCACCCTAAAACATCAGCCTCCTTCTTTCTTCCCTCATTTTACCCGAGACATCATCCTCCCCCATCTCTTCCTCTCGGTTTTCTTTTCCCCGGCCAAAAACCACACACACAAGCACACAACTTTTTCTTCTTCCTTTGTTGCTAGGTAAGGATCTAATCTTTTCTCTTCTTTTACATTAAACTTGTACTTTGCATGCTGGTATCTGTGTGTATGTATAGGTGTGTGTATATTTGAGTTTGGTGTTATTGAGAGAGAAACTAGAGTTTCATGTGATTTCACTTGAGTTTATTGAGTAATAGAGTGTTAGTGTTAGTTAATTCGAATTGCATGTCATGGATTATAGTTGCATGTTGGAAATTGGTGTCTTATGTGTGTTGTATACATGCGGGTGTATGTATATGTGAAGAATGTGTATGTATATGGTGTTTTTTGGTGAAAATAGTTGTTAATTTAGTGGTTTAAAGTACTAAAGTTTTGTTCCATGGAAGTATATATATATGCGGCTTTTGTATATGTATATATGAGAGAATGGATTTCTTGACTTATGTGATTTAGTTGATGGTGATAAGAGTGTTTAAGTGAATCTAATTGTTTAAAAAGTGTTGTATGTAATTAATCTCCTTTGCATTTGCATGTAGTGTTCTTTTATGAATTTAAGTTCTAAATATAATTATAACAATAAATTAGTAATGCATGCTAAAATATCTTGACGTATATTAGTTTTGATATATGCATGTCATTGTTTTGTTGTTGTTGAGAGAAACATGTGTTTAAATGGCTTTTTTGTGTGATATTGATTGTTAATATAGTTATAAAGATATAAGGTTTGATTTCAAATTATTAGGTTCTGTTTTCTTGCTAAATTCGTATAAAATTTATTACAGGTCGGAATGTTATGATTTCAGAGTTTCTAGAAAGATAATTCAATTCTCTACAACTTTGATTCTTTAAATTTTTCGAAATTCCTCTTATAAAGAGGTGATTTCTGCAGTTTTTGTAACCTGCCAGAAAATTTTCAAAACTGAGAGGCAGACTTTAAAAATTTATAGTAAATTAAATATTATCAGAAAATTTTGAAGAATACCATTCTGAAAATATCTTTTCAAACTCTACATTTTGTGTTCACAACTCAGAGTCATATTCTGGGATTTAGGAGTCTTAAATGTCAAATTACTTCTGCGATCAGGGCCTCACTCTGTTCAGGCAACCCATATTTATCCAATTTCCGAATTCGTTATTTATCCCTTTTTAATGAGCCTTACCCTTTTGGAAAGATCTCAGAAGTATCTACAACTTTCATGTTTTATGATTTTTCATTTGACTTTAATATAACAGAGTAAATTGACATTCTTTCGAGATGGTCGGGTTATACTTTAAACTCTTAATAGTCTATGTATAAGACATTTTGTTGAGTAATCTTGAATCTAGCTTTAATATGGTAAATACGATAGAATATGTGTGTTTGTGTGATGGCGTGTGCTAGTATGTGCCTTATTAAAATTGGTTTATGTCCTTGGTTGTTAAATGTGTTCGGCTATTTGGTCTGTTTTGATTGTAAACTAGTATCCATAATAATGTACTAGTTGTGTAAAGTGTTTATAAGTCAATGTACTTAGTTTTTATAGAATGGTTTATTATTTACTTGTTTATTCTTGAAATAGTATAAAGAGCAAGTAAGTTGAATGGTATGTTTGTGATGAAGTTTGTATAGTAGTATTATACTACCATAATATAGTATTGTGATTGTATATGAGGCTGATTGCTTGTGTTTCGGTATCGACAATGGTCGACTGGTATGTTGGAAATACAGAGGATATGCTGCCGAAATTTTGTTAAAATCTTTTAAAGATCTAACTTAGTTTGGCTAGCTATCCAATGTAGTTTTACTTGTCGAGTAACTAGACTATCTTCGAAAAGCGATTACTTTTTCAAGATGCTTAAATACTATTATAGTTTCACTAGGTTAGTTGCTAGTCGAATTAAGTTATCAAATGACGATCAGTTATTCAAATCAACTTAGTTTGACTTACAATTAATTCGTCAAACTATAATATGGATTTCAAATTCTTTTAAACTTGAAGTTTGTTTTCTAAACATGATCAAATAATTTGCAAGAGAGTTTTAAATTTAAAATTTTGTTTCAAATAAGGAATTATTTCCCAAGTTTGAAATTGAAGATCGGATAGTGACTATATGTGCAATATGTGTTATGTGCTATGTGACCTGTTTATGATATGTGTGCTATATATATATATGAAATAATAGTACATATATAAGTATAATGTAGGTGTCACACCCCCAACTTAAACAGCAAAATAAATATAGCTATTACATCATTTTAATGAAGAATACACAACCAAATCCAAGATCTTACAGTTTAGGGTTTGGAACAGCCCAACACTACCAACTATTACATCTGATTACAAATACCGAGTCCTCACACAACTATTATTACTTATTCTACCTGAGCTCGAACATAAGCATCAGCATCACAGGTCTTACGGGCAGTCTGCTTGAATCTAACCATAGCTGCTAGCTGTAATATCAGGGTAAAGCAAGGAGTGAGCCAAATGCTCAACAAGTGCTAACAGTATGACACAAAACATAAATTGAGATATACTTTTAAGAATGTCAATGGAAAGACATAACTAATGATAACGAGAGATAAAACTATGTGAGATGGCATCATTTTGCTTGTATCAAAACAATTTAAAAAAAATCATGTCTTAATCAAAATCATTTTATGACGCTACGGATTATAGCCGGTGATCAGCCGTGAAGTAATCCCGAACCTCGCTGGGTTCTAAAACATTAACGGGAATCCCTAGGCAACTTTTAAGCCTAATATAAGTGTGGAAAGGACTCGCGTCTCAGTCCAGATCCACTATTCAAGAAAACATTTATCCCCCTTTGGGACTGAAAACCCACATTTTATTTATTTCAAAAGCTGATGCCGAATTGTAACAAAATCTCTTTTAACAGTAAACATTTTTATTAAGGGAATATAGATCAACTCGAAACACGGGAAGTATGGTACTAAATCTCAGAGCCATGATTCACAAAACTAAACTCTATTAGGGTAACTGAATGGTTTTCATGTATCAAAGTTTGGACAAGGGAATTTAGTGAGGCTATTAGATATCATGAAAGGAAGTGCCAAATTAGGCTTAAAGCAATGGTTTCTCATCAAGGTTCAAGTGATGGATCATCAAGAATGTAAGCTTTATGAATACTAAGGATGTTAAGGTATGAAAAATGATTTTTAGCTCATGATATATCAGAATTGACAAGCTTTAGGATAAGAAAGAGGGGTATCAATCATTAAGGGTTCATGTTGATAAGTTTCTGACTTACAGGGTTCAAAGTAAGATTCTATAGGGATTCAAGTATCAGGATGAGATATCAATATATAGGAAACATCAACATGTTAATCAAGAGGATCAATCAAGTAATATATCAACTCTTCATTTTATCAAGGCATTAAACTATCATGAAAGACTTTTGAACTACTTGCAATACGTACTCGAGGGTTCATGGCATCTCTATGTAACTCAAAGATAAACAAAAGATACGCTTGATTTAAATATATCAAAATGACTCAGGATAATTGCATCGATATATATGAACTGTTTATAGTAAATACGAAGGTCAAGTTGAATCACTTGCCTTGAGATAGGCTGGTCTGGTCTGACTGGTAGGAGCAACAACTGGAGCTTTACTCGACTTTTATGGCAAGTTTTCCCTCGTCTCGAGATCCTACATAAATAATAATCCTCATTATAATATATTCTTACCATCTCAACCTATTTACAACCCGAAATTAAACACGGATGACACTCAGGCCTCTATGCACTTAATTTATATTCACTTTTAAATTACAATTGCACACACATAGGCACATATTCACATATCATATATTAACACCAAATAACACCATATATACCATAATGTAACACTAGGCTTGGATGATCTCGACTCACAACTTAAGTCACTTGGTCGCTAAACTAGACAAGGTCTTCAAATTTTGGCTTCCTAACTCGATGTGCCTTTCCTAAATTATCCAAAATCTATTGAATCTCACTTGTGCCTTTTGATCTAATGACCTTATACTATCTTACAACTATGGTGGTCGACCTAATACTCACTTCTAAGGGTTCTAAAACTATGTGATAAGTGATAGTGCTCACTGGTGCAAATTTCAGAATGACAACTATAGTTTCTTGAGTGCATTAGGCACTCTTAAACTACAGATTTTCCTTCAAAACTTTTACACAAGACTCTCCTAACCTAAGGGCATCTCACAAACTTGATGTGCCTCAAGGGCCTGGCTTGGGCCTTCTTGGGCCTAAGCTAAAAGTCCAAGGTTCCCCTGTTTTTCTGGGCAGAAAATGCCCTGACTTGAATTAACTTGTGACACATGTTTCTAACTCATATCCTATGAACTATGGTTGGAAAAACTTCTCTGACATACCCTCTAACTAAGGCCCAATTGGGCCTAATGAGGGCCTACCCATGACATGGTCAAATCTCCCTATTTCTAAGT
Organism: Apium graveolens; assembly: GCF_009905375.1. Taxonomy (NCBI): domain Eukaryota; kingdom Viridiplantae; phylum Streptophyta; class Magnoliopsida; order Apiales; family Apiaceae; genus Apium; species Apium graveolens. Next base: position 198,847,953 of record NC_133655.1, on the reverse strand, counting down.
TGCAACAAAACTGTCCCCTGCTGGACAGATTTTGTGATTCTACTTGTGCACCTAACCAAATGACATGCAAACCTCCAATCAACTCCTAAAACCTTTTATATACTCCAAATACTAACTTCTGGTAGCTTGGGCCTCAAAGTGCACACCAATGACATGGTCAAAACTCACTCTAAATCTCAGGGTGCTATACTGATTTTTCTGCAGAAACTATAACTCTTATTTTCCAAGGTTTTGATTTGACAAACTAACTAACAACAACTCAATACTTAAACCAAGACTTATACATGGTGATCTACTGAAATAACTCCCTTATTCTCAAAATAAACTTGGGTGAGATCATCCATTCCCAAAAACAACAACATGCAACCAAATATATAACATGCAACTCATAGAAAGCACATAACAAGATTTCGGCTAGGCATAAAGTTTTAAATGCTTGCAAAATCGACTTGCACCTAATACTCATCCTTAATAATCATGAAATATAACTTCCTTTAAGTATTAATAAGAAATTTATCATGGAAACAATCTATTTTAAGCACACATATTTCGAATTTATAGATTTTTAAACATAACTACATGATTTCGAAAAGAGTAGCATGCAAAACATGGTTGATCATCATTTTAATGTCTTAAAACTAGCATGCATGGCTAAACATAAATATATAATGAAATTTCAGTAGCATGCAAAGGATTTTAAAGCATGATAACTCCATAAAACACTTAGTTAGCACATATACATAATATATCTCATAGAGAGCTCTTGAATTCACAAGAATCAAGAGTTTCTCTTTGGAGATCACATAAGAACTACACATGAATCCATGGAACTTCAACTTCCAAGTCTCAAAACACTTGGAAAGTATATAAGATGAATGTAGGTAGAAGATTTACACTTGGGAAGATGAAGAATGAATTGAAAAATGGAAGGGGGTGGGGATTTTGGCCTTCGGCCGAGAGCAAGGTGGGAGGGGGAAAAGGAGAGAAATTTGTGGTGTGTTGGAGTGTGGAATGAGTGGAATGACTTCTCCCACTTTGATTTCTTTGTTTTATGCTATTTGGTTTACAATTAATGAGTGGAAGTGAGAACTTACAAAAATGTCCCTTGGTTAAAGTTAGGTCATTTTACATGCAAGGCTAAGGTAGTAATTTGGTAATAATCAAATGAGTTAGTGGGGTTGAAAAAGTCTTGTTTGCCCTTTGAGAGAATAGATGGGTGATTTGCATGCATGGTCTCTTATGTAATTTGATAAATATGACAACTAAAATTTATAATGATTTATTTTTATAAAATAAAATACAAGTTCAAAAATTATAAAATTTATACCATAAAATAACTTGGATTTTTAGAGACTTTATAAAATCATTTTCAAAATTTGTGAACAAAATACCTTTTAAAAGAAAATTTTTCCAAAGCTTAGAATATTCCTTATAAATCAAAAATAAAGAAATTAAATAAACTCTTGCTTTGAAAAATCATATACTACACAAAGCAAATTTATAATGCAGAAATTTTCACTCACACTAGCGTACAATCATTGAATATATTTTTATTTGACTTTAATATTATACCCAATCCAAAAATAATATTACATAAAATGTCGGTCATAACATCCTCTCCCCCTTAAGGGATTCTGTCCCCAGAATCTAAGAGAAAAGATGAGGATGCCGGGAACGCATATCAGACTCTAACTCCCAAGTCGACTCTTCGACCTTAGGGTTCCTCCAAAGTACTTTTACTAACTTTACTGACTTATTTCTAAGACTCTTTACTTGCCAGTCGAGTATTTTAACCGGTTGCTCCATAAATGACAGGTCTGCCTGAATTTCTACAGGTTCATATTCTATCACATGGCTAGCGTCAGGATTGTACTTTTTAAGCAACAACACTTGGAACACATTATACACATGCTGATACTGAGGTGGTAAGGCCAACTCATAGGCTACCTTTCCCACTTGACTCAAAATCTCAAAAGGACCTATGTATCTAGGTGCTAACTTCCCTTTCTTGCCAAATCTCATCAACCCTTTTCTAGGTGACAACTTCAGCAACACAGCTTCGCCAATTTGGAATTGAACATCCTTACGTGCTGGATCCGCATACTTCCTCTGTCTATCTTGAGCAGCAAGCAACCTTTTCTGAATTAACTTGACCGAGTCATGCAACTGTTGTACCAAATCCGAGCCGAGAATTCTTCCTTCTCCTACTTCATCCCAACTTGTTGGTGATCTACATTTTCGCCCGTCAAAGCTTCGTATGGTGGCATGCCGATACTGGAATGATAGCTGTTGTTGTAAGAGAATTCAATCAACGGCAAATGGTCGTCCCAACTTCCAACAAAATCGATTGCACAACTGCGCAACATGTCTTCAATTGTTTGAATTGTCCTTTCACTCTGGCCATCAGTCTGCGGGTGGTACGCCGTGCTCATATTCAACTTCGTGCCAAGACATTCCTGAAATTGCTTCCAGAATCTCGAGTTGAATCGGGGATCTCTGTCTGAAACTATTGATACGGGTACTCCATGCCTTAGTACGATTTCGCGCACATACAGATGAACCAACTTGTCCAGTGACAACTTCTCATTTATTGGAAGGAAATGCGCCGACTTCGTAAGACGATCAATTATAACCCATATTGCGTCATGCCCGGATTTCGTTCGCGGTAGTCCCACTATAAAGTCCATAGCGATATTTTCCCATTTCCATTCTGGAATCTTCAGGGGCTGAATTAATCCGCTTGGTCGTTGATGTTCTGCCTTTACTTTCTGACAAGTATAGCACTTCGCAACCCATTCTGCCACGTCTCGCTTCATATTTGGCCACCAAAAGTTCTTCTTTAAGTCTCGATACATCTTGGTGCTTCCCGAGTGGATTGAAAATTTCGAATTGTGGGCTTCATGGAGGATCTCATTCTTTAATTCAGGTACATGGAGAATCCATATTCTGGATGAAAACCTTAGTATCCCTTGCTCATCCCTTTGAGTATTAATCTCCTCTCCAGATAACTGATTCTTCTCTTTTTCCATTACTTCCTCTTGACACTTTTTTATCTTTTCCACTAGTGTTGGCTGAAAGGTCATTGCACGACAAACTTCCTCGACTTTTCCATAAGCACAAAGTTCCAATTCCAATTTTTCGATTTCTTCAGTTAACTCTTTTGATGTTATCATCATATTCAATCTCTCCTTCCTACTCAGAGCATCGGCCACTATGTTCGCCTTTCCAGGATGGTAATTTATCGAGCAGTCATAGTCCTTGATCAATTCCAGCCATCTCCTCTGCCTCATATTGAGCTCTTTCTGAGTAAAAATGTACTTTAAACTCTTGTGATCCGTGTAGATTTCACACTTCTCTCCATAGAGGTAATGTCTCCAAATCTTAAGTGCGAACACTATGGCATCTAGTTCCAAGTCATGCGTCGGGTACTTTAACTCATGCGGCTTCAACTGTCTTGACGCATATGCGATCACTTTACTGTGTTGCATCAACACACAACCCAAACCCTTATGTGAAGCGTCGCTGAATATTACAAAATTCCCTTGATCATCTGGAAGTACCAAAACCGGAGCTGTTACCAACTTCTGCTTTAACTCTTGAAAGCTATCTTCACATTCTGCACTCCATTCAAACTTTTGATTCTTTCTGGTTAACTTGGTCAATGGCGTGGCGATCTTCGAGAAATCCTTGACGAATCTTCTATAGTATCCGGCCAATCCTAGAAAACTTCGCACTTCCGTAGGAGTCTTTGGCCGCTCCCAACTCATAACTGCCTCAATCTTTGCCGGATCCACTTTAACTCCCTCATTTTCAATAACATGCCCCAAAAATTGAACTTCCTTTAACCAAAACTCACATTTGGTAAACTTGGCATACAACTTCTCTTGTCGGAGTATCTCCAATGCTATCCAGAGGTGCTGCTTATGTTCTTCTTCCGACTTAGAATAAATAAGGATGTCATCAATGAATACCACGACAAATTTGTCCAAATACTTCTTAAATACCCGATTCATCAGATCCATAAATGCGGCCGGAGCGTTGGTCAATCCAAACGGCATTACTAGGAATTCATAATGCCCATATCTGGTCCTGAATGCGATCTTAGGAATATCTTCTTCTTTGATCTTTAATTGATGCTATCCCGATCTCAAATCAATCTTCGAAAAGCATTTTGCTCCCTTCAACTGATCAAAAAGGTCATCTATCCTTGGTAGCGGGTAGCGGTTCTTGATCGTCACCTTATTCAACTCCCGGTAATCTATGCATAGACGCATACTCCCATCTTTCTTCTTTACAAACAGAACAGGTGCTCCCCATGGCGACGTACTTGGTCGTATCACTCCTTTATCCAATAATTCTTGTAGCTGGCTCACCAACTCTTTCATTTCTGCTGGTGCCATCCTATATGGGGCCTTTGAAACTGGTTCCGTGCCTGGAGCAAGGTTGATCTCAAACTCAATTTGTCGATCTGGTGGTAAGCCTGGTAGTTCGTCGGGAAACACATCGGGGAACTCGTTAACTACAGGAATATCTTCCATGCTGAGGCTGCCTCTCTCTGAATCCACTATATATGCTAAGAATGACTCACAACCTTTTCTAAGCAACTTCTTAGCCTGAACCATTGTAAGAAATAGTTGCTCTTGCCTCTGCCCCTTAAATACTACCTTCTCTCCACTCTTCGTCTTTAAATACACTCTCTTGGTCTTACAATTAATCTGAGCGCTATTCTCTCCTAACCAATCCATTCCTAAAATTATATCAAACTCTCCCAACTTGAAGAGTATCAAGTCGGCTGAGAACTTATATCCTGAACTGTCGATCTCACACTTCGGACAGAATTGATTCACAGGAATCTTCTCTTGGTTCGCAATTACCACATTTACTACCTCACTTATAACCATTTTATCACATTGATGCTTATCAACAAAAGATTCTGATATGAAAGATCTTGTTGCTCCCGAATCAATCAATACTTTAGCTTTGACATTATTGAGTAAAAGTGTACCTTCTATCACCTCAGAATTCTGAACAACATCCTTCATCTTTAGATCAAATGTCCTTGCTGTTGCTTGCGGGGTTGGTGCGGATGGTGGAGGTAATGCCAATACCTCAGCTGGCATGCTTGCACTGGTACTTGCCACGTTCATCAGAGCTTTGACTGGTCCGGTTGTCTTACACTCCCTTGCCATGTGTCCAGTCTTCCCACACTTGTAGCACGTAACTCCTGGCTTCGGCATCTTGCACTCATTCGCTAAATGTCCCTTCTGATTGCACCTATAATAGGTCATGCTCAACTTATTGCATACTCTGGGGTGCCTTCTTCCACAGTGCTTGCATTCCAGTCTCTGGAACCTGTTTTCTCCAACTTGCCCTTGGCTTGCCTGGTTGTTCCCTTTTGATTCTTGCCTTTTGCCCAAATTTCCCTTCTTTTGAAAATTTTCGCCCTTCTGGAAACCAATCCTCTTTATATTCCGATCTTGCGAACTTCCAGCTTCAGACTTTTCTCCATAAAATGGAATCTTCCTCTTCTTGTTATCCCTCTCTTTCCTTGACTGCATCCCATTATTCTCAATCAGAGCAGCTTTCTGTACTACTCCCGCATAAGTTTCAAGCTCAAACATAGCCACCCTATCTCTGATCCAAGGCTCCAATCCTTGCTGAAATTTCTTTGCTTTTTCCTCCTCAGTGCTGGTATACTTTGTCACAAACCTTGACAACTCAGTGAACTTCTTCTCATACTCCAATACAGTCATGTTCCCTTGCTTCAACTCCAGAAATTTTAGCTCCATCTGATTCTGCATATACTTAGGGTAATACTTGTCCAGAAATAACTTCTTAAATCTCTCCCAAGAAACCTGCTGAGTGACTTCCATAGCCTTTACTGATTCCCACCAATAGATAACTTCTCCCTTCAAGAAGTAAGTAGCATATGGCGTCTTCTGATCATCTCCTAACTGTACCAACTCAAAAGCCCTTTCCATCTCCTTGATCCATGTGTTAGCTATCACTGGATCAGTGGTATCATGAAATACAGGTGGATTCACATTCTGAAAAGCCTTGAAAGTGACAATTTGTCTAGGTGGTACTGGTGGTTCAGGTGGTTGGTGTGGCTCATGGTTATCTTAGTTTTCAATTCGTTGTTGAAGAGTTAGTTGTTGTTGAGCTATAGCATTGGTTTGCTGTTGCAAGGTTTCCAGTAGTCGAAGAATATTTGGGTCTGTGGTGAAGGTGGTTGTTGGGTTCTTCTTTTTGGGAGGCATGATCCTGAAATAAGAGTTGTGTCAAAACATATATGAATGATAAAATGATTCGAGGGTATCGCATGACATTCTCATTTACATATGGGGTCAAGTTTCCAAATTAAGCAGATATGATGATAAAAACATAAAATAACAGTTGAGAGCAAATGGGACAATAGCACATAATTATTGAAATTTTAAAGGTCACAGTACATAGGATTGGGACATAGTCTGATTCTAGGAATAACAGGCTTATTTAAAGGAAAATGGAAACAACTGGGGATTCCATAGAGTCTGATAGTACAACAACATGAAAGGTAAATGGAAAGAACTAAGGCTCCACTCCATCTGAACGGGGCTTGGTAGTCTTTTCCTCTCGAAGCGTCTTCACAATGCTCTGGAGCTCATCCGCCACCATCTGAATGACATACTGGCTGGTACGGTCCCGGTGTGCTGGCATCTCCTCAAGCTTAGTGTTGACGTACTGAACCAAGGTCTCAAGTCTCGCAGTCATCTGCTCCTTGGGCTTCCCTTCGTAGTTTCGGATGTCCGGATACACGTTCTTCAGTCGGTCTATCAGTCGGTCGTACTTGCCCTGAAGTATGTCGAACTCGCGCCTCAACTCAGCATACACTGAGAAAGCAATAGTGTCGTCCGACCCAGAGGATGACGAGGAATGCGCCCTTTGCTGACAACCAATAAGAGGAGTATTAATAATAATTTACTTAACCTACTCTCTCGCATAATATCTATAACCTACACACAAATCCTATAACCTATTTGGGCTGTCCAGGGACTCTAAACCGAAGCTCTGATACCAAAACCTGTCACACCCCCAACTTAAACAGCAAAATAAATATATCTATTACATCATTTTAATGAAGAATACGCAACCAAATCCAAGATCTTACAGTTTAGGGTTTGGAACAGCCCAACACTACCAACTATTACATCTGATTACAAATACCGAGTCCTCACACAACTATTATTACTTATTCTACCTGAGCTCGAACATAAGCATCAACATCACAGGTCTTACGGGCAGTCTGCTTGAATCTAACCATAGCTGCTAGCTGTAATATCAGGGTAAAGCAAGGAGTGAGCCAAATGCTCAACAAGTGCTAACAGTACGACACAAAACATAAATTGAGATATACTTTTGAGAATGTCAATGGAAAGACATAACTAATGATAACGAGAGATAAAACTATGTGAGATGGCATCATTTTGCTTGTATCAAAACAATTTTAAAAAAAATCATGTCTTAATCAAAATCATTTTATGACGCTACGGATTACAGCCGGTGATCAGCCGCGAAGTAATCCCGAACCTCGCTGGGTTCTAAAACATTAACGGGAATCCCTAGGCAACTTTTAAGCCTAATATAAGTATGGAAAGGACTCGCGTCTCAGTCCAGATCCACTATTCAAGAAAACATTTATCCCCCTTTGGGACTGAAAACCCACATTTTATTTATTTCAAAAGCTGATGCCGAATTGTAACAAAATCTCTTTTAACAGTAAACATTTTTATTAAGGGAATATAGATCAACTCGAAACACGGGAAGTATGGTACTAAATCTCAGAGCCATGATTCACAAAACTAAACTCTATTAGGGTAACTGAATGGTTTTCATGTATCAAAGTTTGGACAAGGGAATTTAGTGAGGCTATTGGATATCATGAATGGAAGTGCCAAATTAGGCTTAAAGCAATGTGTTGTGAATATGTTGTGCACTTGACGATTACCTAAACAAAACATCTAAGTAGATTTTACTTAGTGAAATAATGTAGCACTCGACGGATAATAATTATAGTCCCGACGGATAACTCAGTTTGAGTACCGACGGATGAGTAATTTATTATCCATCGAGTGAGTAGCTTATATAATGATAAGTTTGTAGCACAGTGTTGTATGCACCTTTGTATAGAATCTGTAGTAGCATATAAGTCATGTTAACTTTAACTAGATATGCAGAATAGGTTGATTAACTATACATAAGCAATGTCTTGTAATTCTGTATAAGTGAAATGAAGTCAAGTGCCAAAATAGCTATCAACGGATGCTTAACAAAGCTTCGACGGATGATCAAATGACTTTCAACGGATGTTCAAAATAGCAGTCGACGGATGATCAAGTAAGTCATCGACGGATGATCTGAAAGTCGACGGATGATAATATCAAGATTCAAACATCAGTTGAACAGTGAAAGCTGACACACAGCCGTCGAGATTGGATACAAACACTGTGGAAGCCTATTAACTGGGTAATAGAGGATGAAAAGCAGCAAAGATCAAGGCTGTTAGATTTTATATTTATTCAGTTCTTTTGACTTTGTAATCTTGGTAATATATATAAACCAAGAGAGTAGCAAAAATAAAAGAACTAAGAAAACTAAGTGAGCTTAGAATCAAACACAGAGAAATCTTTGTAAGCACTACCTTTAGCATTTCCTGTGTTCTTAGTTGTTCTATCTTGTAAAAGCAGCTGTGAGCATTTCTGCACACAGAGTTCTCTCGATATATTAATATATATCTCTGGTGGAATTGTTTAAATCCACCAGAAAGTTTTTAAAGACTCTTGTTTTTAATTACTCTTGTTTTGATTCATTAAAGTTTATATTCCGCATTGTGCTAATCAAAACAGATATATCTATAATCGAGTTGAACATTTTATTTCAAGAAAAAGATAAAAAATTCCATTCAACCCCCCTTATGTAATTCTTGCTATATTGTTAAGGAACTAACAATTGGTATCAGAGCAAGCTCTTAATCTACAAAGAGTTTAAAGATCAAAACAATTCAGCAAGATGAACAAGAAAGATGTTGGAATCAAGATTCCATTTCTGGATAAAGATAATTACCATCATTGGAAGGTAAAGATGAATCTTCATATTCTTTCTCAAGATGAGGCCTATGTGGACTGCATAGAAAGAGGCCCTCATGTTCCAATGAGAGCTGTAACAGGAAATGAACCATCAGTTCCAAAGCCAAGGCATGAATGGTCTGATCCTGATCTTGAACAAGTCAGGAAAGATAAAAAGGCCATGAACATTCTGTTCAATGGTGTTGATGCAGATATGTTTGATAACATCATCAACTGCAAGACTGCCAAGGAAGTTTGGGACACAATATAGATAATCTGTGATGGTACTGAGCAAGTAAGAGAAAATAAAATGCAGCTCCTGATTCAACAATATGAGCATTTTCATAATGAAGAAAGTGAGTCACTCACTGACATTTTTAGTAGATTCCAAAAGCTACTAAATGCTCTTAAATTGCATGGAAGAGTCTATCAGACTAAAGGCTCCAATCTGAAATTTCTCAGATCTCTTCCAAAGGAATGGAAACCAATGACAGTCTCATTGAGAAACTCACAAGATTATAAGGAGTTTACTTTGGAGAGACTGTATGACATTCTGAAGACCTATGAGTTTGAAATAGAGCAGGATGAAAGAATGGAGAGAGGAAAGAAGAAAGGAGGATCCATTGCACTAGTTGCTGAACTGGAAAAGGAGAAGGAAGTGAAGATGGAAGCTGTGGAATCAACTTCAAAGGCCTGTGAAAGCAAGGGTAAAGGGCTAGCTGCAGAAAGTGAAGATTCTTTGAGTCAAGATGATATGGAGGACATTGATGAGCACCTAGCATTCCTTTCAAGAAGATTTGCCAAGCTCAAGTTCAAGAAGAACTTTGGAGCTGCCAAGCCAAATAGAAACATGGCGGATAAGTCAAAATTCAAGTATTTCAAATGTGGCTTGGCAGGGCATTTTGCAAATGAGTGTAGAAAGTCAGATTCTAGTAAGAAGAGATTTGAGTCTGTGGATTATAAGCAAAAATACTTTGATCTACTCAAACAGAAGGAAAGGGCTTTTATTACACAAGAAAATGACTGGGCAGCTGACGGTTTGGATGAAGATGAGGAGATCAGCTATGTCAATCTAGCCCTTATGGCCAAGTCTAATGAAACAGAGACAAGTTCCTCAAGCAATCAGGTAATTACTACAAACCTTGCACATTTATCTAAAGCTGAGTGTAATGATGCAATAAATGACATGTCTACAGAATTGTATCATTTGCGTGTTACACTTAAGTCCCTCACTAAAGAAAATGCTAAAATCAAAGAAAACAACTTGTTTTTGAGTGAGAGGAATAATGTGCTTGAGTCTCAGTTTGTTGAGTTTGAGAAACTAAAAATTGAGTGTAGAATTGCTAAGGAGGAATTAACTGAGTCCTTGAAAAAGGAAGAAATTTTAAAGAAGCGGCTCGATCGTGAACAGGAGGTGATTAAAGCATGGAAAACATCCAGAGATGTTCATGCTCAAATCACCAAGGTTCAAGGAATTGAGTCCTTTTGTGATGAAGCCTGGAAAAAGAATAAGGAGAAACTAGAACCTATTTTGGTAGATGGATTGCTGACAGATGTAGACTCGACGGATGATGAGGACTATCCGTCGGATAACAAAATGTGTTATCCGTCGAATGATAAAACTCCTCATCCGTCGGCTGTGAACAAACCCATTAGTAAAGCCAAATTAACCAAGCTAAATGAAAAGTATGGGTCTGTTTCCAAGAACTTTGTTTCAGGGGAGTCAAGTCAAGCCAAGAAAGGGAAGAAGGCTAATGTTGGTCACATGACTGTCAAACAGTTGAGTGACAGACTTGAGAAGATAGAGGTAAAAATAGAAACTAAAAGGAAAAACAATAGGAATGGTAAAGTAGGGATTAACAAACATAACAACTACACACCTGACAAATATGCTCCTAGAAAAATCTATGTCAAATGTGGTAGTGTAAATCATTTGTCTATTAATTGCAAATCTGCCATGCCTACTCCCATGTCTGTTCAGCCTCAATTCTCTAACATGAATGCCATGCCTCCTATGCCTGTTAATGCTATGCCTACACTGAACATGAATGCACAGTTTGCTAATATGCCATTTGCACCTAATCCATATTATGCTGCATACAATATGCCTCAAATGCCATTTAGCATGCCTTACTGGAATAACATATTTGCACCAAGCATGCCATTTCCTGTTAGCCATAACATGCATAATAATTCTGTAGCATCTAGTGGTTTCAAAGGCCCAACCCAAATGACTAAGGAAGAATCTGTAATTCCTAAGTCAAATGAGTTAAAACCTAAGAAATAGAAGAAGAAAGCTAACAAGGCAGGACCCAAGGAAACTTGGGTACCAAAATCAACTTGATTTGATTTTAATGTATGCAGGGAAACAGAAGGAATCTTTGGTACTTGGATAGTGGTTGTTCAAGACACATGACTGGTGATTCTACCCTGCTCACAGAGTTTGAAGAGAGAGCTGGCCCAAGTATCACTTTTGGAGATGACAACAAAGGTTATACTGTGGGATATGGCTTGATTTCAAAGGACAATGTCATCATTGAAGAGGTTGCCTTAGTGGATGGTCTCAAACACAATCTGTTGAGTATCAGCCAGCTTTGTGATAAAGGCAACTCAGTAACCTTCAACAAAGAAACCTGTGTTGTGATTAATAATCAAAACAACAAAGTGGTTCTCACTAGTGTGAGAAGAGGAAATGTGTATCTAGCTGACTTCAACTTAAATAAAGCAGAATCTGTAACTTGTCTTCTCAGTAAAGCAAGTCAAGATGAAAGTTGGCTATGGCATAAGAAGCTATCCCATTTGAACTTCAAGACCATGGATGAGCTGGTAAAGAAAGAGCTAGTTAGAGGCATTCCTCTAGTGGAGTTTACAAAGGATGGACTGTGTGATGCCTGCCAAAAAGGGAAGCAAATTAAAGCATCATTCAGGAAGAAACTTGATTCAGCAATTGAAGAACCTCTGCAACTGCTTCACATGGATTTGTTTGGACCAGTCAATGTTTTGTCAATCTCAAAGAAAAGATTTTGCCTAGTAATTGTAGATGATTTCTCAAAGTTCTCTTGGGCCTATTTCCTAAAGTCCAAAGATGAAGCTAGTGAAATCATCATCAATCACATAAGGCAAGTTAACAATCATCCTGATTTCAAAGTTAGAAGAATCAGGAGTGACAATGGAACTGAGTTCAAGAACTATGTCATGAGAGCATTCTGTGAGGAAAATGGGATCCTACATGAGTTTTCAGCAGCAAGGACTCCACAATAGAATGGAGTAGTGGAAAGAAAGAATAGATCTCTTATTGAAGCTGCAAGGACAATGCTTGAAGAATCAAAATTACCAACATATTTCTGGGCTGAAGCTGTCAACACTGCATGCTACACTCAGAACATCTCTCTGATTAATTAAGCAAAATGCAAGACACCTTATCAATTGTTCAAGAACAAGAAGCCAACTCTGAACTTTCTTCATGTCTTTGGCTGTAAATGCTATATTCTGAGAAATCAAACTGATCAAAATGGGAAGTTTGATGCTAAAGCAGATGAAGGAATTTTTGTTGGATATGCTGTTGGTAAAGCATATAGAGTCTACAATCTAAGAACTAACATTGTTGTTGAATCTATACATGTTGTGTTTGATGATAAAAAGATTGAAGGACTAAAAGATGGAGATTACCATGAGAGCCTCAAATTCGACAATGTTGAGATGGTCAGTGAAGAAAGTGATGATGAAAGTGATCAAGAAACAGTGTCTAAGGATAATGCAGGCAAATTTACTATAAATGAAGCACAAAACTCAACATCCGTCGAGTTACATAATGCTTCATCCGTCGGAAGGAAATCTGTATTATCCGTCGGAAGACAACCTGCCTCATCCGTCGGTACTCAAAATTCACCATCCGTCGGGTTATCAAAAGGAGCAGGAAGTCAAGGCAGATCACCCATGGAAAGCACCCCAATTTCAAATCAAAGATCCACAAACTCAGGGGGAGTTTCTACCAATCAAAACTCAATCACACATCAAGACAACATTGAGGTCTCTTCATCTAGGGCTAATCTACCTCAACCAAGAAAATGGACAAAAGATCACCCCTTTGAACTGATTATTGGTGATGTTTCTTCCACAGTTCAAACCAGGAGAGCAACTCAAGAAGAATGTCTATACAGCAGCTTCCTGTCTAAGGAAGAACCAAAGAAGGTAGAAGAAGCCTTATTAGATCCTGATTGGATTTTAGCTATGCAGGAGGAGCTAAACCAATTTGAAAGGAATAAAGTATGGAAGCTGGTACCCAAGCCTAAAGAAAAGAATCCAATAGACACCAAATGGGTATTCAGAAACAAGATGGATGAAAATGGCATAGTAGTAAGGAACAAAACAAGATTGGTTGCTAAAGGCTATTGTCAACAAGAAGGGATAGATTTTGATGAAACATTTGCTCCTGTTGCAAGACTTGAAGCCATCAGAATCTTCTTAGCCTATGCAGCCCATGCCAATTTCAAGGTCTATCAAATGGATGTCAAAAGTGCCTTTCTGAATGGAGATTTGGAGGAAGAAGTGTATGTAAGTCAACCTCCTGGCTTTGAAGATCCAAATTTCCCAGAGTATGTCTACTATCTATTGAAAGCACTTTATGGACTGAAGCAAGCACCTAGAGCCTGGTATGACACTTTATCAAAGTTCCTTTTGGAAAATCACTTCACAAGAGGTACTGTAGATAAAACTTTATTTTTCAGAAATGTGAATGGCTCTAGCATACTTGTTCAAATTTATGTAGATGATATTATTTTTGGCTCTACAAATGAAAAACTTTGTAAAAAGTTTGCCAAACTGATGCAAAGCAAGTATGAAATGAGTATGATGGGGGAACTAACTTACTTTCTTGGTTTACAAGTTAAGCAAGTCAGTGATGGAATATTCATTAGTCAAACTAAATATATTTTTGATCTTTTAAAGAAGTTTGATCTGATGGATTGTACATCTGCAAAAACTCCCATGGCCACTGCAACTAAGCTTGAACTAAACACTACTGAAAAGTTTGTGGATATTTCAAGTTATAGAGGCATGGTTAGCTCACTTCTGTACTTAACAGCTAGTAGGCCAGATATAATGTTTGCTACATGTTTGTGTGCTAGATTTCAGGCTGATCCTAGAGAGTCTCATTTGATAGCTATTAAAAGAATTTTCAGATATCTCAAAGGAACACCAAACCTTGGCATTTGGTATCCTAGAGATTCTGGTTTTGATCTAACTGGTTATTTAGATGCAGATTATGCAGGTTGCAGAATTGATAGAAAAAGCATAACAGGAACCTGTCAATTTTTAGGAAACAAGCTTGTGTCCTGGTTCAGTAAAAAGCAAAATTCAGTTTCTACTTCTATAGCTGAAGCTGAATATATTGCTGCTGGCAGTTGCTGTGCACAGATTTTATGGATGAAAAATCAATTGCTAGACTATGGTTTGCAAGTTGAAAGGATTCCTATTTTCTGTGACAACACAAGTGCAATAGCCATCACTGAAAATCTAGTGCAACATTCAAGGACAAAGCATATAGACATCAAGTACCATTTCATAAGGGAACATGTAATGAATGGTACTGTAGAGTTACATTTTGTTCCAAGTGAGAAGCAACTTGCAGATATTTTTACCAAGCCACTGGATGAATCCACCTTTTCTAGGTTGGTAAGTGAGTTAGGTATGCTTAATTACTCTTGAATTTATCTGAATTATTCTTGTAAGTTGAAAAGAAGCCAGAAATTTAGTTGATTTTTAGTCTTGGATGAAATTTTGGCTAAGTCAAAATTTGTCTCTCGACGGATGACATTATCCATCGGGTTGAGTCATCCGTCGATATACAAATTGTAAATAAAAATCAATTACTTTTCTGGAATATTTTAAAGCTCGACGGATAACATTTTATCCTCATCCGTCGAAGTGTCTAAATCTTAACCGTTAATTCCCTGAACATTATCCATCGAGTATACTTACAGTTTATAAGCATTACACGACGGATAATGGGTAGAATTTTTAAAGTTTATTTTAAAACGGTAATTTTAGGCAGTTTCTATTGGGTAATTTATTTCTCTTTATTATTTTTATCCGTTGAGTTTGAGCAAAGTATAAAAGCTTATTTCATTCTAATCATTTTCTTTTATCATTCTCAAATTCAACTGTCGTATTTCATTCTCTCTCAAGCAAATATCCTCTTTCTCTTCAAGCTTTTCTTCCCTAACAATGGCACCCGTAGTAAAGATCATGTCACAGACTGGGTTCATCTATGAGAAGAACAACTTCACTGCCTTGGTCAATAAGGGGATTCAGCAATCTGAAGACTATCATAAGATGATGGACTTCGTGAAGAACTGCAAGTTAAGTTTTGCTATGCTGGAATCACCCACAATTTATTGTGAAGTTGTTGAGGAGATGTAGACAACAGCAATCTACAACTCTACTGACAAAACCATCACTTTGACCATCAAAGGTAATGTTTTTTATATCAATAGTGATGTCATAAAAGCATGTTTCAAGATTTCTGATGATAATGTTACTGCACCACACACTGACACTGATATTGTCAATATGCTAAATTCCATTCATTATGCACTTCCTACTGCAAAACTAAGTGAAATTAGAAGACTAGGTCTTAGGAAGGAATGGAGTTACTTGTGTGATGTAGTAACTAAGGTCTTTTCTGGAAAAATCAGTAATTTTGATTCTGTGAACATTTCCATGCTTAACATGCTATACATGCTAGTTACAGACAAATATTATAACTTAAGTGATCTGGTTGTGTATGAGTTAGGTTACAAATTAGGTGACTTAGCCAAAAGAGGAAAGAATATTTACTATGCTAGATTTTTTATGCTTTTGGCTAACCATCTTTGTGAAGAGATTATACTTGAGAACCCAACCAACAAATTAGCGTGTTGGATTCAAGAGAGAAGAATCATTGCAGATCTGAACAGAGCCAACCATCACAAGGATGTGCCAATGTTCTATTTTCCTGTAATGCTGGCACCTCAGGTAAGTGAGGTAAGTTCATCTACACTCTCAACTATTCCAAACCCTTCTATTTCTTTGACTTCAGGCATAGCTATGGCAACTGTGACAATGACCAAACAGTTGCCTACCAAAGCTGCCAAAAAAACTGCAATTCTTAAATCCAAATCAAAGAAAACCCCCTCTGGTATCTCTCAAAAGGTACCAGTTGAAAATTCTACCAAACACAAAGAGGGGAGTGTGAAGGAGGGTAAGATAGGTGAGGGAAGGGGTGAACATCAAAGAAACCCCAAGGATAAGGTTGGAGAGATAAGTGAATCCCAGCCTAGCCACACTGCAGTTTCCCAACAAACTGCAGTGCTTAAAAAGGACAGAAGCTCACTTCTAGCTGCATCCTCCCAAAAGGATGTGGCTATTGAACAAAGCTCTCATCCAAGAGCACAGGCCAAGAGGGTTAGGGACACAAGCCTACACCAAACTTACACTAGAAAGAAGAAATCCAAAACAACTGGGGATGCACAGGACACACACTTAGTGCAAACTGGTGCTAAAGACACAATCCCTACACCTTCTCAAATTCAGATTGATGTGGCTCCAATAAATGTGGAGTCATAGCCAAAATCTCTCTTGATAGAAGCCACTGAAACACAATACTCACCAACCAACTCACTGGAAGTGGACATGATAAACACTTCAATTCCTGATTCCCCTTCTTTAACTCTCTTGGGGAAGCCAAAATCTAGTGCAAGTGAGCATCATCTTTTAGATGATTTGTTGGCTCACTTGCCAATTCTTTCTGATTCTATTGTGACATCTGTGCCTCAAATAACTTCAATCAACACAGAGTCAACAATAGTTTCTCTTCCCACCTCATTCATTTCTACTCTCTCGATGGATATTGCTCATCCGTCGAGTAGTGATTGTATCCCTACGGATAAGCTTAACAGCAGTTATCCGTCGGATAGCTTTACCACTCACCCGACGGATATCATTTATCCGTTGAGTGTCTCTGCACAACTTCAAACTTCAATAATTTCAAGTGCAGAAGATTTGGTGGTAATACAATCACTCTTAGGACTGAGAGAGGAGAGTGTATTGAGTGAGAGGCTGGGTTGCTCCCAGGCAAAAGGAGAGGAAAAGAGTGAATCTCAGCAATCCATTCATTCAGGATTGGCAAAAGTGAGTGAGAGGAGTCCCACCTTAGTAGGTGAAGGTGAGGGTGTGAGGGTGGGGAGCCAGGGTGAGACCCTGATGCAACAAAAGAGAGAACATGAGAGAAAAGCAGGTACTGGAACAATAAGGATGGAGCCAGCCATTGCTAGTGAGTCAATGATTGTGGATGATGCTGAAAAGGAAAGACAATTTCAGCAACATTACAAAGCTGTAATTGATAACATTTCCTTGGATGCTGACACTTTTACTCACCCTGTTTCAGCCTATCAACTGTTGGCTGCTCAGGGCAATGTGGAGGCAGAGCAGACTTTACACTTAGTGCACACCACATAATCTCTTTAAAGAGATAAAGCTGCTGTCAACAGGATGCCTCCTCAAGCTGGAGAGCCATCTGAAGAATTTGGAGTAAATTCTGATGATGATGACTCTAGTTCTTTGAACGGAAGCATGAACTTAGGGGGAGCTGAAGGCCAAAGTTCTGCTTTAAGTTTACCTGAATGGGCATGGGCAAAGGACTTTACACCAGGACAATTTGAGGTGTCTTTGGTAAGACAAGTAACAGCTATTCAACAAGCCCTTCAGGAAGTTTCAGATGCTGGTACCAAGGCTGTTCTTAAAGCTCATCTAAACTCCTTGCACTTAATGAAGATCCAACACTCCAGACAGAATATCAGTGTGGATGAATTGAAAAAGGAGGTAGCTGACTTAAAGACATACAACTCTGAGAAACTGGATTCACTAATGCCATATGGTACCATGCATGATTTATTACAAAGGTTGAGAAGAGAATTAGATTCTAAAAAGAAGATAGCCAAGCTGGAGACCAGAGTTCAAGTTATTGAGAATTCAGTGGCCCTACTTCTTCAAAATCAACAGACTCAGACAAATCTTCTCATGCAACTGGCTAAAGCACAAGGCCTAACTCCTTCACTTGATGATAACAAAAAGGGGGAGAGAGAATCAAGTAAGGGGGAGAAAGGACCAACTAAGGGGGAGAACATTGTAGTTCAAATTAGCAAAGTAATTGTACCTTCAATTACTATCTCCAAGCCACCAGTTGCAGATGGTATAGATCTTATAAATGCAGCAGCAGCAAGTTTGAAAGATGCTGATAAAGAAGAGTTGACTCTGATCAACTGGAAAAAGATTGATGAGGAAATACAGAGAAAGTTTCAATTAGTCAAGGAACCAGATCAGTCAGCAATCCATCACTCTCATGTCAAGCCAATCAATGTGAATGAGATGAGCATGAACTATCTGGAGAAAGGACAATCTTCCCGCATCAAGACTACAAAGGCTGAGATGATTCTTAAACCAAGGGCAAACTATCCAAAGTCATCTTTGATGAACCCTATGGATACTGTGTATGAGACACCCAAGCCTGATAAAAAGAAGCTTCTGTCAAGATCTATTCTTCTCTACAAAGATCCAGCTGATTCAGCCTCAAAAGAGAGTATTGCAAAGATATTCAGAAATGGGAAGGAAATTTGTATGGTAGCTGGACATCCACAATTTGCTCAAGCAAAGGAAGAAGAAAAAGCCAGATTGAAGCAGGAAAAGAGGCAAGCTGCTCTAGATGCAAAGAAGTCTAAGCAAAAGAAAGAACAGTTTGCTATCTTGACCAAGCTACAGGCTGTGAACTCTTCTCAACAAATTCCCTCTCAACCAACTCAAGCTACTGGATCAAAGAAGAAGATTGAAGAACAGAAGAAATCTCCAAGAAAGAAAGAATTGGCTAAAAGAACAAAAAGAAAGTTGGATATTGTTAACAAGGAATTGGAAGATCAATTTCCAATGGAATTCACTAAAGCTGAAACTCAAGCATCAAAGCCCTCTGTGGTATTTGAAGACATAAGGGTGGTAGACCCCTACAGGAACATACATGGAGAGCCTATTGTGCCAAAGGATGAGCCAATAGAGTGGGATAAATTACCAATTCCTGACTTCAACTTGCCAATTCTCACCAAGCCAAAAAGGACAAAATCAAGGGCAGTCAAGAAAGTGAAGCTGTCACCTCTCAAATCCAAGGCAGTAGTCAAAGCTTAACCCAAGATCAACAAGGAAGACTACTTGTACTTGTGTGACATCAAGGAATTTTCATACCTAAACCTTTATCTGGAGGAGCTGGATGAGGTAAGGGCAATTGATGCATACAGAAACCTACCTGAAAGGTTGGTATTCAAGTACAAAGGAGGAAGGGAGATTCAGTAGCCTCTTCACAGGATACTTCAAGAAAGCCAAGCTGTGTTGATCAAAGTCTATTCATCCTTCAAGAAAAACTTTGGGTTTAATGTAACTGCAAGAAGATTAGTATTGAAGAAGATTGAAGAGCTAAGGAGTGTTAGATCCAAAGATGCACTACACAAAAGTCTTATCATCCCATACACAGGGAGAAGAGTGCATCTAAGGCCCTACTGGCTGATGGAATTTATGGATGACAAGGGTGTGAGAAGATTCTTCAGACTAGAAGACCAATTGAGTATCTCTAGCAATGAGACTCTTTTGGAAATCAGAATCTGATGAATTAGAATTCCACAGACAGCTCCAGAATCAAATTGAAGAAAACAACAGAAAGCTTGGAAGAAGATCCAGACCTTCAAGAAACTAGAAAAATCTGCTCAGGCTAGAGGAGCATCTTGAATTGACTGTGAGCCAAACCTTGTATACCTTGTTTAAATTGAAGCACTTTCAGTTTTATCTACTTATCTTTAAAGATATATGTTTAGGATGTTTTGTTATCATCAAGTGTCTCTTAATTTATGGCTACAATTCCAGTAGACATAAATTGGGGGAGATTGTTGTGAATATGTTGTGCACTTGACGATTACCTAAACAAAACATCTAAGTAGATTTTACTTAGTGAAATAATGTAGAACTCGACAGATAAGAATTATAGTCCTGACGGATAACTCAGTTTGAGTACTGACGGATGAGTAATTTATTATCCATCGAGTGAGTAGCTTATATAATGATAAGTTTGTAGCACAGTGTTGTATGCACCTTTGTATAGAATCTGTAGTAGCATATAAGTCATGTTGATTTTAACTAGATATGCAGAATAGGTTGATTAACTGTACATAAGCAATGTCTTATAATTCTGTATAAGTGAAATGAAGTTAAGTGCCAAAATAGCTATCAACGGATGCTTGACAAAGCTTCGACGGATGATCAAATGACTTTCAACGGATGTTCAAAATAGCAGTCGACGGATGATCAAGTAAGTCATCGACGGATGATCTGAAAGTCGACGGATGATAATATCAAGATTCAAACATCAGTTGAACAGTGAAAGCTGACACACAGCTGTCGAGATTGGATACAAACACTGTGGAAGCCCATTAACTGGGTAATAGAGGACGAAAAGCAGCAAAGATCAAGACTGTTA
The DNA here is from genome assembly GCF_009905375.1 of Apium graveolens. Taxonomy (NCBI): domain Eukaryota; kingdom Viridiplantae; phylum Streptophyta; class Magnoliopsida; order Apiales; family Apiaceae; genus Apium; species Apium graveolens. Next base: position 198,827,301 of record NC_133655.1, on the reverse strand, counting down.
GATTTTATATTTATTCAGTTCTTTTGACTTTGTAATCTTGGTAATATATATAAACCAAGAGAGTAGCAAAAATAAAAGAACTAAGAAAACTAAGTGAGCTTAGAATCAAACACAGAGAAATCTTTGTAAGCACTACCTTTAGCATTTCCTGTGTTCTTAGTTGTTCTATCTTGTAAAAGTAGCTGTGAGCATTTCTGCACATAGAGTTCTCTCGATATATTAATATATATCTCTGGTGGAATTGTTTAAATCCACCAGAAAGTATTTAAAGACTCTTGTTTTTAATTACTCTTGTTTTGATTCATTAAAGTTTATATTCCGCATTGTGCTAATCAAAACAGATATATCTATAATCGAGTTGAACATTTTATTTCAAGAAAAAGATAAAGAATTCCATTCAACCCCCCTTCTGTAATTCTTGCTATATTGTTAAGGAACTAACACAATGGTTTCTCATCAAGGTTCAAGTGCTGGATCATCAAGAATGTAAGCTTTATGAATACTAAGGGTGTTAAGGTATGAAGAATGATTTTTAGCTCAGGATATATCAGAATGTGGCTCAAGGGCCTGGCTTGGGCCTTCTTGGGCCTAAGCTAAAAGTCCAAGGTTCCCCTGTTTTTCTGGGCAGAAAATACCCTGACTTGAATTAACTTGTGACACATGGTTCTAACTCATATCCTATGATCTATGGTTGGAAAAACTTCTCTGACATACCCTCTAACTAAGGCCCAATTGGGCCTAATGAGGGCCTACCCATGACATGGTCAAATCTCCCTATTTCTAAGTTGCAACAAAACTGTCCCCTGCTGGACAGATTTTGTGATTCTACTTGTGCACCTAACCAAATGACATGCAAACCTCCAACCAACTCCTAAAACCTTTTATATACTCCCAATACTAACTTCTGGTAGCTTGGGCCTCAAAGTGCACACCAATGACATGGTCAAAACTCACTCTAAACCTCAGGGTGCTATACTGATTTTTCTGCAGAAACTATAACTCTCATTTTCCAAGGTTTTGATTTGACAAACTCAACTAACAACAACTCAATACTTAAACCAAGACTTATACATGGTGATCTACTGAAATAACTCCCTTATTCTCAAAATAAACTTGGGTGAGATCATCCATGCCCAAAAACAACAACATGCAACCAAATATATAACATGCAACTCATGGAAATCATATAACAAGATTTCGGCTAGGCATAAAGTTTTAAATGCTTGCGAAATCGACTTGCACCTAATACTCATCCTTAATAATCATGAAATATAACTTCCTTTAAGTATTAATAAGAAATTTATCATGGAAACAATCTATTTTAAGCACACATATTTCGAATTTATAGATTTTTAAACATAACTACATGATTTCGAAAAGAGTAGCATGCAAAACATGGTTGATCATCATTTTAATGTCTTAAAACTAGCATGCATGGCTAAAAATAAATATATAATGAAATTTCAGTAGCATGCAAAGGATTTTAAAGCATGATAACTCCATAAAACACTTAGTTAGCACATATATATAATATATCTCATAGAGAGCTCTTGAATTTACAAGAATCAAGAGTTTCTCTTTGGAGATCACATAAGAACTACACATGCATCCATGGAACTTCAACTTCCAAGTCACAAAACAATTGGAAAGTATATTTGATGAATGTAGGTAGAAGATTTACACTTGGGAAGATGAAGAATGAATTGAAAAATGGAAGGGGGTGGGGGATTTTGGCCTTCGGCCGAGAGCAAGGTGGGAGGGGGAAAAGGAGAGAAACTTGTGGTGTGTTGGAGTGTAGAATGAGTGGAATGACTTCTCCCACTTTGATTTCTTTGTTTTATGCTATTTGGTTTACAATTAATGAGTAGAAGTGAGAACTTACAAAAATGTCCCTTGGTTAAAGTTAGGCCATTTTGCATGCAAGGCTAAGGTAGTAATTTGGTAATAATCAAATGAGTTAGTGGGGTTGAAAAAGTCTTGTTTGCCCTTTGAGAGAATAGATGGGTGATTTGCATGCATGGTCTCTTATGTAATTTGATAAATATGACAACTAAAATTTATAATAATTTATTTTTATAAAATAAAATACAAGTTCAAAAATTATAAAATTTATACCATAAAATAACTTGGATTTTTAGAGACTTTATAAAATCATTTTCAAAATTTGTGAACAAAATACCTTTTAAAAGAAAAATTTTCCAAAGCTTAGAATATTCCTTATAAATCAAAAATAAAGAAATTAAATAAACTCTTGCTTTGAAAAATCATATACTACACAAAGCAAATTTATAATGCAGAAATTTTCACTCACACTAGCGTACAATCATTGAATATATTTTCATTTGAGTTTAATATTATACCCAATCCACAAATAATATTACATAAAATGTCGGTCGTAACAGTAGGTATCGCGAAAGGGGTAGTTAAGGTAGACGTTTAAAGTGAACGTCGAACTGTATTTAGAATGATTCTGAAATAGAGTTCTTACTCGTGTAGAGTTAAAGAGTGAGTACGCAAGCATAGGTTAGGAAAAAATTAAAGCTAAGATCCAGTGAAGCTTGTGGTTAGGCAGGACTGTGATAGTGTGATACTTTTGAGAGGCAATTAATGAAACCTCAACTGCTCTCTCTCTTTTACTTATATTCCTGCCTGTTGATTTAAATTTTAAATACCATATCTCAGCCATTGATAAATAAGCCTGTTTCCTTTATATTTTCAAATGCTCACAATTTCATTCATTATGAGAACCTTTTGGTTCATTGTTGATAATACCTATGTTTGAACCTATTGCGTTCTTTTTGATACCTGATACTTGACATGATATTCCTGAGTTTCAAAAATGAACTTAAATATGATTTCAGACTTTCCAATAAGGTCTTGTTTCATCAAAAGGTTGGTAAAGCTTAAAATTGAAAGATATTTTCATAAATGATATAGGAATTCCGTCAAAAATGTTTTCTACGGATTCCTATAGATTGGAGACGTAAGTGGCCGAGTGACGCCGGTCCAACATTTTTGGTTGTGTTGCGCTAGCAATGGCAATAAGTCTAGCTGACTAGTTTTAGAACTAGTCTTAGGGGACCCTATATACATGGAAGCTTAGAAGGACGATTAGGTCCTGATGGGAGGCATTACGTGGCTGATCACCCGTATTATCTATGACGTTGTAGGAAAACTCCAATCAAAAGATATGTTTTGAAATAAAGATTTCCTTAGAAAATGTTTGCTTGAAAAGGTTTTTGAAAAGATGTTAGAAAGAATTTTATGAAGAGTTTTGAAAGAAAACTTGAATTTTGAACTGACGATAAGGAAATTTTCTATAATTCCTTTCCTTATTCCTTATATTGGATTTCCATTTTGAATATCATAGTTGGCCTTGATACCTATTGATCCCTGATAGCTTAACTATTTTAATGTTATTGTTACTTGCTGAGCTTTTGTAGCTCATGTTGCTTTGTTATCTAAATTTTACAGTTAAGCTCGAGTATGGTTGGATTTAGAAGGTCAGCTAGGAAGAATGCTAACTTTGGACCTTCACGCACAGTTAGATTCGCTATGTCATCGCAGGTAGCTAGAAAGGGGGTAGATCAGTGGCAACTTCTATATGAAGTTATCTTTTGTATTTAGAAAAGATTGTAATAGCATCATGTTGTGTAGTTAGATGTAACTTGTTTCATACCTTAACCTTTATTAGATCCTATAGCAGTGCAAGGGGCCATGGCCTTATGTTTATGATTCTATTTTATATTATTGTAATTTGTAGCATGATGACTCCACAATCTAGGCCCTTGATTGTGAGGGTGTCACAGTTTGGTATCAGAGCTACAGGTTTTGGTCACTGAAACAAGTCAGGATTAGGTGGGTTATAGGAATGTTAAGTTAGGAATTAAGTTTTAAACTATATAGAGTTTGGGTTGGGATTGTAGGATATAGTCTCGACTTTAAGATCTCTGCGATACGATGGCGTTAGAATTTAAGATAACCTTTTTCGTTTCACCTTGCATACCTATATTATCGCAGATGCCGGATAGCAGCATCAGTGATGATGAATCGGATAGGACTTCTCCTACCGACCCTTCAGCCTTAGCGTCTAGTCATGAGTACGAGTCTGAGATTGATTTTGAGGAAGAAATTATGTGGCAGCCGGTCAGATCGACTACCGGGACTCTTGTCTTACCAGCTATGGAACCTGTTTCGGCCCCTGTGACAATTCTAGTTCCACAAATTCCCTACTACATTTATGCGGAGCTATCACGCGAGCGAGAAATGGTGTTTGGACAAGGTTCAGAATTAAGATCCTTAGTTGATCAGATGTCTAATGAGACTAGGCAACGGGTAGACGTTTCTGAAAGTGAGCGGGTATCTAGGATTGAATGTCTAGAAGAGATGGCATGTGGTCGTCTTCGGGAAGGATCATATGTTTACACTTCTTGGGAAAGGACTGGGAGACTGATGAAGTTGGAAAGATGGATATGGACTTTGTTAAGAATTACTCGATAAAGGAGATATTAAGCTATTGGGAAAAGAAGTTGTTGGCGTGGTACTCAGCTCAGTTAGTAGAACTTGTTTAGATACTATTTTACGTCAGTATCGGATGGTTCTAAGTTAATCTTTTCGGATGTGTAGGTCACCATTGATTTCAATAATTTCCTTGTTGTTGTCTAGCAGCTTGTGACAGTTGGGGTTGTTTTTCCCATTATTTTACCCCTTTGACTAATCGTCGGACTGCTGTTTTCTCTCCTGTTATATTTTGAACTCAAGTGTTGGAACCATAACTTTTACCTTTACAGATGTACACCCTTTTTTCATATTCGTTGAACACCTTACTATTTTCTCCATATACAACTTTTATATAGCCACCTTAACATTCCAAAATTATTTTATTACCAATAAACCATACCTTGTTATTTCCTTGAGGAAAGCGAGCAACTTATAGGGTAATAAGGCTGCATGAGTTAAATCTTTTTATTGTACTAAAAAGATAGAATTAAATCCTTTTACAAGGATAGAAATTACATGGTTTCTTAAGCATGTAGCATATTGCTTAGTAAGTTGCTTGTTTACTCGTCAAGAGAATATCGCTCTCAAGCCAATTTCTCAAACCTATAACACTGGAAGTTTAGAGTCAAACTGACCCTACCATAACCCAAATTTTATAACCAGTCTGACAATAACTGCTGCTTTGACATAACAATAACAACAGCGTCAAGCCGTAAGTGGTAAGTTTTATATCCTCATAAGATGCCAAATTCTCATAGGCTCAGGAAACTGTGGAACTGACCAAAGCCAGAGTTTGGCTTAAGTAAATAGATAAAACTTTTGGCATGGTTAAAGTTGGTGAAGACCAAAAGACAGAGTTTTCAAGTTGGTTTCTAATGGAAATCATTTAGAGAAATGGAAAGAGAAAGTACGATGACATGGTAGAGATTTACGGAGCCGTTTCCAGTAAAGGATACACAAGACTGTATGAAGGAGCACTTGGGGGTAAAACTTTGAAGTTGAAAATAAGAAAATATAAGCAAAGCGGTTATAAGCCCAAGATTACTGATTTAACATAAATGGTGTCAGAAATAGGCTTTTAAGGATGTAAAAATAGCCAAGAGCTTCAAGCATCGGATTAAGCAGCATGTTAGAAGCTGGATGACTGTATTTGAACTTCGAACTTATGTGAGCAGTGGTTTATAAGGCTGTGATTATAAAAGGAGAAAGTAAGTGATCTAGGGAAGAAAATAAATATAGATAAAGTTTAAGAAAATAAAATGGATTACTTTACTGAGAAATGCACGAGTATAAGTGTAAGAGTGGATCCGGATTTTACTTGTAACAAGTGTGGTATGGTGGGCTATTCTATAAGGTATTTTAAGGAACTACTCCAAACAACTAAAATTTCAAGGTGTCATAAGACCATCACGAGCATCAGAATTTTTAGGCAAGGACCTTCATTATATCTAAGAAAGATATAGTTCAAAATATGGAAGTGGTAATAGGAACGCTGTAATTTAAGATCAACCGTTATGACCAAATTTGGTTATAAGAGTAGTCGATCAGGACAGAGTTCACGTTGGTCAGGTATGTTAACATTTTGACATTAAGATAATAGATTGTTCTTTCATCGTGAATATGATATCTTCCAAATTAAGAAAAATTTGATAGAACCCTAGGAATGGATTTGTTATAGGATTACGATGCACAAATAAGTACAAGAAGAAACAGATTAACATGAAGTCTATGAATGACGAGGAAGTTATGCTTCAAGAACAAAAGCACGTTAAGAAATTCAGACCCTTATTTTAAGTTAAAAGGATTGTGAAGATGAGGATGTGAAGCCTATGTGTGTCATACATGTAGTGAATATCCGTCAAGAAATACTCAAGATTGAAGAAATCCTCATGATTAAAGAGGTCAAAGTGTGTTTACAGATAAGCAACTTTGCTTATCTCATAGTAGAGAAGTGAATTTTTAGTGCGATACCTAGAATTAAATCAGTGGCAAAAGACTACACATAGTGGTACTAGTTGAAATGAGAAGACTGGCAATTCGACTGCCAGAAATTTTGGATAAAGGAGTTATAAGGCTTAGTATATCGATTATGGAAAGCTCAATTAGACAATCAAGCATAAGTAACTGAAATGATGATTGAGTTAAACTGTTGGGAAGAGCAACATACTTCTCTATGGTTGATTTAAAAATGGAGTTACTATCAAGTAGAAATTAAGTTTGAAAATCTGCTAGAGACAGTAATTTATACAAGGATTTAATAATGAGTTATTTATTCAAATACGAAGGGTGATTACACCAAACACTGGAAGGACGACTTGATGATCCTAAGAAAAGAAAAGAATAGCTGTATGTGAAGTTTTTAAATTTTGAGTTATTAAAGAAATAGGTAGCCGTGAGGGAATCAATGTAAATTCCACAAGTGTTGAAATTTAAATGAAGTAGGAAATGATAGAGATATCTACGGAAACAAGGAACTTTAGTAATGGCCAACTCTTATAAGGAAACTGTTTAAGAAAGATAATGACATCAGTGACTATGACAATAAGGAGGAGGGAAAAGTTTGATTAGAAAGATAAGCATAAGAGAATTTTTTTTTAGTTAAGGAAAGGGTTAGTGTCCTAACCATATTGGTTCTACTTGGTGATCGAGACAACCTTGCGATTTATAATGGTATTTCTTATAATGGGTTAGAATGCATTTTGGTACAATATGGTCAGGTTATTGAGTATAGTTACCGAACATCGAAAGTCTTGCAAGTAAAATCATTTAGCAAATGATTTGAAACTAACAGAAACTTGAGTGCCCCAAGATTTAGAGACATTTATTCGTATAGAAACAAGTAAGAAAACCCGTATGGATTAAAGGAGCCAGAAGTTTTGTCTTTATATAGAAAGGACTTAATATAAGACAAGAACGATGGTAGAAATTGATCAAGTTAGTACACTTCTAATTGGTTAATGAAATTTTTCTACAAGACAACTAGATGAGGATAACAGTCATGTGGTATGGGGTTTCAGAGTGTATTGCAAAAGGTATAGCAAAGAATTACTCAAAGACTTTGGAATAAGTTCCAAGTTTGTGTAGACACTAAAATGTAGATGAGAACAATTCATCGTCAATGAGTACATCTTCAAAAGAAAGGATGATTCAGACAGGGGATGATATACTAAGAGTGGACATCTTATACAGTAAATAAAGCTAAGGATGAACATCCGTCATTAGTGGATTTATGCCTTAGCAAATGTAATGCGAATATTGGTATATCACCTTATGGGCTCTATATGTAAGAAGACCATTAATGTCATCAAATGAACCTAGATAGATTTTGATCTATGAGTGTATTACGAGGAAAGAGCGATTCAGAAGCTCCGAGTGTGAATAACGTGGAAAGAGGTTATTGCTGTAAATATTCATGTTGGTGAGTTTTCGTGATTGATGGAAAAGAAGTAATGAATCTGGTATGAAAAGCTACATTGATGTGGATGTGTAATCCACTCTCGAGATACGAAAGAATGGGTTACAGTTGTTATACGAGTACGTGTATGAGAAACCTATGAAAATGACCAATGATAAATTTCTCTTTTACCACTCTAAAGTGTAATTTTTATTGTTTTCTAAAAGTATCCAGAATTTGTTCTATACTTCCAACTCCCTTCGAACATCTTTTGTTTCCTTAAAAATTTGGTCATCTGATTGAGACAAACAATACACGTACTGTGGCTGTTTGTCTTCGTGACAAATAGTTTGGTGGGACGTCACCTAAATGTGTGTTGTGAACTGTATGGTACTAAGACTGGCCATCTTAAGTACTAATATGGTTGTTCTCAATCATGTCATTATCATTTTCATTCTTTTCTTCTTGATCATTGAACCTTAGTTCCAATCAACTATTCTGAAACAATGTGTTTCATCGACAAACTTTTGAATCAAGAATTGGTGCAAGTGAGAATTTTGTATTTTATATTCCTTACCTTCAATCTAAAAATGTTGGAGTATAGACGAACCATCAGACGAGATTCTGTGCATCAAGATTTACGCAAAGTTTTGAAGGACAAGATAAGTCGTGTTTGAGATGATATTATCTCTGCACATACCCCATGTTCACATTATATTGTGTAATGGTTCTTAAACTTTAGAATTCCAATTGCAGACCATGAAATAGAATATGGATACTTAAGGATTTAGCTTGTCTTATGAGGAACATCCGATAAAGATGGTAGATCGGAGAGAAAAGCGCTTAGGAATAAATCTGTGTCCCTAGTCAAAGTTTTGTGGAGAAATCCTCTTGTGGAAGAGTTCACATGGGAACTTGAGAGTGAAATGCTCGAGAAGTATCCCTAATTGTTTACTTAGGCGTGATTCTGGGGACAGAATCCTTTAAGGGGGGAAGAATGTAACGACTGTAAAATTTTAATATAATGATTATTTGTTTCTGTGCTATTTATGTGAAAGTAAAGAATAAATATATATAATAATATATTTATTCCACTCTGATTTATTTCAGAGGAATTGTGATAAAGTGAATTGTGGATTTATTGATGCTATAATAGCATTATAAAATTTAAAGATGGAGATTTAAATGTGAAAGTGAAATGTGAAAGTGGAAATTGAAAAGTGGAAAAAGTGGGAATTATGGAAATATGAGAAGTTAGTTAGAAGAAAAATAAAATATATGATATTTATATGCTAAAGTGTGGTTTATGTGATTATTAGTATGTTTGAAATTTATTTATGTGATTATTAGAGTGCTTGGAAATTTATTTATGAAATTTTAAGTGAATATTGAAAAATAAAGTGTGAATAAATGTTTATTTAAATTTCTGAAAATTAGTTCGAAAATAATAAAACTTTTATTATTGTTCTACAATCATTATTTTGGTATTAAAAACTTTATAATAATGTGAAAGTGAGTATTTGGGCTATTTCCTATTTTTAATTCGAATTAAGAACTGTTTTTGCACTTTTCGTAGTCAAACTTGTAAAATTCATACAAAAATAACCGTGCATCAGAAAAATATTTTAAAAATATGCACGCGAAGCTAATTTCGTGCTCTACATTTTAAAAATATAAAATTTATAACTTTCAGAACTTTTAGAACAGTTTATATTTTATTAAAGAAACGTTTTTGCATTCATTTATCAAAAGAAAACTATTAAAACAAAAACTTTTATACGTGAAATTATCAAAATACCCTTGTTTTATTAAATAAAACATCAGCCTCCCTCTTTCTTTCCTCATTTTACCCGAGACATCATCCTCCCCCATCTCTTCCTCTCAGTTTTCTTTCCCCCGGCCAAAAACCACACACACAAGCACACAACTTTTTCTTCTTCCATTATTGCTAGGTAAGGATCTAATCTTTTCTCTTCTTTTACATTAAACTTATACTTTGCATGCTGGTATCCGTGTGTATGTATAGGTGTGTGTATATTTGAGTTTGGTGTTGTTGAGGGAGAAACTAGAGTTTCATGTGATTTCACTTGAGTTTATTGAGTAACAGAGTGTTAGTGTTAGTTAATTCAAATTGCATGTCATGGATTATAGTTGCATGTTGGAAATTGGTATCTTATGTGTGTTGTATACATTGGGTGTATGTATATGTGAAGAATGTGTATGTATATGGTGTTTCTTGGTGAAAATAGTTGTTAATTTAGTGGTTTAAAGTACTAAAGTTTTGTATCATGGAAGTATATATATATATGCGGCTTGTGTATATGTATATATGAGAGAATGAATTTCTTGACTTATGTGATGTAGTTGATGGTGATAAGAGTGTTTAAGTGAATCTAATTGTTTAAAAAGTGTTGTATGTAATTAATCTCCTTTGCATGTAGTGTTCTTTTATGAATTTAAGTTCTAAACATAATTATGGCAATAAATTAGTGCTAAGATATCTTGATGTATATTAGTTTTGATATATGCATGTCATTGTTTTATTGTTGCTGAGAGATACATGTGTTTAAATGGCTTTTCTGTGTGAAATTGATTGTTAATATAGTTATAAAGATATAAGGTTTGATTTCAAAGTATTAGGTTCTGTTTTCTTGCTAAATTCGTATAAAATTCATTACAGGTCAGAGTGTTATGATTTCAGAGTCTCTAGAAAGATAATTAAATTCTCTACAACTTTGATTTTTTAAGTTTTTCGAAATTCTGCTTATAAGGAGGTGATTACTGCAGTTTTTGTAACCTTCCAGAAAATTTTCAAAACTGAGAGGCAGACTTTGAAAATTTATAGTAAATTAAATATTTATCAGAAAATTTTGAAGAATACCATTCTGAAAAGATCTTTTCAAACTCTACATTTTGTGTTCACAACTCATAGTCATATTCTGGGATTTAGGAGTCTTAAATGTCAAATTACTTCTGCAATCAGGGCCTGACTCTATTCAGGCAGCCCACATTTATCCAATTTACGAATTCGTTATTTATCCATTTTTAATGAACCTTACCCTTTTGGAAATATCTCAGAAGTATCTACAACTTTCATGTTTTATGATTTTTCATTTGACTTTAATATAATAGAGTAAATTGGCATTCTTTCGAGATGGTCGGGTTATACTTTAAACTCTTAATAGTCTATGTATAAGACATTTTGATGAGTAATCTTGTATCTAGCTTTAATATGGTAAATACGATAGAATATGTGTGTTTGTGTGATGGCGTGTGCTAGTATGTGCCCTATTGAAATTGGTTTATGTCCTTGGTTGTTAAATGTATTTGGCTATTTGGTCTGTTTTGATTGTAAACTAGTATCCACAATAATGTACTAGTTGTGTAAAATGTTTATAAGTCAATGTACTTAGTTTTTATAGAATGGTTTATTATTCACTTATTTATTCTTGAAATAGTATAAAGAGCAAGTAAGTTGAATGGTATGTTTGTGATGAAGTTTGTATAGTAGAATTATACTACCATAATATAGTATTGTGATTGTATATGAGGCTGATTGCTTGTGTTTGGGTGTCGACAATGGTCGACTGGTATGTTGGAAAAACAGAGGATATGTTGCCAAAATTTCGTTAAAATCTTTTAAAGATCTAACGTAGTTTGGCTAGCTATCCAATGTAGTTTCACTTGTCGAGTAACTAGACTATCTTCGAAAAGCGATTACGATTTCAAGATGCTTAAATACTATAATAGTTTCACTAGGTTAGTTGCTAGTCGAATTAAGTTATCAAATGACGATCAGTTATTCAAATCAACTTAGTTTGACTTACAATTAATTCGTCAAACTATAATATGGATTTCAAATTCTTTTAAACTTAAAGTTTGTTTTCTAAACATGATCAAATAATTTGCAAGAGAGTTTTAAATTTAAAATTTTGTTTCAAATAAGGAATTATTTCCTAAGTTTGAAATTGAAGATTGGATAGTGAATATATGTGTAATATGTGTTATGTGCTATGTGACCTATTTATGATATGTGTGCTATATATATGAAATAATAGTACATATATAAGTATAATGTAGGTATCGCGAAAGGGGTAGTTAAGGTAGACGTTTAAAGTGAACGTCGAACTGTATTTAGAATGATTCTGAAATATAGTTCTTACTCGTGTAGAGTTAAAGAGTGAGTACGCAAGCATAGGAAAGAAAAAAGTGAAAGTTAAGATCTAGTGAAGCTTGTAGTTAGGCAGGACTGTGATAGTGTGATACTTTTGAGAGGCAATTAATGAAACCTCAACTGCTCTCTCTCTTTTACTTATATTCCTGCCTGTTGATTTAAATTTTGAATACCATATCTCAGCCATTGATAAATAAGCCTGTTTCCTTTATATTTTCAAATGCTCACAATTTCATTCATTATGAGAACCTTTTGGTTCATTGTTGATAATACCTATGTTTGAACCCATTGCGTTCTTTTTGATACCTGATACTTGACATGATATCCCTGAGTTTCAAAAATGAACTTAAATATGATTTCAGACTTTCCAATAAGGTCTTATTTCATCAAAAGGTTGGTAAAGCTTAAAATTGAAAGATATTTTCATAAATGATATAGGAATTCCGTCAAAAATATTTTCTACGAATTCCTATAGATTGGAGGCGTAAGTGGCCGAGTGACGCCGGTCCAGCATTTTTGGTTGTGTTGTGCTAGCAATGGCAATAAGTCTAGCTGACTAGTTTTAGAACTAGTCTTAGGGGACCCTATATACATGGAAGCTCAGAAGGACGATTAGGTCCTGATGGGAGGCATTACGTGGCTGATCACCCGTATTGTCTATGACGTTGTGGGAAAACTCCAATCAAAAGATATGTTTTGAAATAAAGATTTCCTTAGAAAATGTTTGCTTGAAAAGGTTTTTGAAAAGATGTTAGAAAGAATTTTATGAAGAGTTTTGAAAGAAAACTTGAATTTTGAACTGACGATAAGGAAATTTTCTATAATTCCTTTCCTTATTCCTTATATTGGATTTCCATTTGAATATCATAGTTGGCCTTGATACCTATTGATCCCTGATAGCTTAACTGTTTTAATGTTATTGTTACTTGCTGAGCTTTTGTAGCTCACGTTACTTTGTTATCTAAATTTTACAGTTAAGCTCGAGTATGGTTGGATTTAGAAGGTCAGCTAGGAAGAATGCTAACTTTGGACCTTCGCGCACAGTTAGATTCGCTATGTCATCGCAGGTAGCTAGAAAGAGGGTAGATCAGTGGCAGCTTCTATATGAAGTTATCTTTTGTATTTAGAAAAGATTGTAATAGCATCATGTTGTGTAGTTAGATGTAACTTGTTTCATACCTTAACCTGTATTAGATCCTATAGCAGTGCAAGGGGCCATGGCATTATGTTTATGATTCTGTTTTATATTATTGTAATTTGTAGCATGGTGACTCCACAGTCTAGGCCCCTGATTGTGAGGATTTCATAATTATTTAATCAAATTAATAAAGTACGAATCAAATTAACAAAGATATTTTGATGTAGAGCTTGCAGTTGTCCAATTCATTTGATACAAAATCAAAAACTAAAAGTTGAGTACTTCTGGTATTGTCATCTACTCAGATCCTTATTGTTGATAAAGTAATTGAAAATTATTAGAAGTATATCTTGAATTATTATTTTTTTTTGAAAGAAGAAAGTATATCATGAATTAAACTTAATATTCAACAACTACATGAAGTATACTCACAAATATCAAGTCTATACATATTTTTAAGTACTTTAATATGAAAATAAATAAACTCATTATGCATGAACTTGCTAAGCTGGGAAAGCATTGCTAACACTTTAGAGAAGGGTAGACTATATATATACTTGGACTTTTGGAAGATTGTGCCATTCAGTGTACTACTCAGTGTATGGTTTGGATCTATCAATTATCTCCCTAATAGTTGGACTAATTACAAAGAGCCCGATCCTTGATAATAAAATTAATATGATTTATCAATCTTTTTTTATATGTCCATAATGAATTTTAAGTCTAAACCTAAATGAAAATCGACCTCTAAATTCGATGAGTGGGTAACTTGATTAGGGTACATTTTACAATAATGTAGTATATATAACAAAATTACCGTAGCTAGCTGTTCTGAGCGCTATGATCCATGTCCTCCATAAATGAAGATAAAAATGTAAAATTTCCTTCGACCTTCCAAGATAAATAAAATTGTAAACAAAATAAATCAATGAAGAAGGGTAATCTAGTAGCACTGTACAAAAGATATTCATAAATTATGACAAACATAAATGTCTATATGTTTAATTAGAAAATCAAATCGAAAAACAAATAACCTGTAGAAAAGTAGGCTTAAAGTGATTCAAGATTATTTCAAAAAGGTCGTTGCTTAAACATCTGTTGCTCTCCAACTGAAGTGTCTTTAATGTTTCATCACATTAAAGTAAAATGTTTTAGCTAGAAAAAATTGATAATTGTAATGTTAGATAGCTTAATAGCCCATATCTTGAAAGAAGGACAGTAGGCTACATAATTAACCAACTTATTAGCTAGTCTTGTGTAAGAGGCTTTTATTTTTTAGAGACATCTTAAAATTCTTTGACTATACAAATAGAGGACAATACTGACAAACTACCAAATTTTGATTTTGTTAGAAAGAAAAACAATTATTTTATAAAGAACTCTTAAACCATCATTATGTTAAATAATTGCTTTCCAGTGATTTATTTAGATATTATAGTCATATTTTTGCTTGGTTTCTTAAAGTAATATTGTACTATCGTCATGTAAAATGCTCAAAATTTTGTAAAGTAAAAGATATTAACATCTTTTAAATGACATAGGTAGACACATAATATAAAAGAAAAAAAATGCGAAGCTTTTACTTCCCATCTGCATTACAGTTTATATAAGGTATATTCAAGAAAGAGGTTAGCAAAATATATTCTTTCATTATCTATCTAGCTATAAGCGCATAACCATGTACCTTCAAAATTGGACAAACTTTTAGTGAGAAAAATAAAACCTCAAACAAAATTTGGAAAGACATTGATTAAAACAACCCAACAAATTAAAATTACATCTAGCATCATTGAAACTACCATAAGAAACTATCGCATAAAATTATAAATCTATAAATATATCACAATATATAGCAAAAATACAACAAATTTAACAAATCTATCAAAATGTGCATTGCCAATTTCTCTGCCCATTTCAACACACATGTAATAAATGCCCCCTTCTGAATTAACACATTCAAATTTAATTACTTTCGTTTTTTCAGTATGGTGTAAGTTATTTTGGTATTTTATCAATCATCAAGATGAAAAAAAGAAAAACTGAATCATCACAAATATTTGCTTGTGTTTTCTCGCTATAATCATTTTCATTTAGACATTAAATCAAACATATAGTATACAACTCATTTATAACAATCACATGAAACAAAAAAAAAGATATGTGAACTAATATAAAAAATAACACATAATATAAAAGAATAAAGAAATAATCTACAAAATAACACATGTATACAATCCATTTAAGCACTAAATTGTGAGAGTGAGTAGAATCACGGACCCATAAACAACGGATTCAGTCGACTTGTAAGAGTCATCCGATTTTCTTGAAACGTGGAGACTTGTGAATCGCGAGAAATGATCGAATTCTTTAAATAATATACACCCAAATACACCTTGAATCCCTAAGAATGTAATGGGAAATTGGAACACAAGTGAGGTTCCATATAGGGCGTTAGAATACATATGAGTAATTTGCAAGATTATAAATTAAAAACAAAGCCTTTAATCGAGTTATTTAGTCTAATTTGAACCATTAGTATAATTAGGTTTAAATAAGAAATTTTGTTGGAAACTTTTGAATTGACACACAACGAAGAACATAGGAATATGTTGAAAAACGATAATGGCAAAATTAGATACAACACATTGCATTTAGTGATTAGCATAAAATAAGGCAGTAATTTTGGATCCGGGAGTAATAGCCGCCTACGTCGCTTTTTAAAGAATTTTTAGTATAAGTGAAATTACTTCTATACCCCTAAAATATATTCAAGAATTATAATATAATAGTATTTTTTTCCCGCGCTTCGCACACGGGGCGTCGAACCGTTATTTTTTCGAAATAAATGAATAAATTATTCATTATAGTAATATCAATAATTATTCAAGTTAAACCAGTGTCAATTGATCTAAAAATTAGTTAGTTATTATTTTACTTGCTAATATAAATATGTCACGAAAGTTTTTTGAGACATCATTTTTAAGAAAAATTTAAAAACCTGAATTGATAAATTTAAAAAGAAACTATAATATGATCAAAAAATATAAATAATCTCTAGAATCATTTTTATGCTTGTAAAATAAATTGAACAAATTAAGTATTTATACTTGTATTATAAAGTAACTTATGTCGAATAAGATTAAACAATATAGATTGGGTTTTCATAAAAAATACCCATCATTGATATATAAATACAAGATATGTTATATCTTGAATTTGAATAAATAATATATTTTCTTATCGTCGCCTCCCAACATCTCGTATTTATTAAAAATATAATTTTGAACAATTTGATAAAAAAATAATGAACAATTATTCAAGATCTGACTTGAAGTTCAAGTTCAATTATATATATACTGTTAGGTAACCAATACAACACATAGGGGGGTGAATGTGTTTTGGATATTTTTAAGGCTTTTTGAATGTTAGTTGCTTGGTTAACAAAGCAGATCAGAAATGCAGCATACTATGTTAACTGAAATAAAACAGTGCACACAATATTTCAAAACTCACTTAATTTTGTATTCAAATTAAGCTAGTGTCTTGCTACAAATCATGGGTTCTTTGTAAGTAAAAAACTCAGCTTCTTCCTTGAGAGAGTTACAAGTAATTTTAGATTTGTTTGATATAATTTAAAAGCAAAGGACCAGTGCTTACTTTATTGATTAGTAAACACAGCTTTACACAGCATGTAATAGAATGTAGTAAACCCTACTTTAAGTTATCTCTAAAGCTTTCCATTTCTGGCTTAGTGTACCTTTGCAAATCCTGTGAATCTGTGACTTTCCTTTGTCAGTTAATCTTGGCCTTTGATCTTGTACTCTTCAAGCTGCTTTTGTAGACTTTTCAATCTAACTGATTCGATCGTTTGTTGATTGGTAATCTTGAATATTTAACTTGTCTACATTCTGTACTTGAGCTTCATATCGAGATCTCCAGTTTGTCCTATAGAGAACTGACATCTCGATAAGTATAATAGCTTATCGAGATCTCTTAGTTCTCTATAAGTGTCTTTACTTGTCGAGGTCTTTGAGTTCTCTTTAAGTGAACTTGGCTTGTCGAGGTCACCAAACTTCTGCATGTAGAAATGACTTGTCGATATCTCGGAGATCTCTAGAGGAATTTTAACTTGTCGATATCTCTGAGATCTCTAATGAGGAAATTGACTTGTCGATATTTCCAATCTTCATATCTTCATTTTGACTTGTCGATATCTCTGAGTTCTCTAATGCAGAAATGACTTATCGATATCTCTAAGATCTCTATAGGCATTTTGACTTGTCGATATCTATGAGATCTCTAATGATAATTTGGCTTGTCGATATCTCCGAGACTTCTCTATAAGCTGTTTTGGACTTCTCGATAAGTCATTCTGGAGTTCTCAAATGACTTCTCTATATAACTTAATTTGTGACTTGTAGATATCTTGACTTAAAATATTTTTCCTAAAACAGATTTATTCAACTCCAAGCTTCTTCACAATTTGTCCGAGGCATGATCTTCTTGATCTTCTTCCAGAGTTTATTCTTAGGCTTGAGACTGTTTACAGAAAAATACTCAAGTCAAATCTTTTACATTTTTACTGACTCAAGTAATAAAATACAAAATACAAATTTAGATTATCATAAAACTAATTCTTAGTCCTGTCAATTTGACTTTGTCTTGTTATAATACAGACATGTCTTGCACAACAATCTCCCTCAATTTGTGAGAAGATTGCTTATCACAAATTCATGCCTGGTAACAAGACTAACCCCAAGTTACAATGAATAATAAAATATTACATAAAAAATTGACAGAATTATAGCTTTTATATATTAAGTGATTACAAGAGTTTGATAGGTACATTCATTACAAGAAATCCTCATAGCTTGGCTCCTTTCTAATAAGGTCCTTAAGATTTACTGGCACTTGAAGTTCCTCTACGATTTCAGTACCTCTTAGAGCTTCCACAAGCTTGAGCCACTCATCTAATGAATAACCATTCAGGTAACCAGCTCTAAATCTTGAAAATCTGCCAACCTTTATATTCAGAAAGTGTCCATCCTTAGAAAGTCTGCTCATCCCCTTTGCCTTTAGCTCATTTGATCTTTCTTCAAGTCTTGCAAGTTCTTCTGCATACTTTCTATCTTTTTCTTCCTTTTCAGCCTTTGCTCTTGTATTTCTTTCATCCCTTTCTCTCACCCATACACATAATACAGCCTTCCAAGCCCTTGTAATAGTATCCTTATCCTTCATTAAACTGATCACTCTTTTAAATTTTGTGGTTGAACGTGTGTCCATTAAGTTGCTGCCAAGTAGGGTGAAAGTACCATCATCATAATATATCAT
Source organism: Apium graveolens (assembly GCF_009905375.1). Classification (NCBI taxonomy): domain Eukaryota; kingdom Viridiplantae; phylum Streptophyta; class Magnoliopsida; order Apiales; family Apiaceae; genus Apium; species Apium graveolens. Next base: position 198,808,764 of record NC_133655.1, on the reverse strand, counting down.
CATCCAGACTCTGACTATTTCTTCAGCTAGCTGTTGGAAGTACTCTTCATCTGTGATGCACCAATTTAGTGGCAGAAAATAAGATTGATCATAACAATTCTAGATAGCCCTCTCGGTAACTTGCAGTTTCTTTGGTTTTCTTCCAACAGATTTGTAATGAGTTTTGACTGGTGGCTTGAATGAGGGTAGGTTTGTGATTTTCTTCAAGGTGGATTGGCCGGATGTGATTGGTATTTTGAGTAGGGTATTTGCAGTTGGGTTGTACAAGAACTTAGACTTGGAGGTTAAAGATAGTGAAGTGTTTGAGTTTGATGGCTTAGAGGGTTGAACAAGTTGGATTTGGATTGACTGGACATTTTTCTTAGGTTCTGAACCATCCTCCTTCTTCTTCCTTCTTCTCTCATCACCCTTCTTCTCATCATTTCCCTTTTTCTTGGCATCTTTTTTCTTCCCATCTTCTTTGATGCCAGTTGCCTTGGAGGATTGACTTGGATTTGAGTCAGAAGGTTTTTGATCATCTTTCTTCTGCTCATCATCATCCAAATCATCCTTATTTAATTATGTTTTGGGCAACTTGGCTTCAAGATCTCTCAAGTATCTCCCCAAAATCCTTATCATATGTATATCTTCATCAGTCTTGTTCTTCTTGGTCTTCAATCCAGTTTCCAAAGTCATTATAAGCTTTTTGTGTTCCATGACACAATGTCTGGGAACAAGAAAGTTCTTGAGTTCCTTGGTGTTTGGACAAGTGTATGCCACTCCCTTGTTTGGATAGAGATATGCTTCTGGAAAAGCAGCTTCTTGAGCTTTTTGTAATTCCTTAAGCAAGATGGTGTCTTCATTGATTACTCTATTGACTTTTTCAATGAAGATATCCAATTCAGATGCCCTTATTGATATAAAAAATTTAGGGACACTTGCATGCATATGTCTACACCTGAGTTATTGAAGTTTATCACAACTCTTCTTACCGGAAAATTGCCCTTGGTTAACAAAATCACCCTTATGAAGTTTATGGTCTTGTTCAAAGCCCACTTGTAGGTGATGAAGTTGTTGTTGAGAGAAGCCCTGAGAGCCTTTAGTAATTCTTCAAATTCCTTGCTCAGACTAGGTCCCTCAGCTGTTTTTGTAAGCCTCTCCATTTCAACATCAACTTCTTGAGATTTGCCTTTATTAGCAGCTTGAGCTTGAACATATATAGATGTTTGGGATGATCTCAGTAGCCTAACCTCAATCTCCCCCTTAGGCTTGTTAGTGATAAGTGGAATTTATATCCACTTAGAACGCTTCGTAAAGGCTTAAATTGGTGATTTGTACTCAAGTTATTTGTGTTTTTGATGTGTTTTTGTAGTGTTTTTCATTTCAGGGTATATTGGAAGAAGGAATAGATTTTACATTATTTCTATGCTAAAAGGGTGTTAGGATAGAGCCTCGGGAGTTAAACTAAAAGAAACCAGCAATTGAAGTCAAGGAAACAAGAAAAATCAGATTTTCCAGAAGGTCAGGGCGGCCGCGCTAGTCTTGGGAGCGGCTGCGCCCATTTGTCAGAAAGCGAGCGCGCCCGTGCTGGTATGCGGGGCGGCCGCGCTGGGTCAGGATTGCAGAATCCTGATTGCAATATAATAGTGATTTTTCAGACTCCAAATCGTATTGGGCTTATATATAAATCCTTTTGAAGACATTTTTGATAACAACGAGAAGAAGGAGAGAGCAGTAAGAAGACCTAATAGCACAATACAACGAAGGAGACGAAGATCTTGTTTTTACTTATGATTATTTGCTTAAGCTGTAACATTGGATGCTTGTTTTCTTATTCGTTTGAACCTTGCACTCTTGTTAACATATTTTTGATTATTATTCAGTTTATAAAGATCTAGTTTTCTTACCATGCTTTCATTGGAACCATGGTGACGATGAGTTCGGTTATGAACTAATCGTTATCGTGGGGTTCTAACGGATCTACTTATGAATTTCTATAGTTAATTTGTTTCAATATCTTGGTGTGTGGTGATTGATTGATATCCTAATATTGGTTGTGCTTATTTGTAATATCCGGGATATCGCGTGTAATTATTTTTATCAATAAATGATTTTTATGTGATTATTATGTGATTTTTTGGTGAATTATCTGATGATGGGTGTGGATATGTGGATGCTTATATGTGGTAAAGTATAAGTATGTTAATTTTATTATGACCAGAATAAAATATAGATAATTACGGTATTTTTCTGGTAATTTTTGGGCTGTTATATGATTTTATATTGATTTATGAATTTATTAATTATTTTCTGAATAATAACAAAATTATTTTATAAAGTTGGCAATCGTCCAACTTCAACCGTTTTTACATTTTTTACAACCCGAAACTCTTCCGAAAACTCCTTCCTAACCTAATCTGGTAATTCCGGACATTTTTCGTGTTTTGACTTTTTCAATTCGGATTACGGTTTGACTCGTACGCGGCTCGGCGCAAGATTTTCGATACGATAATCGTTTCGGTGAATCAACAAAACACGTATTCTCGAAAGATGGGATATCATTATGTTATTTTCATATAATGTGTTTTATAAGAAGCCTGGTTTGGATAATTATCCAGTACGGGTATCAAATCAGATCATTTTTGCAGTTACTTAGCGGCTAAGTAACTAATTTATCAATCCAAAATGATCCAACATGAACCAATATTCCATAAATATATATAGCCCTTTTATTATTTCATTTTATTCGTATAATCATAATCGATCAGTAAAAATATGGAAAATACAGAGAAAACCCCTAAAAATGTTACATTCTTGAGAATCAAATGTACGAACGAAGGTGTTATCGAACTCCGATTCAAGCGTGCAATATATCAAAACGAAGCTCTCGAAAAAATCTTTCGGAATCAACCATATATTTGTGTGCAGAAATCACGAGTAAGCGAGGAATAGAAAAGAAAGCCAGTGATCAGTAAATAGAACTGAAGTGTAGAAAAAGAAAGTAAGTGATCGATGAATATAAGTAAGGCATAGAAAAAGAAGGAAAGTGATGGAAAAGTAAAGCTGTTAGATGGGTACAAGTAAAGTTGGAAATCATCGGTGATAAGGAAAGTACTTCTGAACCTTCTTCAAGATATATTGTAAAAATTTTCGAACTTTCTCATAACATGTTTTTATTATTCAAAATAACTCTTGTTTTATATTACAAGCGCTTTAAACTATTCAACCTTGAACCCCGATTTTTATTGATCTTGAGTCATAAGCCTTATTCTTCATAAACCATTGATTGTTGAATTCTCAGATACGAATCAGACACATACGATACTACTCCACAAATACATATCTACCACATACTGATTTCTGATATTGAATTGCTTGACATACCAACCCTTATTCCTTGTTTAACCGAAGACCAATCCTTGGAACCCTTGAACCCTTGGTGTTCTACTTTCTGATTCTTTCCTTGATTGAAAGCCAATCTTTTTGAATTCCTTGTTATACCTTAATGGTATTGTGAATTACCCTATGCTTCAAGATAAATGTTGTTTATGATTCAACTTATTCATTTACATTTGTTATCATATTGAATTGTTTTATAATTAGATGTTTTTATAAATGTGGACCAGATTCGTGGTCGGACCAGATTCGTGGTCATAATAGGCCAATGCGTGCCTTGCATCCAGTATATAGAGCAAAGCTGGGAGCCTTGCTCGTGGTTAGTGCGTGACTGATCAGCAACCTAACCTTGGTTTTTTTAAATGAAAAGTAAATATCCAATTCTAAGTATTGCTTATTTAGAAACTTGATTCTTCTGAATCATTTCAATTGGTTATTGTTTAACCTCAGTTATTGCTATTATGACTTGCTGAGCTAGTTAGCTCACTCTTGCAAACCTTTCTATGTTTTCAACAGTTGAAAAGGAAATAATTTTATTATGACCAGAATAAAATATAGATAATTATGTTATTTTTCTGGTAATTTTTGGGCTGTTATATGATTTTATATCGATTTATGAATTTATTAATTATTTTCTGAATAATTACAAAACATTATTTTATAAAGACGAGAATCGTCCAACTTCAACTATTTTTATGTTTTTACAACCCGAAACTCTTCTGAAAACTCCTTCCTAACCTAATCTGGTAATTCCGGACATTTTCCGTGTTTTGACTTTTGTAATTCGGATTACGATTTGACCCGTGTGCGGCCCAGCGCAAGATTTTCGATACAATAATCATTTTGGTGAATCAACAAAACCCATATTCTCGAAAGATGGGATATCATTACGTTATTTTCATATAAAGTGTTTTATAATAAGCCCGGTTTGGATAATTATCCACTACGGGTATCAAATCAGATCTTTTTGCAGTTACTTAGCGGCTAAGTAACTAATTTATCAATCCAAAACGATCCAACATGAACCAATATTCCATAAATATATATAGCCCTTTTATTATTTCATTTTATTCGTATAATCATAATTGATTAGTAAAAATATGGAAAATACAGAGAAAAACCCTAAAAATGTTACGTTCTTGAGAATCAAACGTACGAACGGAGGCCTTATCGAACTCCGATTCAAGCGTGCAATATATCAAAACAAAGCTCTTAAAAAACTCTTTCTGAATCAACTATCTATTTTTGTGCAGAAATCACGAGTAAGCGAGGCATAGAAAAGAAAGCCGGTGATCAGTAAATAGAACTGAAGTGTAGAAAAAGAAAGCAAGTGATCGATGAATAAAAGTAAGGCATAGAAAAAGAAGGAAAGTGATGGAAAAGTAAAACTGTTAGATGGGTACAAGTAAAGTTGGAAATCATCGGTGATAAGGCAAGTACTTCTGAACCTTCTTCAAGATATATTACAAATATTTTCGAACTTTCTCATAACATGTTGCTATTAATCAAAATAACTCATGTTTTATATTGCAAGTGCTTTAAACTATTCAACCTTGAACCCTGATTCTTATTAATCTTGAGCCATAAGCCTTATTCTTCATAAACCACTGATTGTTGAATTCTTAGATACGAGCCAGACACATACGATATTACTCCACAAATACATAACTACCACATACTGATTTCTGATATTGAATTGCTTGACATACCAACCCTTATTCTTTGTTTAAAAGAAGACCAATCCTTTGAACCCTTGAACCCTTGGTCTTCTACTTTATGATTCTTTCCTTGATTGAAAGCCAATCTTTTTGAATTCCTTGTTATACCTTTATGGTATTGTGAATCACCCTATGCTTCAAGAGAAATGTTGTTTATGATTCAACTTATTCATTTACACTGGTTATCATATTGAATTGTTTTATAATTGGATGGTTTTATAAATATGGACTAGATTCGTGGTCGGACCAGATTCGTGGTCATAATAGGCCAATGCGTGTCTTGCATCCAGTATAGAGAGCAAAGCTGGGAGCCTTGCTCGGGGTTAGTGCGTGACTGATCAGCAGCCTAACCTTGATTTTTTTTTAAATTAAAAGGGAATATCCAATTCTAATCATTGCTTATTCAGAAGCTTGATTCTTCTGAATCATTTCAATTGGTTATTGTTTAACCTCAGTTATTCCTATTATGACTTAATGAGCTAGTTAGCTCACTCTTGCAAACCTTTCTATGTTTTCAACAGTTGAAAAGGAAATTGTTGGTAACGAGGATTCCCAGTCCAGTCTGCGAGCTAGGATTCCAGGTTAAGTTGGATCGAGCTAGCAGGAGCTTTATATTGTAGATGAGTTATGCAAGATTGTAAGAACGATATCATTATCCGTTGTAAGTTGAACTAGTTGGGTTTTGGTACGATATAATAAAAGTTAAGGTGGTGGCTTGTTTTTATACTTTAACCTGTTGCGATCCGTGGTTGTGTAAAGAAGGGTCAATGCATATAATATTTTATATACAGGTTTAAATATGCTATGTGTATGTTGTCGACCCCAAACTTCTAACCCGGGTTTGGAGGGCGTTACATTATTCGTCTTATGTGTGTAGCTAACATATAAGATAGCGTGTTAATCTCTATTGAAGCAAAAGTGAATATAGAGGTTTAGAACTTGCCATGCTAGCATAGGTTCATGTATAATTGTTATGCATGATTAATAGGAAATTTTAACCATCTTACTTTCCCCATGTAATCACGATAGATAACTTGCGCATTAAACCGTTATGTTTTCAAATTCTATAGACATAAAGGGTCTAAGCATAATCGGTGTCTACTTAGCTTCTATCTTTTTTGTGGATGTCTAGTAGTAGGCTATTCGTGCAATGAAAGTTGGCAATTACTAGTTCCGTGTTATCTGATTAGTTGTCATCACCATTGCATGCTAAGGTTAAGAACAATGACTTTGAATGAAGTATTTAATGGAGTTAGAATCCCATGTTTGTCTCATATAGTTAAATCAATTACTTTTATTCTTAGTTAATTGCATGTTAGTTTAATCTTAGTTATAAACATCTCAACTTTTTATTGTCTTAGCATTGAGCGATAGCCATACCATTGTTACATAGGTGCATAATATTAAGTTAACTAAAAAGAGTCTCTGTGGGTACGGATATGATTTATATCTTATAATACTTGTGAACGTGTATACTTGCGTGTAATTTAGTGCGTGTTTTCGCCTTAACAAGTTTTTGGCACCGCTGCCGGAGACTCGGTAATTTTTAGTTTATGTGCTTGTTATCAATGGTCGTTAAAGTTCACTGACTCGGATTATTTTCTTACAAGGTTTACTTTGGTCGTGTGTTTCCGGTACTCTAGTTTTTATTACAATGGGGGAAACCAGCAGCAGATACGAAAGCTTTGATGAATTATTCTCAACCAAAGATAAATGACATTCAGTCTAGCATTGTCAGACCAGCCATTGCTACTAATACCTTTGAAATCAAGTCCATCACGATTCAATGGGTACAGAATTCATTCCAGTTTGGGGGTTCTCAACGGAAGATCCCAATACGCATATTAGGGATTTCATAGAGATCTGCGACACCTTCAGGTTCAATGGTTTGTCTGAGGATGCGATGAAACTGAGACTGTTCCCATTCTCTATGAGGGACAAGGCTAAGAGCTGGTTACACTCTCTACCAGCTGGTTCAATTGTTACTTGGGAAGATCTTGCTCAAAAGTTTCTCACTAAATTCTTCCCTATGGCGAAGACAGCTGTTATAAAGCCCCCAAATCCCCGAGGTTAAGGGATTTGGTCGTTCAATGAAACCTTAATCCAAAATAACCTGTTTAACAATAAATAAATGCGAGTAACTGAATAGAGCATCTATGACCCCAAATGACACCGGGATCTTTTCAGGTTACAGTTCTAGAAACAAGAATTCTAAATCCCACAAATAAATTTTTACTTCTTTTAAAACTCTTTTCCAACAATTTAAAAAACTCAAAACTAAACCCACTAGTATAACTTCAAAAAGAAGCATACTAGGCCCAAACTATAAAATAACATAACTATAATATATATACAAAAAGCTTTACACAATAGAACTTAAACTAGTCCGCAAACCCTGGACCAACCACCTTCCAAAAACTTCTTCTTTGCTTTCTCCAATGACGCGGCTAAACAACGCAAGCTAATCCTCACTGGAAGGTTAAATTTAAAAATAGGAAAGTGTGAGCGAAAGAAATGCTCAGCGAGTTCATTATAGCATATATATATATGGTCTTTTGATATAAAACTGACATCTGCACTAGGGCATAACATTTTAAATAATAATTGCTGAACCATGAAAGTTTTAGTTAAGGAATCCCAAAATTGGTTCCTTAAATGTATTTAAAATCCTTTTGATATTTTCGAGCGAAAATGCTTCAACAATACTTTAAATCTCGACGAGAATAAAACTCGTAAAACAGTGTTTACAGAAATATCGTAAACAACAATATGAAACAGTGATTATAGACTGAATCATAAACTCATTTAAAACCCAACTCTTGAAATTAATACTCATTTTGATGTCATATCAAATTAGATATTAATACGAACTTTGATGCTAATAATATCCCATACTGAAGTCAACATCAATCATCTATATTAATACCACCTTTGATATTTAACAACAAACTAAATATCAACATCAACCAGAAACTAAATCAAAACTGTATTTTCACCATTTATTCAAAATAGAAGCACGAGATAAATCATTTATGTATGATTATCAGCAATAGTATTATGTTGATAAAGAAAGAATAACAGAAAATTAATGATATCTGAATAATAACTGAAGCTAACAGTAAGCTTATAAAAAAGTAAACGATAAGTTTTAGATTGAGAATCACAATATTCCGGCGGATGCCTTATCACATGCTCATCAGCCACTGTGATAGAGCTGGATCATTATTCGTAGAATTCAGATCCCAAACACGAGTACTCAAACAAAAGCTATAGACCGGCCACAACCGATATGTACTTTAATAAAAAGGCACACTATGGCCAAAGGACAAAATTGCATTAACATATTTCAGTTAACACAAAGTCCTAATGCTGGACCTTCCGCCCGGGCCACTTACACATCTTCCAATCAAAATATTTTTCGTCATAAAGGAATCGAATTAATCGATATCCTATCATAATCTACTCCCCATTTCACATGGTCCGGAGTAATCTCAACAACTGATGGCGAAATAACTAGAATGATTAGTTATTCGCTATATATGTAATCAAAATCCACTGTATAGAGTAAATATTGATAGAATAGTTATTCACTATCTATCTGGAAATAAATTATATTCTAGCAGAACAATTGCTAGAATAACATGATTTTAATAATCCAATGATTATATGCATAGAATGTATCCCATAATCTTTATAAAATACTCTAAATTTTCGAGTATGTAAATATTTAGAAATCTAAGCAGCTTGATAAGTAAAACATTAAACTATTCTGGAATTAGAATAGTATAGAAATACCTGCCTTCGGTTTTTTAGTAGTTAAGAACACTCGCAGTGACACAATTGACTCATTCTGACATCTTATGACATTGATGTCTTCTATTTCAACAATTCGTTGATATGCTGCTCCTGTGATTGCTAGAAACCCGATATGCATTATTGTTCAACTATACTCTGGACCCCAAAGTCTCGTCTTGATCGTCTTGAACAACTCGCATTCATAATTAAAAGATACAATCTTAATTGTCTACACGATAATTACTCGACGAACTGCGTGTCAAAACTCTATCGTCTACCCAAACGATAACCCGCAAATAAAGAAAACAATCAGACACAAGACTCTTGCCCATATACGCACGTAGACATGTTTCAATGATATGTAATTGAAAATATATTTATATAATAAATTCATTCATATCCAATAAATGGATAGGAAATCTACTTAAAATTCGGCAGCATTTCCTCTATTTATTGAACTATCCACCTATTTCCAATCTCAATCAACAATAAAATATATAGTAAGAATCAGCCTTGACTTGTTGTAAACACATACAAAAATCTTCCTTGACTTGCAGTAAACATATAATTCACGTATCACATAATACATATAATACATGACTCGGTTCGTCAAAACATTTGATTCAGTAGGTTTAAAACTGAAACTGGGTCAAAATACGACATTATGCGACTTAGAACTGACTTGCAAAATAGGCGACCTTTCGAAATAAAAGGATTTATGTCTCGAAAGTATTTTTAATAGAAGCATAATATTGTTTTTGAGTCTAGACAGGTTCGTTTCGTATTAAACGGATGAACGGTCTATTTATTATGAATAAAATAAGATTAATTCAATTAATAATAATATTAATTGAATATTCAATACCTTTATATAATTTTAAAAGCTCAAAATAATATTAAAATATTATTCGGCTCAATTATAGATAATTACACTTCATTCAATTATTTCTAAATAAAATCAATTGATTAAATAAATTAATCAATTTATTAAATGAATAAATAATTAATCTAAACAAATTATAAATAATTAATTCAAATTATAATTTTAGAAAATAATAAAAGATAATGATTTGAAATTAAAATAGATATTTTATAAAAAAATTTGAAATAACATCTTTGTAAAACGGACTTTTCCCGGGGTCAGAACCCCTCAAAATCAATTCCAAATAATACAATCCTACTATACTCTAATAAAATCAATAAATTTAAAATACACAATAATTTATATCTGCACATATAAACACGCTAGAAACGAAAAACACGGCCAAAAGCGACTTCTACAACTTCTAAAAATTATGAAATAAATGTATAAACACTAACATGCTATAATATACACAAGTACGAACGCGGAATTTCGAAATCGTTACCCAAAATAAATTATGATCAACCTGAAGTGAATATCTGATATCCGGAAAATATCTCCAGAAAAATCCAAAATACATAGCCATAAACATATACACGCTGAAATGCCATGTGGAGTAATCAAGACCCTCAAACTCTTTTTCTATGCCCTAAAAATAAATTAACACGAAAATATGCTACACAAATTATCTCCTCAAAACCTTGTAATATATATATACCTTTGCGTAGGTATTGATGCGCTGGTCATTTATATATATAATAATTGAAATTTGGACGAACGGTTTGAGAGATATGAATTTTTGAAAATTAAAAGCAAATAAATATTCGAGGCATAGAGAGACAGAGAGAAAGGAGACTGTTTTTGGTAAAAGAAAATTGGGGGGTGTTAACGCGCGTAAGGAAATGGGGGGGGGGGTTGACAGGTGGGGTGGGGGGAGGGTTACACGTTTTTTGTTGTTTTTTCTTTTTCTTTTAGCTAAAACCAATACAACATTTAAATAATTAGCCCAAAATTAATAAATAGCGAGGAATAATATTTAATCAAATAAATATAAAATTTATATTAAAATTTCTCAAAAATTACGAATATTCCAAAAATATAAAAATTTAATATATTTGAAAGTCCCACGATTTTATAAAAATAAAAATACAATTTTTGTGGGGTTTGAAGTCCCAATAGGGGCCCGGTCCGATAATCTTTATAAAACCAAAATATTTTCTAAATTAATAAAAAACCCCTAAAATACATATAATATATGCAAACGCCCGCAAAACGAGATAAAACAAGTACCTCGATAAAAACGCATTTTCACACACGTCCAAATTGTGGGTAATTTCATACAAATGCATTTTAAACACGTAAAGAGTATCCGAAAAATAATCTGGTCCTTACAGGACCACATACAAATTCACTGCATGTTAAATCATGGCCAAACACATTTTAAATAATATCAACCATATTATTATTCATTTAACACGTAATAAAATAACTGTAAAATATTACTTTTAAATATTTTTAAACCTCACCCTATGCCCGGGTGAACACGGTTAAAATACCCAATAATATTTCTGACACAAATAAAATATTGAGACGAGTAAAATATCCACTCGATCCCCAAGACTTAAAAACGCACTCAGTTTTACCGATATCGATAAAATAATCGACTTTCAGATAAAATTTTAATTATAAACATAATTAAATACTTTCACAATAATAACGGGGATTGAGACCAACTACCAATTAGCACATTACCATTTAAGGAAACGAACACGTCAAAGAGGAATAAAATATTCATAATTTTATTCCTTCTAAATCAGAAAATCACATAAACATATTCAAGGAATAACAATAATAATTGCTGAAAATCCGGGATATCACAATCTACCCTCCTTAAAAGGATTCCGTCCTCGGAATCAGCTGAAGAAAGCACTAAGGATTTTCTTGCCAACATTCCAACCTTGCATAAGCAACCTTTCTAAAAATCTCAAATAAAAACTTAGATTCCTTGTATAACATAATTAACACGGGAGCTTCACTCCGCACCACTGTTCCATCCACATACCATTTGATCAATTTTTTCAATAGAATCACTTTCACTGATAGAGAGAGGGAGAAGGAGAAAGATAGATTGAGATAGAGAAACAGAGGAAAAGAAAGAGAGAGGGAAAGAAAATAGATGACTTCTCTATACACCACTGATATTACAGCCGCATTATAATTCACTGTCGTTCATGGTAATCCCATCACAAAGTCTTACTTTGACTTGACTAGGATAATCCTTGGTTGGCATACCTTCAAATATTCTAATGATGATAAAATAATGAAGTTCTGGAAAGAAAAGGAGCTGACAACTAACACATGTTCCACAAATGTGATTATCAAAATATGACGATTTTAGAGTAAAATTTGTTGGAATAAAAGAATAACTGAGAGATCAATATGATCAAAGAACTTATGTTGCGTGCCTTAGTTAAGACACTTACAAGTGAAGGTAATTATCCTTTTTGTAATGCACAATACAGCAGTGATGGCGTCCCATCTAACTCCTATCACACAGACAGAGAGTCCTGGCGTCCCTTATAAATAAGGTTGTTCATCTCAGTCAGAGTAAAAGAATATGAAAAGAATTCAAAATCAAATGAATAATCAAGGGTTTATAATAAATGACTTGTTAATGTAATCCTTGGATCAAAACTGAAAAGGTTTCAAAGCTGATAATCCTGGAGAAAACTGAAATCCAAAAAACAAAATTCTGGCATAAAATGACTAAACGGGTGTTAGGGAATATATCCTCTAACAGATACCTCTTTTTGAGAGATGTCAAAAGAAGTTATATAAAGAGAAGGTATTGCCAATGTTTTAATACTTATATTCTATTTGAACTCTTCTGTTGACTCGTCATCCAATTCTAGACACTGCTTCACGTTCTAAGGATATCGATAATCTCCATCGTCATCGAATCGTAGTCTCGGAAGGTTCCAAAATAGAAGTTTGTAGATGCTACGAGTTCTATCCAGCTCAGCACAACCAACTCAACCGAATACGCCTTATCTTAACTTAATCATTGGTACTATATCCAATAGTCCAATACGAACTCAATAAGAGCTCCGACATCCTTATATAACTATACACACTCTCAGACACTCTCGTTTCTAGTTTACTCCAACCTTAGCTCTGATACCAACCTGTAACGACCCCAAATCCGGGGTCAGGGTATTTGGTCGTTACTATGAAACCTTAATACAAAATAACCTGTTTAATAGTAAATAAATGCCAGTAACTGAAATAGAGCATCTGTGACCCCAAACTACACTAGGATCTTTTCAGGTTACAGTTCTAGAAACAAGAATTCTAAATTCCACAAATAAATTTTAACTTCTTTTAAAAATCTTTTCCAACAATTTAAAAACTGAAAACTAAACCCACTAGTATAACTTCGAAAAGAAGTACACTAGGCCCAAACTATAAAATAACACAACTATAATATATATACAAAAAGTTTTACACCACTAGTCCGCAAACCCTGGACCAACCACCTTCCAAAAACTTCTTCTTTGCTTTCTCCAATTACGCGGCTAAACAACGCAAGCTAATCCTTGTTGGAAGGTTAAATTTAAAAACAGGCAAGTATGAGCGAAAGAAATGCTCAACAAGTTCATTATAACATATATATATATATGGTATTTTGATATAAAACTGACATCTGCACTAGGACAGAACATTTTAAATAATAATTGCTGAACCAAAAAAGTTTTAGTTAAGGAATCCCAGCATTGGTTCCTTAAATGTATTTAAAATCCTTTGGATATTTTCGAGCAAAAATGCTTCAGCAATACTTTAAATCTCGACGAGAATAAAACTCATAAAACAGTGTTTACAGAAATATCGTAAACAAAAATATGTAACAGTGATTATAGACTGAATCATAAACTCATTTAAAACCCTACTCTTGAAATTAATACACATTTTGATGTCATATCAAATTATATATTAATATGAACTTGGATGCTAATAACATCCCATACTGAAATCAACATCAATCATCTATATTAATACCACCTTTGATATTTAACAACAAACTAAATATCAACATCAGCCAGAAACTAAATCAAAACTGCATTTTCACCTTTAATACATAACAAATGCACGAGATAAATCATTTATTTATGATTATCAGCAACAGTATTATGCTGATAAAGAAAGAACAACAGATAATCAATGATATCTGAATAATAACTGAAGCTAACAGCAAGCTTATAAAACTGTAAATGATAAGTTTTAGATTGGGAATCACAATATTCCGGCGGATGCCTTATCACATGCTCATCAGCCACTGTGATAGAGCTGGATCATTATTCGTAGAATTCAGATCCTAATCACGAGTACTCAAACAAAAGCTACATAGTGGCCACAATTGATATGTACTTTAATAAAAAGGCACACTGTGGCCAAAGGACAAAATTGTATTAAAATATTTCAGTTAACACAAAGCCCTAATGCTGGACCGTCCGCCCGGGCCACTTACGCATCTTCCAATCAAAATAATTTTCTATCATAAAGGAATCGAATCAATCGATATCCTATCATAATCTACTCCCCATTTTATATGGTCCAGAGTAATCTCAACAATTAATGGCGAAATAACTAGAATGATTAGTTATTCGCTAAATATGTAATCAAAATCCACTGTATTGAGTAAATATTGATAGAATAGTTATTCACTATCTATTTGGAAATGAATTATATTCTAGTAGAACAATTGCGTGTAATTTTAGCGCGTGTTTTCGCCTTAACAAGTTTTTGGCACCGCTGCCGGGGACTCGGTAATTTTTTGTTTATGTGCTTGTCATCAATGGTCATTAAAGTTCACTGACTCGGATTATTTTCTTACAAGGTTTACTTTGGTCGTGTGTTTCAGGTACTCTAGTTTTTATTGCAATGGGAGAACCAGGAGCAGATACGAAAGCTTTGATGGATTATTCGCAACCAAAGATTAATGACATTCAGTCTAGCATTGTCAGACCAGCCATTGCTGCTAAAACCTTGGAAATTAAGTCCATTACAATTCAATGGGTACAGAATTCAGTCCAGTTTGGGGGTTCTCCAACGGAAGATCCCAACACGCATATTAGGGATTTCATAGAGATCTGCGACACCTTAAGGTTCAATGGTATGTCTGAGGATGCGGTGAAACTGAGACTGTTCCCATTCTCTATGAGGGACAAGGCTAAGAGCTTGTTACACTCTTTACCAGCTGGTTCAATTGCTACTTGGGAAGATATAGCTCAAAAGTTTCTCACTAAATTCTTCCCTATGGCGAAGACAGCTGCTGTAACGCCCCCAAATCCGGGGTCAGGGGATTTGGTCGTTACTATGAAATCTTAATCCAAAATAACCTATTTAACAATAAATAAATGCGAGTAACTGAAATAGAGCATCTGTGACCCCAAACTACACCAGGATCTTTTCAGGTTACATTTCTAGAAACAAAAATTCCAAATTCCACAAATAAATTTTTACTTCTTTGAAAACTCTTTTCCAACAATTTTAAAACTCAAAACTAAACCCACTAGTATAACTTCGAAAAGAAGCATACTAGGCCCAAACTATAAACTAACATAACTATAATATATATACAAAAAGTTTTACACAATAGAACTTACACTAGTCCGCAAACCCTGGACCAACCACCTTCCAAAAACTTCTTCTTTGCTTTCTCCAATTACGTGGCTAAACAGCGCAAACTAATCCTCGCTGGAAAGTTAAATTTAAAAATAGGCAAGTATTAGCGAAAGAAATGCTCAGCAAGTTCATTATAGTATATATATAAACATGTATGGTCTTTTGATATAAAAATGACATCTGCATTAGGGCAGAACAGTTTAAATAATAATTGATGAACCAGGAAAGTTTTAGTTAAGGAATCCCAGAATTGGTTACTTAAATGTATTTAAAATCCTTTTGATATTTTCGAGCGAAAATGCTTCAGCAATACTGCTAATCTCGACGAGAATAAAACTTGTAAAACAGTGTTTACAGAAATATCATAAACAACAATATGAAATAGTGATTATAGACTGAATCATAAACTCATTTAAAACCCAACTATTCAAATTAATACTCATTTTAATGTCATATCAAATTAGATATTAATACGAACTTTGATGCTAATAACATCCCAAACTGAAGTCAACATCAATCATCTATATTAATACCACCTTTGATATTTAACAACAAACTAAATATCAACATCAACCAGAAACTAAATCAAAACTGCATTTTCACCTTTTATTCAAAATAGAAGCACGGAATTAAATCATTTATGTATGATTATCAACAACAGTATTATGTTGATAAAGAAAGAATAACAGATAATCAATGATATCTGAAAAATAACTGAAGCTAACAGTAAGCTTATAAAACAGTAAACGATAAGTTTTAGATTGGGAATCACAATATTCCGGCGGATGCCTTATCACATGCTCATCAGCCACTGTGATAGAGCTGGATCATTATTCATAAAATTCAGATCCCAAACATGAGTACTCAAACAAAAGCTATATACCGGCCACAACTGATATGTACTTTAATAAAAAGGCACACTGTGGCCAAAAGAAAAAATTGTATTAACATATTTCAGTTAACACAAAGCCCTAATGCTGGACCGTCCGCCCGGGCCACTTACGCATCTTTCAATCAAAATAATTTTCCGTTATAAAGGAATCGAATCAATCGATATCCCATCATAATCTACTCCCCATTTCACATGATCCGGAGTAATCTCAACAACTGATGGCGAAATAACTAGAATGATTAGTTATTCACTAAATATGTAATCAAAATCCACTATATAGAGTAAATATTGATAGAATAGTTATTCACTATCTATCTGGAAATGAATTATATTCTAGCAGAATAATTTCTAGAATAGCATGATTTCAATAATCCAATGATTATATCCATGGAATGTCTCCCAAAATCTTTATAAAATACTCTAAATTTTCGAGTATGTAAACATTTAGAATTCTTAGCAGTTTGATAAGTAAAACATTAAACTATTCTGGAATTAGAATAGTATAGAAATATTTGCCTTTGGTTTTTTAGCAGTTAAGAACACTCGCAGTAACACAATTGACTCGTTCTGACATCTTATGACATTGTCTTTAATTTCAACAATTCGCTGATATGCTGCTCCTGTGATTGCTAGAAGCCCGATATGCATTACTATTCAACTATGACATTGTTGTCTTCTACTTGTGAACGCGTATACTTGCGCGTAATTTTAGCTCGTGTTTTCGCCTTAACAGTTAGAAGGCAGGATAAGAGGTGTAGGGATGTCAGGTCTCACAGCTTCTGGAAGTGCAGGCAGTGGAATATTGAGTGCACCCATGATGGCTCCCAATGACACATAATTCTGCATTTGTAAATGCTTATGAAAGTCCATCGAGGTTTGAATATCAGCATGTTGACACTGAACCATGGCTGTGAGTTGTGATACTTGAGTTGTTAGGGACTCATTGGTTGACTTCAAGGTAGAGACCTGAGATTGAAGAGATCGGATTTGCAAGTTTGTTGATGTTGAGATGGGTTGTTGAGATCTGGAAGAAACTGAGGTACCAAATGTGGCTTGCACAGCTTCCTTGATCCCTTCGGCTCATACATTCTTTGATAAAGTTGGTCTAGCTTGAGTCTTGTGTCATTAGACTTTGTAATATGCTGCTAAACCACCTCGTGCAAAGCCACAAATGATTGTCTTAGATTTTTGATATTTGTGTCCACTATAGTTAGATCAAACCTTTCTATCTGTTCTGCAAAAATATTGAATTTTTATTTGATTTCAACTTGTGAAGGGATAATCTCATCCATCTTCTCCTCACCATCTTTCTGATCTTATCTTGATGACCAGTCAAAGTCACTGGCAGTGCTTTACGAACGAGGTGAAAAGCTTTGATTTGAGCCTTGTAGACTTTATTGACTGCATCATACACTTCTTGTGGAGTGAGGACCTTAGCATTACTCCCCAAAATGGTGACATATTCCTCTCTGAATCTTGCCAATACCTGATCCATCTCCAATGTGAAATCCTTAAAAAGCCAAGCATCTATATTACCATCATGCTCAGCTTCATTCACTATATTCTACTTTTGCTTCTCAACATCTTCATTCTAAGTTAGCAGAATTGTCTAATAGTCTTGATTTGTCATATCTGTAGTGAGAAGATGCTGTGTGATGTTTGCAAGGCCTGAAAGTTGATCAACCAGAAGGTCATCTAATGTGGTTGGTTGGGATTGAGCATTTTGTAAGCACTTTTGGATTGGGTGAGATGGTTGTTGAGAAGGGTTGGATGTTGAAGGAATTTGTGAAGTGGAGGGTATATCTATAATAGAACCACATGTGACGGATGTCACAGTTTGACTCATAGGTTGAAGTGTGGTTGTGACATTTTGTTTGTTAGGCCCTTAACCAACTGTAGAGGGGGTGAATACAATCAGTATAACCAATTCGACAAAGCTTCTACAGAATCAATAGTTTTTATATAATCTGATAAAAATTTATTACACATGAACTCTTTCGAAAGGAAGAACAAATATCCTTGAGAGCTGCTAGGTTATGCGAAAGATATAAAAATGTCGCAAATGCTTTTATCATGAACCTAATATGTGCTTTATATAGAGCATAGCTTGTTAGGAGCAATTGATGATATCAAATAGAAACTATCAAAAGCATCGATGGATGATGATTAAAAACATCAACGGATGATGATGAAGTGCATCAACGGATGATAATGACATCAACGGATGTTGATATTCAACGGATGATGATTGCGATGGATGATGATGTCAACGGATAATGAAATCAGTATTTGTCACATCAGTTGATCTTCGTAGAGGAAAAGAAAACAAGAACTTCAAGGCGGTGAAGGACTTTATCTCATAAGCAATAGTATAGGTTTCCTTGTTGTTAATAAAATAGGATTCCTTATACATTGGTAGTTGTGTTAGGCCCTTAACCAACTGTAGGGGGTGAATACAGTTAGTATAACCAATTCGACAAAAGCTTCTACAGAATCAATAGTTTTTATATAATCTGATAAACACTTATTACACATGTACTTTCTCGAAAGGAAGAACAAATATTCTTGAGAGTTGCTAGGTTATGCGAAAGATGTAATAATATCGCAATGCTTGTAGCATGAACCTAATCTGTGCTTTATATAGAGTACAACTTGTTAGGAGCAATTGATGATATCAAACAGAAACTATCAGAAGCATTGATGGATGATGATTACATATATTAACGGATGATGATGAAGTACATCAACGGATGATGATGACATCAACAAATGTTGATATTCGACAGATGGTGATTTTGACGGATGATGATGTCAACGGATAATAAAATCAGTATTTGTCACATCAGTTGATCTTCGAAGAGGAAAAGGAAACAGGAACTTTAAGGCGGTGAAGAACTTTATCATAGAAGCAATAGTATAGGTTTCTTTTTTGTTAATAGAATAGGATTCCTTATATATCGGTAGTTGTGCTCTATATAAAGCATAGTTATTCTCAGATGATATTTTTCTTATATATGTTCTTCTCTCTCCACTACTTTATCCTTCTCAAATTCGTAAACTCTGAAACCTTAGCTACTGCTCGTAAATCTTTCTTGAAAAATTAACCATGACTTCACCTGCTGCTTCTAAACTATTTGATTATGGTGGTGCTAAGTTTGTGACTAACAACTATTCAGCTATTTTGTCTAACAACATCATGAAAGTTGATTTTCATATTTTTCAGGACTTTCTTAGATCCAGTGATATTGAGTTTGCTCTCGCAGCTCCATCCACAATCTCTGGTGACTAGGTGCTTGCTATCTGGAGAACTGGCATATTTGATGATGGAGGAGCTAATGGATCTCCAAGCCTTGTTTTTGAATTTGACAATACAATAAGGATAGTAACTCCTCAGACTATATAAGATGCATTATAGTTGCCTACTCATACCTCTTACTCGAGTTTGGTTGGAGATACTGAGATGAGGAGATTCTTTACTGAGATTGGTTATGACAAGGATTTAAAGAACCTTGGTCAATTGAAAAGGAATTGGCTAAGGAAGGAGTGGAATTTCTTCTTTGATTTCATCACAAAGGCGTTCAATAACAAATACTCAAATTTGATGCCTTGCCCATTATGACACAACAGATAGGGTACTCTCTAATTCATGGTTCATATTATGATTATGGTAGAGTAGTTCTGTCTTTTCTTGGTGATAGGATAAATGCTGATAGAAATATAGTATATTATGCTAGATTCTGTCAGTTTATTTTCAATGCTTATTTTCCTAATATCCCTATCCCCTCTAATCACATAGTGTCTGTGTTTAAGTTGACAAAAAGGGCTTTTTCTAACTTAATTTCACAAGATAAAAAGCGGTTACATTTAGCTCCCTTGAGTTTACCTTTAGTTGCAAGAAACTAGCTCTTAGCAAGACTTCCTGAGACTTATGGTTTGCTTAACAGTCAGAGTGCTAAGCTACAGGAAATAACTATTGGAAACCCCCTGCAGCTAACCTCAGCACAACAACTCAAACACTAAAACCATCTCAAACAGAAGCCACCTCATGTGTCTCTCAAAAGACACTTGTTGTAAAAAGACATAAAAACTTGGTGCAAAAAGCTACAGATCCTGCAATAGCTAAGTCAAAACTTGACGCATCTCAAGTTCCTCATTCTTCAAAACCTTCAGAAATTGTGAAGAGGAAACTTGTACTTGCTGGATTAGAATCAGATTCAGATGAGGACAATATGATGGCCTCAACCCCGGGGTCAGGAGTGGACATCATCAACAACAACCATAAGATAGACAATTCACTAATAGAATATAACTATGACCCCTTTACCAAGATCTTTTCCAGGTTCAAGTATAATTTAGGTTACAACTAACACACAACCATCTCAGAGGAGTCTGACACGAAGGGAACTGGAACTCTGCCCTGACTACCTCGAAAGAATCTCCTAGGCATCTGCAATACATATATAAAACATTTTGCAAGGGTGAGCAATTGTTTGCTCAGCAGTACCACTATATGAATAACAAGCAAAACAACTTATGGTAAAACAGTTATCGGAACAGAAATTATAATATGTTGCACATCAAGTAAAAACATACGTAAACTGGATATTCAAAATTAGCATGCTCTGTAAACCAATATCACCAGTAGTGTGCTGTGTATAAATATCAGAGTTTAATTTTAGCATGCTATCTTCATTTCCAAATCCACTATATAAACCACTTGTTCCGCTACGGGAACCACAAAACTCAAATTAGATACGTAGTAGATATGTGAAAGTAGTTGATCAGGCTATCAACACCAGACGACTCCCTCTGTCATCCCATAAACCTGTTCCGGAACTCAGAGACTAGCTAGGTCTCTGACCTGCTGGACTAATCGGTTATATAGTACGCGCAACCGAATTAGCCTCTTACGCCACCTCAATAGGCCTACTCTGGCCCCAATGTATCCCATATCTAACCGTTTTATCCAGTTTTCAAAACACTTGTACCTATCTCATTTTCAAAATCATTTATTTAACCAGCACACATATAAAATCCATTTCGCAATCATTTCATTCGAGATAGGTACCTTTCGAAGTTACTTTTCCCCAAAAAAATTTGAAAATATTGATTTATAACTATAGGGGGATACGTAATTTAAAACGTTTCTGTTTCATTACAAAATAAAACATTTAGCTATTCATACGTACTGAACCATAAAAGAATGGTCAGGGGTACTTGCCTTGCAGAGCTTTACGACTATCACTGAATGATTTTGATAGACTCAAACGTTCGGGCTCTTATAGAAAAATGACTGTCTCACTAGAAGACATCTCTGCTTCGCAGCAATCTATCTCAAGATAGTATCCAAGACTCTCAGGGTTCTTCGCTTGGGCACCTCAAGGCACTTGTCGACTGATCACTAGATTATCTTAGTTCGATATCAGTTCTTGAGTCCTTTGACTAGAACCTACAGAGTCGAAATACCCTACGTTAGACATCTAGGTATGCTTGACATATCCTCGCTAACAACCTTCCCAATGATAACGGTTCCTGACTCGTACTTATTCATATTATAATAACACACACAACAATTAGGGTTCACAATCTCGAAAATCGGTTCGGGGTTTGTTTTCAGAAAATACATATACTCGCCATTTTACGAAATTAGGGTTATTGGTTTTGGCAAAATAGTGCATCACACCGCACCATCAAGTTTCGTATAAAATACATATGTATTTATATATATTCGCTCGACGTCCCGATAATCATCGGATACGCTCCCGTATTTCCGTAATTCGATTTCCAGGAAATCGGGCAGCATCTCCTTTGTATATCGGACTACCCGTCGATACTATTCGACGTCTCAATCAACAATCAATCCAGAAATCAATCAAATCAACTCAAATTCAAAACCCCAAACACGCAATCGAACAATCTTGAACCAACAACACAATCACAAGTCATAAATTCCTAAACGTCAATTCCATTACAGTTATTAATTGTTATCCATAATTTATATTTATTTTAAAATATTAGGACTCAGAATAATTCATCACGGTCCACCGTCCGCTCGTCGAAATTCATCGCGGACGGCGGTAAAATTTATCGGTGTCCGAATAATTCCGGGTTTTCACACGAATTTCACCGATTTCTTCGAATAAAACTAATCGCACAGAATTATTTATATCACGAGTATCAATTAAAGTTCCTACGAAATGTTTACAATAAAAATCAGATTAACCGAATCAAAATAGTCAACAACAGAAGCAACAGAAATACAGCCGCACACACACGCAACACGTGCAGCGACACACCAACCCAACGCGCCACATACCCCTCGCCTGAATCGGAGAAATGAGGCGGCGACAGAAAAAGATAAGGATAACACAGGGACAACGGCCAATTGCACACCAATATACATACGTATATATGTATAAGCACACAATCACATAGACTAAATCCACCTGGGCACGGCTGCTTACCGGATGAATGAGCCGGAATGAGGACAATGGCGGAAAAGAGAACCGAAGAAAAGAGGAAACGAGATGGAGTAAAAAGACCAACATGGCAAGCACATGAGGGGTTTTGTTATAATAATAAATTTTTTTCTTCCTTAATCTCCTTCTAACACGTGTCCTCTGATGAATATAAAGTGAACACGTAGCCTTTAGGATAATTACGTAGTTTTTTTTTGCGGCTCGATTCGCCCCACAACTTGAAATTAAAGAATTTGGGCGTACGAAAAATAATTTCAGAAAATTGCGAAGATAATTTCGAAATGTCATAAATATCCCGAAGTTTACAAAGACGTAATTTTTGAAATTTTTAAAACACTTTTTAAGGTGCTCTTTGTACCCGCTTTTTAACAAATAACGAATCCTGAAAATTTCCAAAATAATTTTAAATTCTCGGAATATTCCCAACTTAAATATATATGAATTTCATGATTTTTGAAGAATTCTGGATTTAAATACGGATTTTACAGATAAATGCAATCAGAAAGTCATATAGGGTTAAATAATTGACGAAATATTGATTTCTAAATTTTATAAAATCCCAAAAATAAATATTGAAATTATAAAGTCATAAAAACAATTTTAGAGACAATCCACATATTTACGCAAATAAACTTGTATTAAATCCACTTTTAAAAATGAAAACAATTCAATACAAGTCCATAATTAATAACATGAACCACCCTTGACACCATAATTCACACACATAGATAAAAGTAAAATAACACATAGCTGACAGATGCTATACACATATTTTATTCATTTAATAATTCCATAATTACACTTTAATTAAATATAAAAGTATACGAGTCGTTATATCCTTCCCCCCTTAAAAAGATTATGTCCTCAGAATCTAACTTAACTAAATAAGTGGGGGATATTTGTCAAGCAATCTGACTCTAACTTCCAGGTAGACTTTTCTACTCAAGGATCTATTCAAACCATACTTACTATAGACATAAACTCATTCCTAGGGATTCGCTTTTAACGAACTAGAATTCAGATCGATCATTCCACGCAAAACAAATTCGGATGAGAGCCGCTTGGCTCCCAATCAACAACTTGGTTCGAATCAGTTACATATCGCCTTAACATTGACACTTATAACATATTATATATATATATATATACTGCAATTACGGCGGTAATACCAACTCATAAACAACTCTACCTATATTTCTTTATACCTCGAACGGTTCAATACATTTAGGACTCTACTTGTCCTTTCTATTCAAACTTAATCAATCTCTTTCAAGGTAAAACTTTGGCCTATACCACAATCCTCATTCTATATATTCATATTCTTTCGATGCAAATCCGCTTTCTCTCTTTGTATATCCCGAGTTGTTTCAACTCTTTCCGGAGTACACCACCACACTCTTGATGTACTAAATTAATTCAGGACTTAACAATATCTCTACTCCCACTTTCTCTCAATAGAGGGAGGACTCACGCTTATATCCACCCAACACTTCGCAAAGTAGCATTCTCTTACTAACATGATAACTATTAACATAGAAAACTCAACTCATAGTAGGTGATTACTGCAGTTCCCTTTTTTAAACCCATCATATATACTCTTCACATACCTTATATTATCCGAATCACCTTCTCCCTTTGACCCCTCATCTAAGGATGATAGGTAGTACTCATTTTCAACTTTGTTCCAAACATTCGAACACCTCTTACTTATTCTCATCTGTCAAGGCTAGAAAGTAATCTCATGTGTTCACTTCTTATCACCTTTAGGTATTCAAACTCCAACTTTTACTCTTTCCCATTCTTCTGTTAATTCCTCCGTAATCTTAATCATATTAATTTCTTCTCTTCTATTCAAAATATTGGTCCTTAAATGGACCTTGCTTGATGGGTAGTTACTCAAACCACCGGGCTCCTGACTAGAACTTTATACTTTTAAGGTTTATTATACAATTGCTATTGTTCAACCCTTCGCGGCACTTGTCTAGGTTTTTAACTTGGCCTTCCTTAGCCCATAGATTGGCGAGGATGTTATCAATAAATACAATGTGTTTTTCCAAGGACTCCTTATACACCATATTCTTTAAATCCTTATAGACGACTCATACACTTATCGCTCCACATGATATCACCAACCTTGCAACACCCATAACTCATCCTAATCACAATCCTTGACATGCCCTCATACTGTATCTTAAGTCAATCCTCGAGGAATAACATATTCCTTGAATTAGGTCACATAAGTAATCAATTCTTAATAGGGGTTACTTATTCTTATTTGTCGTTTTGTTAAACTCCCGATAATCGTTACACAACCTCATAATTCTATCCTTTTTCTCTACATCATCACTGGTATGCTCACTTTCCTCCTTTTCATAACTTTTACAATTACCAACTACTTATTTCATTCCACTTGCCTCCAGACACTCCAGGGCATGTATTTATTACTCAAACTTTTCAACTTCTAATAATCAGCATAAAATCTTCACACATCCATTCTTCTTTCCTATAACCCACATTGGTACACAACACAGAATATACCTTGTCTCATCATTCTTTCATCTTCCAATTCTGAAGTTTCCTTAGCTAATTACTTGATTCCTACTGGTTCATAAGTTCTGGGGCTTTTGACACCATCCCGACTCTGTACAGTATCCACTGAGAAATTATCTCTTATGTTCCGAGGTAATCCTGATAAATCATTCGATAAAACCTTTGGGATTTCACTTGTTGTCTCAATTCTTTTCAACTTAGGTACTTTCTTATTACTATCCTTTACATGCGCTAGTCACACCTTATATTGCTTCTGCATCCAGATACTTACCTTACTATTGGCTTCTGTATACTTTACACTTCGCTTCTTCCGAAACCACTCCTTGCCATAATACAGGACAACCAACTCAATCCTAAAATCACATCAAATCCTTCTAACTTGAAGGGTGTCAGATCAACTTAACTACGTCCAACTTCTAAATGCTTGATTTCTTGATTCTTTTGAAAGTTCTATCTCTAGCTGAGCTGGATGTTGGCCCTTGGGATGTAGTATCTTGAATAACCATTCTACAACTCCTTGCAATATAATCAACCCTTCCTCAATTGTAACACATAACTCATGGATTTTCGGGGTTGCATTCCGACACATAATGACTCTTATGTCCATGCTTGAAACATCGCACATTCTTCTTGCACGTACCACTGCGTCTCCTTTCACAGGACTTGCAATCCACTGCTCACTTGACTGACTGGGCTGGAGTGGAAGCAACTGAAGTAACACTAGACCTAGCCTATAATAAACTCTATCTCCGAAATCTCTTACTCCTGCTCCGGCCAAACCAATTCTCAAATCCTTGAATGGATTTTCCTTGGTCTGCTCTATCCTTAACACCTTCGGACTTCCTTTTCTTAGCACTTTTGTCCTTAACAGTGAACTTCTGGTCACTTTCCATTACCGGGGTGACCTGAACCATAGAGGAGTATGTCTTGAGTTGCAACGCCACAACTGCGAATTTCAGGCTTCAACCCTTGTTGGAACCTCCTTGCCTTCTGACTCTCCGTACTTACATACTCAGGAACTAATCGAGCCAATTATATAAACTTGGCCTCAAAATCCAATACACTTCTTTCACCTTGTTTCAGTTCTAAAAACTCAAATTTTCATTTAACTTTGTACACAACCTGGGAAATACCTTTCCAAAAATAACTCAGTAAACCTAGCCCATGAAACAGGGCCTTCTCCTCTTAAAGCTATGGTTGTCTCCCACCAGTAATTCACTTCATTCTTTAAGAACTAATTTACATATTCAGTCTTAATATTTCCACTTACTTGGGCAAAATTGAAAGCTTTCTCTATTTCCTTTTAACCATGCTCCAACAGCTACTGGATTAGGTTCACCTTTAAACTTAGAAGGGTTAACATTCTGAAAAAATTTGAAATAAACACTTAGGTTCACTCCTTGCTGTTGCTGCTGCAACAGTAGTTACCGCTGCTGAACCTGTTAGATTAACTGCAACTGTTGTTGCTACTGCTGGCGCAACAAATCTAGAATTTCATTTATAACTGGACCCACAAAAACTCTACTACTATTTTCTTTAGACTGGGTAACTGGCTTGGGTAGTATTTTTCTGAAATATAAATGAGTTTATTCAAAATATTTGACAGAAGATATCACCGTTTAAATGGTGCACCCGTATCAGGAAAATGCTGCCCAATCACAGTACCCACGACTTTCATATTGGGGTTCATTTATAAAAGAAATCTAGTTTAACATCACTAGCAATCATAACAACAATGACAGTAGCAGAATCAACAACAGTTCAGATAACCAAAATACAGGGAACTAACACCATAGCATGACTCCTCAATACAACGATAACTGACCAACTCCCCGTCACTACTCTATTATCACATTAAGACTAATCTGATGCACTACGAGACTTATCTGGCTATATCAACCGCCAATTACATCGAGCAAACTAGTAAATCAGGTCAACTTAAGGAACGCTAAACTCTTCCAGGCACCCTAGTCCAAATTTCAATCAACCTTTTCTTCAGGGATGATTCCTTATCAGCCTCAAGTGATTCATCAATCACTGAATTACCTTTCTCGAGGCTATAACTTCATCCTTAGATCCTGAACTCTCATGGTTACCATTACTCTTAAATAATACCCTGATATAAAGCTTTCCTTCTTCCTGACAGTTACTCTGACTTGCTTCCAATAACGAGGACCATCCAATCGCAGAAATTCATTATCATAGGGTATCAAAGGAAATTTCAAACTCACGGGAATCAAATAAGAAGAACTGTGAAGAAGATGTATGTATGACTGAGGGAAACCATACAAGTACATAAGATGGCCAGTCTTAGTACCACATAGCTCACAACACACACTTTGGTGGCGTCCCACCAGACCCTTTTGTCACATAGACAAATGGTCAATTCATATGCATTGTTTGCCCCAATCATCCAAAAGAGTCACCAAGGAAAGAAACAATGTTTAATTAGAAAATTCACAAATAAGGAGGGAGAAATCCTGATTTATAACGGAGTTAACAAAATCCTAAGTCGCTTATTCCGAGTTCTTAAATTTCTCACAGGAAAAGTAAGCAACTTATAGGATTAGAAACTATGACTCTGGAAACAAAATACATTTCAAGAAAGAAGTATAAGGGTTCAAAGATACCACCTCCCATTCTGATCCACATTCACTATAAAACTTGGTCGTCATAGCAGCCACTGACTATTATCATACTATCCGGACTCACCGATGCCACACACTCGGTCCGACCACATCACTTAACATAGGAAATGCAGTATTTAGAAATAACATTGGTGTCTCTTTAGATAGCACATCCAGGGTCCACTCAAAAGCTGAGCTCTCACAATCAGGCTCGGATTCTCGACAGGGAAACTAGAAGTCTCTATCGGACATTACTAATAATACATATACGAAAGAGACGTACTCTAAGCTAGGGCAGTTCCAGCCAATCCTTAATAAATGTTAGGGTTACGCCTTCGAACCCTTGACTAAACTCATAGACTCACTCCTCTGATTGAGTTGCTGACTCACATCTATCTACGAACCTTTCTTCACTCTTTTGACTCTACCCATAACCTAAATCAGGGACTCAAACCTGTAGCTCTGATACCAACTGTGACGGCTCAACCCCGGGGTCAGGAGTTGACATCATCAACAATAACCATAAGATAGACAATTCACAAATAGAATATAACTACGACCCCTTTACCAAGATCTTTGCCAGGTTCAAGTATGATTTAGGTTACAACTAACACAGACCAACTTACAACAATCCTCTCGATGCAGCTAACTTAACACAACAACTCAACAGACCACCCTTGGTCCCGCACAACCATCTCAGAGGAGTCTGACACGAAGGGAACTGGAACTCTGCCCTGACTACCTCAGAAGAATCTCCTAGGCATCTGCAATACATATATAAAACATTCTGTAAGGGTGAGCAATTGTTTGCTCAGCAGTACCACTATATGAATAACAAGCAAAACAACTTATGGTAAAACAATTATCTGAACATAAATTATAATTTACTGCACATCAAGTAAAAACATACGTAAAATGGATATTCAAAATTAGCATGCTCTGTAAAACAATATCACCAGTAGTGTGCTGTGTATAAATATCAGAGTTTAATTTTAGCATGCTATCTTCATTTCCAAATCCACTATATAAACCACTTGTTCCGCTACGGGAACCAAACAACTCAAATCAGATACGTAGTGGATATGTGAAGATAGTTGATCAGGCTATCAACACCAGACGGCTCCCTTTGCCATCCCATAAACCTATTCCGGAACTCAGAGACTAGCTAGGTCTCTGACCTGCTAGACTAATCGATTATATAGTTCGCACAACCGAATTAGCCTCTTACGCCACCTCAATAGGCCTACTCTGGCCCCAATGTATCCCATATCTGACCGTTTTATCCAGTTTTCAAAACATTTGTACCTATCTCATTTTCAAAATCGTTTATTTAACCAGCACACATATAAAATCCATTTCGCAATCATTTCATTCGAGATAGGTACCTTTCGAAGTTACGTTTCCCCATAACAATTTGAAAACAGTGATTTATAACTATAGGGAGATACGTAACTTAAAACGTTTCTGTTCCATTACGAAATAAAACATTTAGCTATTCATACGTACTGAACCATAAAAGAATGGTCAGGGGTACTTGCCTTGCAGAGCTTTACGACTATCACTAACTGATTTTGTTAGACTCGAACGTTAGGGCTCTCATGGAAAAATGATTGTCTCACTAGAAGACATCTCTGCTTCACAGCAATCTATCTCAAGATAGTATCCAAGATTCTGAGGGTTCTTCGCTTGGGCACCTCGAGGCACTTGTCGACTGATCACTAGATTATCTTAGTTCGATATCAGTTCTTGAGTCCTTCGACTAGAACCTACAGAGTTGAAATACCCTACGTTAGACGTCTAGGTATGCTTGACATATCCTCGCTAACAACCTACCCAACGATAACGGTTCCTGACTCGTACTTATTCATATTATAATAACACACACAACAATTAGGGTTCACAATCTCAAAAATCAGTTCGGAGTTTGTTTTCAGAAAATACATATACTCGCCATTTTACGAAATTAGGGTTATTGGTTTTGGAAAAATAGTGCATCACACCGCACCATCAAGTTTCGTATAAAATACATATATATTTATATATATCCGCTCGACGTCCCGATAATCACCGGATACGCTCCCGTATTTCCGTAGTTCGATTTCTAGGAAATCGGGCAGCATCTCCTTTGTATATCGGACTACCCGTCGATACTATTCGACGTCTCAATCAACAATCTAACCATAAATCAATCAAATCAACTCAAATTCATAACCCCAAACACGCAATCCAACAATCTCGAACCAACAACACAATCACAAGTCATAAATTCCTAAACGTCAATTCTATTACAGTTATTAATTGTTATCCATATTTTATATTTATTTTAAAATATTAGGATTCAGAATAATTCATCACGGTCCACCGTCCGCTCGTCGAAATTCATCGCGGACGGCGGTAAAATCCGTCGGTGCCCGAATAATTCCGGGTTTCCACACGAATTTAACTGATTTCTTCGAATAAAACTAATCGCACTGAATTATTTATATCACGAGTATCAATTAAAGTTCCTGCGAAATGTTTACAATAAAAATCAGATTAACCGAATCAAAATAGTCAACAACAGAAGCAACAGGAATACAGCCGCACACACACGCAATGCGTGCATCGACACACCAACCCAACGCGCCACACACCCCTCGTCTGAATCGGAGATAGGAGGCGGCGACGGAAAAAGATAAGGATAACACCGGGACAACAACCAATTGCACACCAATATACATACGTATATATGTATAAGCACACAATCACAGAGACTAAATCCACCTGGGCACGGCTGCTTACCGGATGAATGAGTCGGAATGAGCACAATGGCGGAACAGAGAACCGAAGAAAAGAGGAAACGAGATGGAAAAGACCAACAGGGCAAGCACAGGAGGGGTTTTGTTATAATAATAAAAAAATTTCTTCCTTAATCTCCTGCTAACACGTGTCCTCTGATGAATATAAAGTGAACACATAGCATTTAGGATAATTACGTAGTTTTTTTTTGCGGCTTGATTCGCCCTACAACTTGAAATTAATGAATTTGGGCGTACGAAAAATAATTTCAGAAACTTGCAAAGATAATTTCAAAATGTCATAAATATCCCGAAGTTTACAAAGACATAATTTTTGAAATTTTTAAAAAACTTTTTTTAAGGTGCTCTTTGTACCCGTTTTTTAACAAATAACGAAACGACGCGCGGTGAAACGAATCCCGAAAATTTCAAAAATAATTTTAAAATTCTCGAAATATTCCCAACTTAAATAAATATGAATTTCATGATTTTTGAAGAATTCTGGATTTAAATACGGATTTTACAGATAAATGCAATCAGAAAGTCATACAGGGTTAAATAATTGACAAAATATTGATTTCTAAATTTTATAAAATCCCAAAAATAAATATTAAAATTATAAAGTCATAAAAAACAATTTTAGAGACAATCCACATATTTACACAAATAAACTTGTATTAAATCCACTTTTAAAAATGAAAACAATTCAATACAAGTCCATAATTAATAACATGAACCACCCTGGACACCATAATTCACACACATAGATAAAAATAAAACAACACATAGCTAACAGAAGCTATACACATATTTTATTCATTTAATAATTCCATAATTACACTTTAATTAAATATAAAAGTATACGAGTCGTTATAGACAATGCTACCTTATCTTCCAAACTTCCAAACCTTTCATCTGATTCTTCTGCAAAACTAGTTGTTTCATCAACTGGAAAAGACATAGCTGCTGATTCTCATTCTAGACTAAAGAGAAGAAAATTGGTCAAATCTTATTACAATCAGCACTTGCTCAAGCTTAAGTAGGAGATTGCTGAGGAGACACATAATCTAAATTCTGATATACAGTCTACTGTTGAGGCGCTTATAGAACTATCTGAAACTTCTGTCATGCAATATCAACGGAGAGCAAGGGAAGTCTCTCATGAGCAAGTACAAGCTAGTGTCAAGAGGCTGCAAGGAAAAGGACTTTTTCCTGGATCAAGCACACAAGAACCTGTATCCTAAAGGGGTACAACAGCTACATCATCTGATCCAATCACACAAGAACCTGCACCTCAAAGTGGTGCAACATATATTGAAGCACAAGAGCCTCTGAATGAAACTACTCAGGAGTCTATTACTGCAATTGTGGAGATGAGTACACAAGAACCTGGTTGTCAAAGTCATCCAGCAACTCCTAATTCTCCAGCTACACAAGAACCATTGCATCAAAGTTGCAATGCAAGCCTTACTTCTGCTGTAGTGACTCTTATTAATGATGTTGAAGGCAGAATACATACGTCTCAAGTATCTACTAATATTTTATCAGTACCACAACTGAATGTTCGCACGGATACTGCATCTTCAAATTCATAAGGTATAAATACTGGTGTTACTTTATCAACATTTATTTTTAATACTGATTTAGTTCTTTCAGCATATATAGTATACTTTTCATGATATAAATCATGTTGACATGATTATATCTAGACCTTAATTAAGGACTACCTATAGTTGTATAATCACAGATCACCCTTCTTTAGCTACCTCTTATTTCTGTAGGACAATATTTCTGAGCCTTTTTCTGTGAGATGTGTGAAACATTTGAGAGAAAAACAGAATTTAAGAGAGGCAGGATCCTTCCTGGCAAAAGGAGAGGTAGATGAGAGATAGGATTTAGTAATCCTTGTGAGGAAGCTCTGACTATTAAAAGTCATAAGATGTGTGGTGTGAGGAGTAGTGAGACTACTGTAAAAGTACTGATACTTTCTTGCAGTCCATACATTCCAATATTCCACCACATGAGATAATCCCTGTTTTTGTTAAAAAAAACAGTCCATTCATTCTACTTTTCCATCACCCGAGGAAATCCCCATTGTTGCTGAAGATATAGTAGAACAACAGTCCATTCATAAAGATTCACCCATTTCAGAATCACCACAACATATTACAGGAACTGAAGTTCTGGAAGTTATTAAAGCTCCAATTCATTTATCTCCAATACTTGAAGAATTATTGTAACGTCTAGGAAATATTATGTAATTATTTTTATCAATAAATAATTTTTATATGATTTTTATATGAATTTTGGTGAATTATTTGATGATTGATATTAATATTTGGGTGTTTATTTCTGATAAAATTAGGATATTTTTATCCTTAATTAACCATAATAAAATATAGATAGTTTTGGTATTTTCTGGTAATTCTTAGATTATTATATGATTTTATAAGTATTTATAGAATTATTAATGATTATTTTTACGTAATTATAAATTTTTTTTTAGAATCAGAAATCGTCCCACTTTAACTGTGTTTGCGTTTTTACAACCCGAAACCCTTCCGAAAGTTCCTTCCTAACCTAATCTGATAATTTTGAACACTTTTCGTATTTTGACTTTTTCGATCCGGGATAAGGTTTGACCCGTATGAGTCCCGACGTAAAAAATTTCGATACGCAAATTATTTTATATATCGATAAAAATTCATATTCTCAAAAGGCGAGACATTATTACCTTATTTTCGTATGAAGTATTTTATAGGAAGCCCTATTATGATAATTATCCAACTTTGATATTAAAATTGTATCATCTTTTTCGTTACTTACCAGCTAAGTAACCTATTTATGGATCCGATATGTAAATGTAATTATTGAATTATTAAATAAATAAAATATTTGATAGTTCTGTCAGCTATGTTTTGCTGTATTATTGATTGTTTGTGATTTGTTGGATGCGAAGATTAATTTTATAATTAATTATCGAGCTGTATGAATTTAATTCATTTTTAAAGTAATTTTATTGAATATTTATTCTTATAAATGCTAAAATTGTATCTAAAATTATTTTTGTTGCTTTATAATTTTATTTATTATTTTTAGGAGTTTATAAAATTTAGAAATCAATATTTTATTGATTAAATATTTTTAAATAATTTTATGAATTGCACTTAACTGTAAAATAAGTATTTAATTCCAAAATGTTTCAAAAATCATGATAAAATTTATTTTATTAACTTTTAAATATTTCGAGAATTTTAAAACTATTACGGCAATTTTCTGGCTTCTATTTAACCGCCCGTCTGGTCGTTAATTTGCAAACTTTGGGTTGGGTGCGTATTTCAAAAATAATTTAAAAATTATGAAAATTTTGTATTAATAATTTTAAATTAACTCGAGATTTTTAAAATTGCTTTTGTGAATTTTCTGGTTACTTTTACCCGTAAATAATTCGTTTAAATATTAAACGCAGTGTCAAATTCAAGAATAACGCGATAAACGCGATAAGATTCCCCAAATTTATTCCCTTTCTCTCCCATATCTCCCCAACCAATCTCTCTCCCCTCTTCATCTCTCTTCGCCGACCTTCTCTCTCGAATTCTCTCCCTATCAATCGATTCTCTCTTCTGTCTCTCCCTCTGCTCTCCCTTTTCCCTCCTTCGACTGCCTCTTTTCTGGTAAACACCCTTCTGCTGTTGTTCTGCGTGGTCGTCGCCCCTCGCCGCTCCGGCGAGGTGGTGGCGCGTGTGCAACTGTGTGCGTGCTGGGTCTTCGCGTGTGTATATATCTGTGTGCGTGTATGTGTCGGGTGGTGTGTGTATCTAATTGTGTTTGTGTGTGTGTGTGTTTGTGTGTGTGTGTGTTCGTACTTGTGTATGTATTCGTGTTTGTGTCTGTGTGTTTCGGTGATGAGTGTGTTGCCTCAGTTGGTTGCCACCTCCCGGACTTCCGAGCGGTGTGGCGGCTCCGCTAGCAGCGCGTAGGCGCGTGGGTTCTGCTTGTTGTGATTCGTGTTGCTGTTGTTCGAATTATTAATTCATTTTCGGTGAAAAATCGAATTAAATATTCTATGATATCTCGAATTTTAATTTTAATTTTTGGATTATTTCGAAATTTTAATCGGTGAAATTTATTCGGACACCCGAATATTTTCGGGCACCAATAAATTTTGCCGCCGTCTGCGATGAATTTATACGAGCGAACGGTGGGTGATGACGATCTTTATCTGAGTCCTACGTTTATAAATTAAATAAAGTAGTTCGTGATATTAATTAGAAATGAAAACGAACAATAATTAATAATTAAATTTGTATCGGTGATTAGGGATTGGTGAAAATGGTTGTGAATTGGTTGATTGCGATTGTTTGTTGTTGTGATTGACGTCGAATATATTCGACGGGTAGGCCGATAAACAAAGGAGACACTGCCCGATTTTCGGGAAATTAATTCCGAAAATACGGGAACGTAACCCACAATTATCGGAGACGTCGAACGGGGATATATTTATTTAACATTATATTATACGAAACCAAATTGCGTATCGTGACAAAATATTTTATAAATATTCGATCCCCCTAATTTCCAAAATGACGAATGTATATACTTTCCAAAAAAAAATACCGAACCGAGTTTCGAAAATGTGAACCATAATTGCTATGTGTATTTCAATAATACGTATTTCAGTAATACATATAAATATGAGTTGGGTTATGAAATCGTATGGGTAGAAATGATACTGGTATTATGTTAAGCGAGACGATTATCTGAATTAGGGTATTTTAACCCTGTAGGTCCTAGTCGGAAAACCCGAGGATCGACATCGGACTAGGAATGATATAGTGATTAGACGTCGAGATCAACGAAGTTCCAATCTAAGGGCTTGAGTGTTGTGATCGTATCCAAAATGGGATAGTAGTTTGACGATAAAGCTGAATGTTCAAGTCGAACCAAAATCAACCAGTAAATAACTATTAAAGCTTATTGAGGCAAGTATTCCATAACTTTCTTTTAAATACCGCAAATGTTTCTTCGTTCCTATTCTAAGTTCAGAATAGTTAAATGTTTTACATTTTGCTGCAATTACTCTTATTATGCATATTCTTTTCATTATTGTTCTTATAATCCGATTGCCCTCTTGAGCAAATACCCATTTTTTCGGGTTATTTGCGAACCCTGAATTGGGATGTTTTGAATTCAAAATGATTTGACATCAAAATACTCCACGGGCTGGATGCTGATGATGTGTGTGATTAAGTGTTCTTAATCCTAAGGACCGAGACATAACCGGATCCTTGATATGGGCCGTAGAGCCTGGGTACCTGACTGGATCTATACAGGTAGGTATACATCTGCACCGTATCCTGACTGATCAGCAGGATATAAGTGTGAACTAGTGTCCAGTGTAATTTGTTGTTGATTGCCATTAACGACATTCTCTCTCGAAGGTTTTATGATTCAAAAAATCGGAAAAAACCCTGATTCAGGAGATGAATATGGGAATCACTTGTCACTTTTGAATTTACAACTAAAGGCTGGTAACAACCAAGCTTTAGTCACTCAACTTCCTCGAATAAATAAAACTGTTCAAAATTGTTTAGAGATTTTGTCCGGAAATTTTCCTTTGTTATTAGTATTTGAAACTCAAATTATATACTTGCTGGGCATTTTTGGCTCACTCTTGCTTTGTAATTCTTATTTCTTCCAGAAGCAGATAATGATAAAAGTGAATACCTTTTGATAGACAACAGAAGTTAGGAAAGTCTCCGCTGCGAGAGGTCGAAGATGTTAGAAGAATAAGCCAAGAACATTAGTACAAAGGTATTTACACTTGTATTCTAGTTATTGTGAGTTGTAGAATGTTAGATTCTTGTTTCATACCATAACCTGTAATCGATCCGGATTCAAGGGGTTAATTGAATATTCTTTTATTTTATGTATAGATTGTTTCGTGACACCAAATCTTGACCCCGAATTTGGGTTGTTACAAGTTGGCATCAGAGCTACAGGTTATTGGTCACTGAAATAAGAATAGGTGAGGGTAAGATAGGAGTGATAGGCCATATGAGATAGGAAAGACCCTAGGCATACTCATTTTAAGTTCGAATTGAGTGCGAGTGAGGATTATCAGGTCGGATATGGAATTGGTAAGCCAGGATGGTTGAGAAAAGTGTAAGGCGAATATCGTAACATTATAGGTATATTGAATTCTCCGATCCTACAGTAATAAGGAATAGACAGATCGACGAAGACTAGGTATGTTACCCTACTTTTCATGGGGTTTTGAGGCAGATGCGATTGATTCTTATGAGGACTTGTGTAAGGGAAGCTAGGTGAATTTTGGTACAATTTAACTTAGAATTAAGTATTAGGACGAGCTCCACGTCGGAGGCAACGAGTTGATGAAAGCTGCTGAAGAGTCAAAGTTGCAATCTGCAAAGGCACCACCGTTACGAGAAGATTCTTAGCACATATCGGGCGCTGCGTGAGGTATGATATCTACCTTCATAGGTATAGGTAAGACTAGCATAAAGGTGCGACTCTATCTGCAGACAAAACATTGAATTGTATTAGTGATCGTGAGTATAATGTCCAGGACGACGACGAGAATATCAAAGACGGTGGCAGACGTCAGCATTGTGTAATAACTCGAATTTTTGAGACCCTGTAAAACGTTTAATGAATAGTAACCCTGACAGACGGGTAAAATTTTGAGCCCACACTATATAGTGCATAAGAAAATGAGTTTCGGAATAGATATTACGACTATACGTACCAAATAAGTGTATGTAAACGCTATTAATTTTCGAAGAAAATGAACTTTGAAAAACAACCGTAATTACGACTTATCAAGGACTACGGGAATCACAATATAATTACGAGATTAAAATCCTATGGATTTATATTCAATTAGGATAAAAAAAAATTTAAGGAATAAATACGAAAAGAATTACATTGCGAACCATTTACGAATAAGTATTGCGGAGAACGTTTAAGTAACCGAGCGAACGCGTAAACGATTAATTAAACGTAACGCACTAACTAAACCATGGTAAGGAAGTAAACATGGTTACTTCATCAAATAGTAAGCTAACCCTAGGATGACCAAGCTAGCTAGCAAATAGTGTGCTAAGGAGCTAACCTTGTAGTTTAGCTTGTAAGCTAGCAAGCTACAAAGATTTGTCCATGGATTTGAAGACAAGGAATAAACCTAAGCTATCCTAGGAAGAATAAAGATCAACTTGCAAAGATATCAAGTCACCTTCCAAGAAGCAACCTAGAATTCATCCAAGAGAAGCAACCAAGTGCTATAAATACCCCCCCACCCCCATTTTTTTCTTCCATTC
Source organism: Apium graveolens (assembly GCF_009905375.1). Classification (NCBI taxonomy): domain Eukaryota; kingdom Viridiplantae; phylum Streptophyta; class Magnoliopsida; order Apiales; family Apiaceae; genus Apium; species Apium graveolens. The sequence continues at coordinate 198,770,667 of NC_133655.1, read as the reverse complement.
GGCTATTTTAAGGAAAAGAAGGAATTGCAATTCAAAACTCCAAGCTCTAGTTCTTGTAAAATCCCAAAATTATTTCCCAAGCCTCCTAGCAACTAAACTAAGGTAATAAAAATCTTTCATCTCTTTTTATCAAGGTTTGATGGGTGGAATAAATTCAAGAAACTCACTAGTGAATAGTGTGAATAGTAACCTCTCTTTGGTTTCTTGATTATAATGGTGGTTTTAGGTTCCAAAAATCATACCAAGCACTTCCAAGACTCCACCATCCTCAAGAACACATCTCAATCTTTCAAGAAAGGTAAAAATCTTTGTCATAACTTTATTTATGGTTCATGTTTAAGATCAATTTAGTGGGTGTTAGTAAACCTAGCTTACTAAGTGTTGTTTATGAAATCTTGATGATTAAGTTAAGTAGATTTAAGATTGGTTATTGTTGCCTCAAGAACATAATGTTATTGAGAGGAGTTTGTGTGTTGATGATGATATGATGATTGTTGGTGGTTGTGTTGATAGTTAAGGCATAAACGAAACCCCGATCGTAAACGTAACTTCGTTAAAAACAACAAACCGTAACTTTAAGTTTCTGCAGAAAGTCTCGAAGTTTTAAACTGTAGATTCTCGAGAAATAATCTTTTTTTAAGATAGACAATGTTATAAGGATCGTTTAGGCGCTTGAATCGCTTAATTCCGATTTACGGATCAAAAGTTATGATCGTTTTAGTAAAAGTGTTTTACGCGACAAAAACTGCTACAAATCACGAATTTGAATATATAAAGGATAGACTTAAAAGTATTCATAAATCATGAAATTTTTACAGAGAGTAACATGTGGAGTTTCCTAACTTTCATAAAAATTTCAAGTGAAAATAATGATTTCTCAATTTTATAAAAATGTCGGAGTCGAGACCGCGCGAGTAGAAACCGTAAGAATCCTTAAGCGGAGCCGACAACGATAATGAGAATGAACTCAAGATATTTAGGAAAATGAAGTGACCATAAAGTGTTTATGACTTAAAAGAAATGTTAAGGGTAGTATGAGTTGAGAGGGTGTATAATGAGTAGCGCATGAGTGCGAATTACCATGAATTAGGACGGAACCTAACGAAATGATATGTGTTTATGGTTATAGATTTCCGAGCGGAACCTAGAGCATCCTCCACCTCGAGATACCCAGGAAAGTTTACAAACCCAACTCCATTTTACTGTTGTGTTGTGAAAAGATTGTTTTACTATCATCGCATAAATATTATATTTGCCATGATTCGTAGTTTTGAATTTTCGCATGATATAGCGATGTTGTACGATAAGTAAATATCGTGAAATGTTATTTCGCTTTAAGTGTAATGTATGATAGAAGACCGAGGGTCGGTCGGGATTTAAGATAAAACCCGGGAATCATTCCGGAGATATTATAGGACGGATATAAGTCCATAATAGTACGTTTTAAAGGGGCTCATCGTCCACTTACGAAACATTAAAACACCTCGAACTTTTAAAATGATTTCCCAATGAGCATATTCCCTCAACTATATTTTATTGATTCGAATATTAAATATTATATACGTATTCCTTTATTATAGGAGTAGTATACTTCAATGTTATTTATTTTAAACCCGATTAATCATTATAGATTATTAATTATGTAAACACAAACTAGTTGAGGAACACTATTTAAATAAATTTTTTAAAAGAATAACTCATTCGAGGTATGATGAATATCAATTATCATTTAATTATTTATAGGCTACTATTTAATTAATGATTATTTATTTAAGGATTGTTATTGATTTAAAGATCATAGATCCTGATATACCTTCTGATTTAGAAGTATCATTCGAATAATTTTAGATCGTCGGTGAATATTATCCCGACTTATTATTATATTGAATATAGTTTCAAGAAGAAACTTTTCCCCTTATTAATTATTTATTGACAACGGTCAACTCACATCCCTAGTACTTTCTCCGAAATTCTCGGAAGTACATATATACATATATATACACTTATATTCTAAAAAGATAAATAATCTCTATCAACAAGCAAAACGCTTGGGGAACTTCGATGTGGTTCAAGTTCCCGGAATGGATAGAATTCTGTTGAAGGACAATGAAGGGGTAGACTCTGGTACTACGTGTGCTGGATGGGCTACCAAAGGTACCGCAGGCGAAGGTACTTTGTGTACTCAGGAACTTGTGAAGTATGTGTATACCCGAAAATGGGACACGTAGCCTGAATGCGGCCAGGGTGATACCCGAGAGATGACTGTATTAGTCCTTTTACTAGTAAAGAAGGTTACTTTCCGTAGGACGACTGATCATCGTATGCGGTGGCTCATGTGAGATGTCCAAAATCTTCCAATTGGAATTGATATGCAATACTGTAACCCAAGCCTAGGTGCTGGGATTACTATTAAGGTATTCGCAGGTTATAAAAACCCCTTAAAAGAATTATTCTCATAAGAAGGTGTGGGACACCGAGAAATCTACTTTTAAATAAAACATATATATAATATATGATGTTATTATACAGTCATTTTCATACTGTACATTATTATGCTGAGCATCTTAGCTCACACTTGTTTTCTTAAATTGACACAACACAACAGTGAATCAAGATGCCTGCCATGAGAACCACAGCCTGGAAACGGGTAGGAAATGGCCAGCTGTTCCGTAGATTATTTGGTGCAGTACCTCAGGTACTCGGAATAAGCTGGATTAGTTTTCAGTTGTTTATAGGTCGGCTTATTTATATGTATGGTTTATGTAAAATAAGAAATAAGAAGCGTATATTCAGCCGGCGGATTAACCTTACTTAAAGGTTACCCCCGATAAGACTAATTACATTTGGGTTGTAACAAAATTTCTCTAGTAATGATGGTTCGTTTCCAAGACAATAACCTGCAGTGTGTGTGTGTTAAGTGTGGGGTCATGAAGCGTGAGTATTTACATATTGTAGTGTGAGTTGTGTGAGTTTAGATAGCGTGGCTTCCGAGACTCCTGACCCCGGGTTTTGGGGCGCCCAAGAAATGGTATCAGAGCCTTAGGTTATCAAATCTTGGAAACGATAGGATATAAAATATGTAGACCTAAGAATAATAAAACAATCAATTAGAGCTCAAGTCGAGTTCGTCGTCGGGCTACACGGGTAGTCTTGACTGTTTTACCCTCAAGGGAATTCCAACTCTAAGTTAGTAACACCTTGCCTATTGTGTCAGGTACCAGTGGAGCCTAGGAGGGAGGTTGACCCTGTTGATGATTTGATGATTCCTGAGCATAACCCTATTCCTGAGACAGAGAGCCCACCCATTGATGATTCAGACAATGACCCTACTGAGGATGTCCTAGAAGAGGAGACTGAGCTTCCTGTCCCCGTAGCTAATGGCGTAGTATGGAGAGATGTAGAGATGTACCCACACCAGGCTATTCGCTCTCCTACACCACCCCCAGGGATCCAGAACCCTATGTCCTATACGGATGACGATGATTAGGAGGCGATACGAGCACAGTTCCATGAGGTCCAGAACATATCCTCTAGCGACCCAGACTCACCTCTACCACCACCGGTGACCATGCATGTAGCCGTACACGACTGGGTAGTGAGTCAGCTTAATGCTGAGATCACGGCGGCGTCTGCCCGCATTGCTGAGTTACGCCAGGCACTGACAGCTGAGAGAGCTACCCGACTAGGAAACCCCGGAGACTTCAGAGCTGTTTCCCCAGCCATAGCCCGTAGAGAGATCGATGGGATCGAGCTCCGTACCAGGGTTCAGATGAGGATGACATCAGTGGGAGGATACATCCCGGTAGTCGATGCAGAGATGATGATTGCAGGAGCGATGAGGAGGGTGCGTGACCTCACTCGCAGTGATAGTGACTGAGAGATTAGTGACTAGATGTAGACCTTGAAGAAGGCTGAGTGACTTGTCACCAATTTTGATAGGATTGCTAGTAGTAGATAGCGTTCCTAGCCTTTCAGGGTACACGACTTATGTATTTCCCTTTCAGTATTTAGAACTAGCAGTGATAGATTGTAATCAGGCTTGTATGAACTCGGCTAGTTGTTTCATCCCCAAGATATAATTGGGAGATCTTATGAATATATATCGAAGCAGTTATTAAAAAAATTGATGTCTATATTAATGCACTTTATAAAACCTGTTAAATAATAAATGACATACTTATATATGAATAAAATAACCTAACTGTCATAATCATGTGACCAATTTTCCTTATCAGAATAATGCCACCCCGTAGAAGAGGAACCAGGGCACAGCCCGCAGAGTCTGTTAACCAACAACGAGGTGACCCAGTAGTAAATGAGGGAAGTGAAGAAGACATAGACTATAATGAAAATGATGAGGAAGAATATATAGAAGAAGAGGCTAAGGATACCCATCAGGGAGGGAACCCCGTGAATGAATTTATGGAACTGCTAAGAGCAAATCTGAACCAACAGCCTATTCCACCACAGCCCCCTGCTACCCAACAGACTACAACTACTGTTTTTAGAGCCTTCAAGTCCCTCAAACCCCCAGAGTTTCTAGGATCTGCTGACCCCGTTGAAGCACAGGCCTGGCTCAAAGAGATAGAAAAGTCCTTCGAGATACTAGGAGTTGAGGAACGACATAAGACCATTTTCGCTTCTTACATGTTGAAAGAAGAAGCTAACTATTGGTGGGAGTCCAAACGAAACCTAGAAACTGATGCTGTGATCCCATGGGATAGATTTACCCGACTGTTCTTAGACAAGTACTTCCCTAGGTTTATGGAAACCCAGATGGAGATTAGGTTTCTGGAGTTGAAACAGGATAAGATGACCGTGGCAGAATATGAGGCCAAATTTACTGAGTTGTCTAGATTTGTGCCTGAGTTTGTGAATACTGAAGAAAAGAAAGCACAAAGGTTCCAGCTTGGTCTGAAATAATGGATACAGAACTGAGTAGCAGTGTTAGAACTGACAGACTATGCCACCTTAGTACAGAAAGCCTCGATTGTTGAAGCTGGTAGTGAGCAGACTGTGAAAGAAAAGGAGAATAGGAAGAGGAAGATAGGAAGCCAAGGAATAGGAACCGGAAATAGGAGCCTTCCAAGTAGGTTCGTCAGGGGAGCGGTGTCCCAATCTGCAAGAGGCCCCGGATTCAGAAAGGCCCCAAGTGAGAGTGTTGGCCAGGGCGGCGGACAATCTAGGGCAACATTTCATAGCCAACCACGTGCCCCAATACCAGAATGTCAAACCTATAAGAAGAGGCACCTTGGAGTGTATAACTAGACAAGAGCCCCTCTGAGATGTTACCTATGTGACCAAATCAGGCACCTTGCCAACAGTTGCACCCGGCCCAAAGTAACGTGTTTCCAATGTGGGAAGGTAGGACACATGAAGTGGGATTGCCCAACGTTGAAGCCCCCAGCCTCAGGAATGAGTAGAGCAGCATCTAACCGACCTCCAGCCGCTAGGACCTTCAACATGACTGTTCAGGATGCTGTCCGAAACACTGACGTGATAGCAGGTACCCTTTTGTTAAATTCCGAACATGCAAATGTCCTATTTGATTCTGGAGCAACCAAGTCTTTTATATCTCAAGATTTTGCTAGCAAGTTAAAACTTAATGCCATACCCTTACGTGAGGTATTACGAGTGGAAATAGCAAACAAAGAAATAATCCCTGTAAATCAAATATACCCTAAGTGCAAGCTGAAATTAGAAGAGGAGATTTTCGAGGTCGACTTAATACCATTCGCGTTAGGAGAATTTGATGTGATCTTAGGAATGGATTGGTTATCCCGTAATGGAACGCAAATAGATTGTGAACAGAATGAAGTTAAGATAAGAGTGTAGAATGATAAAGAAGTAGTGTTTAAAGGTCAACGATAGAACCAGAAATTTTTGACCATGCTTCAAGCAAAAAGATTGTTGAGGAAAGGTAACGAGGCCTATTTGGATTATGTGATAGATACCCAGAAGGAGGTCCCCAACATACAGGACATACCCATAGTAAACGAATTCGAGGATGTATTTCCAGAAAACTTACTAGGATTACCACCTAACAGAGAAATCGAGTTCGCTATAGAGTTAGCACCAGGAACGGCACCCGTATCCAAGGCCCCATATAGGTTAGCCCCAGTTGAGATGAAAGAACTAGCTTCTCAACTGCAAGAATTATTAGATAACGGAATGATAAGGCCCAGTGTGTCACCATGGGGAGCACCAGTACTATTCGTAAAGAAAAAGGACGGTAGCATGAGATTATGTATAGACTATCGAGAGCTGAATAAGCTGACTATAAAGAATAGGTACCCTCTTCCCAGAATTGACGACCTATTCGACCAACTCAAAGGAGCTGTACATTTTTCCAAAATAGATTTAAGGACAGGATATCACCAGTTGAAAATCAAACCGGAAGATATACCAAAGACTGCTTTTCGCACTAGGTATGGACACTATGAGTTCTTAGTCATGTCGTTTGGATTAACCAATGCACCCGCAGCCTTTATGGATTTGATGAACAGAGTGTTCAAAAAGTACCTGGACATATGTGTGATAGTTTTTATAGATGATATTCTGATCTACTCAAGGACAGAGCAAGAACATACGGAACATTTGAGGATAGTCTTAGAAATCTTGAGGAATGAGAAATTGTATGCCAAGTTTTCGAAGTGCGAATTTTGGCTGAGAGAAGTTCAGTTTTTAGGACGTGGTGAGTAGCAAAGGAGTTTTAGTTGACCCCGCCAAGATAGAGGTGGTATCCAATTGGGAAAGACCAGCAACCCCAACAGAGGTTAGGAGTTTCGTAGGTTTAACAGGTTATTACCGGAGATTCGTGCATGACTTCGCTAAGATAGCCGGTCCACTGACTAGACTTAGCCGGAAGGCAGAAAAGTTCGTATGGACGGAAAAGTGTGAAGAGAGTTTTCAAGAACTGAAAAAGAGGCTGGTGTCATCACCAGTGCTCGCTCTTCCTGATGGAAAGGGAGAGTTTGTGATATACAGCGACGCATCACTTAAAGGATTAGGATGTGTACTAATGCAGCACGACAAGGTTATAGTGTATGCCTCTCGACAATTGAAGGAGTATGAGAGCCGATACCCTACGCATGACCTAGAATTAGCAGCCATATTATTTGCCCTAAAAATTTGGAGACATTACCTATACGGTGAGAAATGCGAGATCTACACTGACCATAAAAGCCTCAAATATATTTTTACTCAGAAGGAACTAAACATGAGACAGAGGAGATGGTTAGAATTGATAAAGGACTACGACTGTGAAATTTTGTATCACCCGGGTAAAGCCAATGTGGTGGCTGACGCCCTTAGTAGGAAGGAAAGACTCAAAATGATAATGACATCAGAGGAATTAGTTAAGGAATTTGAGAAGATGGAAATCGACGTAAGAATGACCGGTAAGAGAACGGAAGGATTATTTGAGATTAAGCTAGTACCAGAACTCACTACAAACATACGAGTATATCAGGAAAAGAAGATGAGCGAGGAAAAAAGGACATTGACCGGTGAGGAAGTGAGATGCGAGAAGGATGAGGAAGGGATCATGAGGTATGCATCCCAGATTTGGATTCCGAATATGCAAGAATTAAAGGACGAGCTGTTGCATGAAGGGCACAACTCTAGATATTCAATCCACCCAGGAAGTACGAAAATATACCGTGACCTTAAGGAATATTATTGGTGGCCTAATATGAAGAGAGAAGTAGCGGAGTGGGTTAGCAAGTGCTTGACATGCCAAAGAGTGAAGGCGGAACACCAGCGACCTAGTTGACTGTTACGACCCCTAGAAATTCCGGAATGGAAATGGGAACACATAGCCATGGATTTTGTGACAGGCTTACCTAGGACAAAGACCAATCACGATGCTATATGGGTTATCATTGATAGACTGACCAAGTCCGCACACTTCCTACCAATCAACGAAAGGTACACCGTAGACAAGTTGGTAGATATTTACTTGAAGGAAATTGTAATAAGACACGGCGTTCCTGTAACTATAGTGTCAGATAGAGACCCGAGGTTTAATTCCTGATTTTGGAGAAGCTTCCAGGAATGTGTAGGCACCAGACTAAACATGAGTACCGCTTACCACCCCAAGACGGATGGACAAAGCGAAAGGACTATACAGACCCTAAAAGATATGCTGCGAGTATGTGCCATCGACTTCAAAGGAAATTGGGATGATCACTTACCCCTGATAGAATTTTCTTATAACAATAACTATCACGCTAGCATAAGAATGCCCCCGTATGAAGCTCTTTACGGGAGAAGATGTCGCTCTCCCCTATGTTGGGATGAAGTTGGAGAACACAAGCTATTAGGACCAGAGTTAGTCCAGCAGGCCAGAGAAATGGTGAAACTCATCAGGAAGAGACTGACAGCAGCCCAGGATAGACAAAAGAAGTACGCCGATCAGACCAGGAAGGATAGGGAATATGAAGTAGGAGATTCGGTGTTATTGAAGGTATCTCCGTGGAAAGGAGTGATGAGATTTGGAAAGAAAGGGAAGCTGAGTCCCAGATTCATAGGGCCCTTTGAAATTTTGAGGAGGATAGGACCTCTAGCTTACGAGCTCGCCTTGCCTCCTAATTTGCAACAAGTACACAACGTGTTTCACATATCTATGTTGAGAAAGTACCATGTCGATGCCCGACATGTAATAGAGTACGAGCAGGTAGATTTACAACCAGATCTGACCTACATCGAGCAGCCAGTTAGGATAATGGACCAGAAAGAACAAGTGTTGAGGAACAAAATGGTGAAGCTAGTTAGGTACTTGTGGAGAAATCAGAATGTTGAGGAATCAACTTGGGAACTTGAAGACACCATAAGGAATAGATATCCCCACTTATTTTTCTAATTGATTCCGGGACGGAATCCTTGTTAGAGGGAAGACTGTAATAACTCGAATTTTTGAGACCCTGTAAAACATTTAATGAATAGTAACCCTGACAGACGGGAAAACTTTTGAGCCCACACTATATAGTGCATAAGAAAATGAGTTTCGGAATAGATATTATGACTATACGTACCAAATAAGTGTATGTAATCGCTATTAGTTTTTGAAGAAAACGAACTTTGAAAAACAACCGTAATTACGACTTATCAAGGACTACGGGAATCACAATATAATTACGAGATTAAAATCCTACGGATTTATATTCAATTAGGATAAATGAAAAATATAAGGAATAAATACGAAAAGAATTACATTGCGAACCATTTACGAATAAGTATTGCGGAGAACGTTTAAGTAACCGAGCGAACGCGTAAATGATTAATTAAACGTAACGCACTAACTAAACGATTGTAAGGAAGTAACCATGGTTACTTCATCAAATAGTAAGCTAACACTAGGATGACCAAGCTAGCTAGCAAATAGTGTGCTAAGGAGCTAACCTTGTAGTTTAGCTTGTAAGCTAGCAAGCTACAAAGATTTGTCCATGGATTTGGAGACAAGGAATAAACCTAAGCTATCCTAGGAAGAATAAAGATCAACTTACAAAGATATCAAGTCACCTTCCAAGAAGCAACCTAGAATTCATCCAAGAGAAGCAACCAAGTGCTATAAATACCCCCCCACCCCCATTTTTTTCTTCCATTCGACTATTTGAAGGAAAATAAGGAATTGCAATTCAAAACTCCAAGCTCTAGTTCTTGTAAAATCCCAAAATTATTTCCCAAGCCTCCTATCAACTAAATTAAGGTAAGAAAAATCTTTCATCTCTTTTTATCAAGGTTTGATGGGTGGAATAAATTCAAGAAACTCACTAGTGAATAGTGTGAATAGTAACCTCTCTTTGGTTTCTTGATTTTAATGGTGGTTTTACGTTCCAAAAATCATACCAAGCACTTCCAAGCCTCCACCATTCTCAAGAAAACATCTCAAGCTTTCAAGAAAGGTAAAAATCTTTGGCCTAACTTTATCTAAGGTTCATGTTTAAGATCCATTTAGTGGGTGTTAGTAAACCTAGCTTATTAAGTGTTGTTTATGAAATCTTGATGATTAAGTTAAGTAGATTTAAGGTTGGTTGTTGTTGCCTCAAGAACATGATGTTCTTGAGAGGATTTTGTGTGTTGATGATGATATGATGATTGTTGGTGGTTGTGTTGATAGTTAAGGCATAAACGAAACCCCGATCGTAAACGTAACTTCGTTAAAAACAACAAACCATAACTTTAAGTTTCTGCAGAAAGTCTCGAAGTTGTAAACTGTAGATTATTGAGAAATAACCTTTGTTTAAGATAGAAAATTTTATAAGGATCGTTTAGGCGCTTGAATCGCTTAATTCCGATTTACGGATCAAAAGTTATGATCGTTTTAGTAAAAGTGTTTTACGCGACAAAAACTGCTACAAATCACGAACTTTGAAAATATAAAGGATAGAATTAAAGTATTCATAAATCATGAAATTTTTACAGAGAGTAACATGTGGAGTTTCCGAACTGTCATAAAAACTTCAAGTGAAAATAATGATTTCTCAATTTTATAAAAATATCGGAGTCGAGACTGCGCGAGTAGAAACCGTAAGAACCCTTAAGCGGAGCCAACAACGATAATGAGAATGAACTCAAGATATTTAGGAAAATGAAGTGACCATAAAGTGTTTATGACTTAAAAGAAATGTTAAGAGTAGTATGAGTTGAGAGGGTGTATAATGAGTAGCGTATGAGTGCGAATTACCGTCAATTAGGACGAAACCTAACGAAATGAAATGTGTTTATGGTTATAGATTTCCGAGCGGAACCTAGAGCATCCTCCACCTCAAGATACCCAGGCAAGTTTACAAACCCAACTCCATTTTACTGTTGTGTTATGAAAAGATTGTTTTACTATCATCGCATAAATACTATGTTTGCCATGATACGAAGTTTTGAATTTTCGCATGATATAGCGATGTTGTACGATAGTATATATCGTGAATTGTTATTTCGCTTTAAGCGTAATGTATGATAGAAGACCGAGGGTCAGTCGGGATTTAAGATAAAACCCGGGAATCATTTCGGAGATATTATAGGACGGATATAAGTCCATAATAGTATATTTTAAAGGGACTCATCCTCCACTTACGAAATATTAAAACACCTCGAACTTTTACAACGATTTCCCAATGAGCATATTCCCTCAACTATATTTTATTGATTCGGATATTAAATATTATATACATATTCCTTTATTATAGGAGTAGTATACTTCAATGTTATTTATTTCAAACCCGATTAATCATTATAGATTATTAATTATGTAAACATAAACTAGTTGAGGAACACTATTTAAATAAATCTTTTAAAAGAATAACTCATTCGAGGTATGATGAATATCAATTATCATTTAATTATTTATAGACTACTATTTAATTAATGATTATTTATTTAAGGATTGTTATTGATTTAAAGATCATAGATCCTGATATACCTTCTGATTTAGAAGTATCATTCGAATAATTTCAGATCGTCGGTGAATATTATCCCGACTTATTATTATATTGAATATAGTTTCAAGAAGAAACTTTTCCCATTATTAGTTATCTGTTGACAACGGTCAACTCACATCCCTAGTACTTTCTCCGAAATTCTCGGAAGTACGTATATACATATATATACACTTATATTCTAAAAAGATAAATAATCTCTATCAACAAGCAAAACGCTTGGGGAACTTCGATGTGGTTCAAGTTCCCGGGATGGATAGAATTCTGTTGAAGGACAATGGAGGGGTAGACTCTGGTACTACGTGTGCTGGATGGGCTACCAAAGGTACCGCAGGAGAAGGTACTTTGTGTACTCAGGAACTTGTGAAGTATGTGTATACCCGAAAATGGGACACGTAGCCCGAATGCGGCCAGGGTGATACCCGAGAGATGACGGTATTAGTCCTTTTACTAGTAAAGAAGGTTACTTTCCGTAGGACGACTGATCATCGTATGCGGTGGCTCCTGTGAGATGTCCAAAATCTTCCAATTGGAATTGATATGCAATACCGTAACCTAAGCCTAGGTGCTGGGATTACTATTAAGGTATTCGCAGGTTATAAAAACCCCTTAAAAGGATTATTCTCATAAGAAGGTGTGGGACACCGAGAAATCTACTTTTAAATAAAACATATATATAATATATGATGTTATTATACAGTCATTTTCGTACTGTACATTATTATGCTGAGCATCTTAGCTCACACTTGTTTTCTTAAATTGACACAACACAACAGTGAATCAAGATGCCTGCCATGAGAACCACAGCCAGGAAACGGGTAAGAAATGGCCAGCTGTTCCGTAGATTGTTTCGTGCAGTACCTCAGGTAGTCGGAATAAGCTGGATTAGTTTTCAGTTGTTTATAGTTCGACTTATTTATAAGTATGGTTTATGTAAAATAAGAAATAAGAAGCGTATATTCGGCCGACAGATTAACCTTACTTAAAGGTCACCCCCGGTAAGACTAATTACATTTGGGTTGTAACAAAATTTCTCTAGTAATGATGGTTCGTTTCCAAGACAATAACCTGTAGTGTGTGTGTGTTAAATGTGGGGTCGTGAAGCGTGAGTATTTACATATTGTAGTGTGAGTTGTGTGAGTTTAGATAGCGTGGCTTCCGAGACTCCTGACCCCGGGTTTTGGGGCGCCACAATTGGGTTAGAATTATGAACAAAATGGTATGCAACGATACCTCAAGGTTTCGTCGACTAATAAATACGAACAAAATTCAAGGAGAAGTAGAGAATATACCAAAGTGGAAAGACCCGTACATGGGCATTCCTTTAATTATATATTAGTGAATCATAAAATTAGCAAGTAACTTATATAGTAATGACGACCAAATATTTGATTCCCAAAACTTTAAAATGAGATTTCGAAAAATATTTTCTTAATCAACTTTTAGAAGATTTTTCCATAACATGAGTTTCACAATTTGGTTGTTGAATTACTATTTTAGTTCTTGTTATTACCAATAGAAAATGACCTGAAAGGATAATGAATCTAGACTCAGTGTTGTTAGTTTGGAGGACCAAGGAAACCTACTAGCAGGAGGAAAGTTTAAAGTTTCTCCGTGAAAGATGAAAGTAAACTTTGTTTAATAATATCAAAAATTAAATTAACATGTTAAAATATTATTTACCCAATTCATGAAATTATTAAAATTTAACGAGATTTGTGATTCGAACGGACAGAGGATGATTGAGGTGTTGCGTGATCGATGGTTATACTACGTATCATAGATAAAATTGAAAGCAGTGATTATAAATTTTGTAAGGATGTGATTATGATCCGATCATCAAGGCATTTAATATGTAGGTATTTCCGGACGACATTCCAATGTTATGATGTGACCTAAAATTGTGAATCTCTTATCCAAGTAATTACGGAAGGCATACGTGGGTGAAGCGTGGAAGGTGACCAACATTGATATTCTTTCTAATATGACAGCATATGTTCTTCTTGATTCTTGAATACGTATGAGCTTCTTCTGTTGATAAATAATATGAGGCGAAAATGAAAAAAAATTATTGTACTCCTTCCAAATTATTTCTCTTCTCAAAATATTGCTTCTTAATTGAGACAAACAGTGTGGTGATTTGACACTTTGTCGAAATGACGAAGGTTCTGGTGGGACGCCACCTAATCATGTGATGTATGCCATATAGTATGAAAGACTGGCCATCTTGAGTACGATTATGGTTGTCTCATTCTTCACTCATTTTTCTTCCTTCAATTTTCTGATTCCAAAATCCTCCCAATCATTTATGGTATTGTTATTCCTTATTCAGTTTTTAATCAAAGTTATATTCGTAAACTCTCCTCTCATGTCGAGTCTGTTCTCTGACGATTACAAAAGAAATAGAATAGTCCCGTGTGACAGATAGAATTACGTGTCGAAGGTGGATACGATTGCAAACCGATAAATGGTGGACATCTGCGAGCAAGGAAGAACGGATACACCGACAACATGGACATGGCGAAGACATCAAGTTAGACATTTGCTCCTGTTACGAGGATCTCATCAGTACGGTAGATTGCATTAACGCGATGCATTTCAAATCAGAAGATTTCGACATGAAATGAATCATTAGTGAACCGTAATAAATAAATTAATTTCAAAATAAGGAAGCAAAGTTGTGTGTGTCAGACAAAGCAAACGAGTATCGGGACGAAAATCAAGGATTAAGGAAATTCTGAATAATAATTCAGACAGGAAATTAATACGTGAAGCATCCCTTCGTCGCGGGAAGATATTTATCTTGAAGATTCAAGATAGAAGAAATTTTAATTGCAACCAAATTTCGAACGTGTTCTTCAAGAAATTGTAAGGTTCTATAACTTGCGTAAATAAGTTATGGTGAATTTAATACCCATAACCGGACCAATGACGAAAGTTCGATACAGGAACATAAGTGGAGATAAAGAAATGGTGACTCGACTATGAAACCTTTTAAGAAATAATGATATAACGATTAAGTTTCCACCAGATTGTGACGATAATAATGAAGACCATGTACGGTTATTAAAAGATAAACTGATTAATAATGGTCAGAAATAAATTAAAAGAATCGCGAAATCAAATTTTAAGTTCATTAATAACAATTCGTAATATTCTAAAAGAACTGAGAAAGGTATGGTTATATTAATCATTGTTGGTGTAATACCCAATTCCAATTAAAAAGATATATGCTATGCCAGTCAGATGCTGATCAAAATGATAAAATGTGAATTATGGTGAATTGATGATTTTGGTTAATGGAAGTGGGTGGATATGATTGTGGATGATTTGGTTGATTGATGATGTCGGCTTGAGTCCGACTAGTAGTCAATGGTGTAGGGGAAGTGCTGCCCAAATTTTCATAAATTTCCCAACATTCAAGAATAAAGAAGTATATTGCCGTTTTCATCAATACTCCAAATGATTGCGATCTCGGTTCTTGAGAAAGAATGTTATGATCAAATCGGCTTTATGTAATTGGTCTTCGGTTCCAGTTAGCTAGTCAACACTTGGTTTAATTGATCAGTTAAAAGAGTTAATTGATTAACTTTACCAACTAATGGATAGTTAAATGGAAGTCAATTCCAATTAGATTAAGTCAAACTCTAACATGCTTTTCAGATCTGAAATCAAAGCAATTAGCAATTTGGAGGAAGTAATGGCATTACCAGAAATTGAAAATTTAGTAGAATTAGCGTGATGTTACTACAGACGTGTGCGAGATTTTATCTAGATGAATGTGCCTTTGCGATGAATAAGAAGAGCATTTTCAAAGAACCGAAGATGTAAGACAAAACAAAGAGATTTTGTCATTTGTAATAGCATCCCAGGAAGAACTTGGAGGGATACCCATATAGAATGACGATTTAATGGAAACTACTGTAAATTAGTGGAAGGCTCGCAAATCCAAGTATCTGATATAAGACGGAGATTGATGAAGTCCACATGTGAACTCAGGAAAAAGAAATGTTGAGCAAATGAGGAAAGCCAAATATGCGATCAGTGATGATTTAAGCAAGGTTAAGAAAATAACTACCGATAAATTTTGATAATACTGTTAATAAGAATTTGAATATTATAAATAAAAGCCTTCATTCCTGTATAAACTCCGGAAATGGCTTATCTAATAATGAACAGATTAATATCATCAATAAATAGAGATCCCTTATGTTTAAAAGAGATAATGAATACTGAGAATGGAGAACTAATTAAGAAAAGAAATGGAATCAAAAGGATGATAAAGAAAATTTATAAAATGATCCAGAAAGCCAGTTGTGAACGTCAGTTGTGCCAGAACTGATAGGAGAATGAAGTGAAACACTGATAATTGAAAATAGGAATTTCATTCAAAGAATACGCGTAAACAGGGAAGATTAAATAATAGTAATCGCGGCGAACTATCAGAGAAGAACATTACAATGAATCTCATACCGGAATTCTTTAGAATTAAAGTAAAGTCCCGGAGGTTCGAACAAATGATTTACCAAGGTTACTTCGGGGAATGAAGAATTTCTCGTCGGTTACTGCACAAAGTCGAGCTGGTGTCAAAAGCCCTGTATCGTATGACCCAGTGGGGATCAAGTAATGAGTAATGGAAACTTCCGAAGTGTGGAATGAAAGAATAATGAAATAAAGAGTGTTTCGTGCTATGCACAAAAGTGGTCATGGGAAAAAGAGAATGGAGTTATGAAGGTACACATCGATCATCAGAAACTATAAGTCTGAGGATTAAATGAACATAGTGTAACTGTATTTATTGATAACATCCTCGCCCATTCAAGGACTAAGGAAGACCAAGTTAAATGTCTGAAGATATGCCTGCGAGGGGTTGAAAAGTAGCAACTGCGTTACTAAGCTTCAAAGGTGTGAACTCTGGTCATAACTGACTATGAGCAAGGAGGTATGGTTAATTACCAACCAAGCAAGATCCATTTAGAAATAGATGTCTTGGGTAGAAAAGAAGGAGTGAATTTCACTAAGATTGCTGGGGAATGGATAAAGGAATATGAAAAGTTAGAATTTGAATAATAGGTTTTGATCCGTCTTCTGGGTTATGCTGATACTTACTTTGTTGTTAGATATCAAAGGTGGTATTAATACAGATGATTGATGTTGACTTCAGTATGGGACGTCGTGAGCATCAAAGTTCATATTGATATCTAATTTGATATGACAACAAAATGAGTATTAGTACCAAGAGACCGGGTTTTGAATAAAGTTATGATTCATTCCGTTCCAAATTAATATATTTCCTTTCAGATAGTAAAAGATTCTCGCTCGATGAATATACTTGATAGTGGTTGAAAATAAATTGGGATATATTGTTAAGTAGTAAGTTAAATGCAATTATTGAAGTTTTTCCTTAAAGTTTAAGCTTTTGAATAGATGTAGGATATTTTGAAGTATAAGATGCAATGAGCTCAGTATATCGAACGCGGACAAATGAAAAGTACAAGAGATCGATTAAAGATTCTCGAATACGACTGAAAATGATCATAAGTCAGGCTAATCGAATGGAAAGAGACATGAGAAGTAAAGTAGAACAGTCAGTGAAAATGGAAGGCATTCATTAGCGCAAATTATTGGAATTAGAAAGAAAAGAAGATTAGTGTAAATTAAGTTAGTCCTTTGAAATAATAGGATAGATAGATCGATTGTGAATGAGTTGGTCTTGTTGTCACATGTATAATGAGTCCATAAGGCGTTTATGTGTATATAACCAGGAAGAGTAATTTAGCTCCATATGTATGAAATGGAAATTTGAATTAGGTTGCATGAGCAACTGATAGATGTTGATATTGGCAAAAGACTGTTGAGTGGTGGTGGAAATGATGAGTTTTGAGAAATTTTAAGTCAGATGCTCGAAAAATATCATGGCTTGTTCCTTAGCATGATTCTAAGGACATAATCCTTTTAAGGGGGGAAGGATGCAACGTCTGTGAAATATTATATAATTATTTTTATCGATAAATAATTATTATGTGATTTTTATATGAATTTTGGTGAATTATTTGATGATTGATATTAATATTTGGGTGTTTATTTATGATAAAATTAGGATATTTTAATCCTTAATTAACTATAATAAAATATAGATAGTTTTGGTATTTTCTGGTAATTCTTGGATTATTATATAATTTTATAAGTATTTATAGAATTATTAATGATTATTTTTATGTAATTATAAAATTTCTTTTTAGTTACAGAAATCGTCCCACTGTAACCTTTTTGTATTTTTACAACCCGAAACTCTTCCGAAAGTTCCTTTCTAGCCTAATCTGATAATTCTGAACACTTTTCGTGCTTTGACTTTTTCGATCCGGGATACGGTTTGACCCGTATGAGTCCCGGCGTATATTTTTTTGATACGCAAATCATTTTATATATCGATAAAAATTCGTATTCTCAAAAGGCGAGACATTATTACCTTATTTTCGTATGAAGTGTTTTATAGGAAGCTCTGTTTTGATAATTATCCAACTTTGATATTAAAATCGTATCATCTTTTTAGTTACTTGGAGGCTAAGTAACCTATTTACGGATCCGATATGTAAATTTAATTATTGAATTATTAAATAAATAAAATATGTGATGGTTCTGTCAGCTATGTTTTGCTGTATTATTGATTGTTTGTGTTGTTGGATGTGAAAATTAATTTTATAATTAATTATCGAGCTGTATGAATTTAATTCATTTTTAAAGTAATTTTATTGAATATTTATTCTTATAAATGCTAAAATTGTTTCTAAAATTATTTTTGTTGCTTTATAATTTTATTTATTATTTTTAGGAGTTTATAAAATTTAGAAATCAATATTTTATTGATTAATTATTTTTAAATAATTTTCTGAATTGCACTTAACTGTAAAATCAGTATTTAATTCCAAAATATTTCAAAAATCATGAAATTTTTTATTTTATAAACTTTTAAATATTTCGAGAATTTTAAAACTATTCCTGCAATTTTCTGGCTTTTATTTAACCGCCCGTCTGTTCGTTAATTTGTAAAATGCGGGTTGGGTGCGCGTTTCAAAAATGATTTAAAAATTCTGAAAATTTTGTATTTATAATTTTAAATTAACTCGAGATTTTTAAAATTACTTTTGTAAATTTTCGGGTTACTTTTACCCGTAAATAATTCGTTTAAATATTAAACGCGGTGTCAAATTCAGGAATAACGCGATAAACACGATAAGATTCCCCAAATTTATTCCCTTTCTCTCCCTTATCTCCCAAGCCAATCTCTCTCCCCTCTTCATCTCTCTTCGCCGACCTTCTCTCTCGAATTCTCTCCCTATCAATCGATTCTCTCTTCTGTCTCTTCCTGTGCTCTCCTTTTTCCCTCCTTCGACTGCCTCTTTTCTGGTAAACACCCTTCTGCTGCTGCTGTGCGTGGTCGTAGTCCCTCGCCGCTCTGGCGAGGTGGTGGCGCGTGTGCAACTATGTGCATGTTGGGTCTTCGCGTGTATATATATCTATGTGCGTGTATGTGTCGGGTGGTGTGTGTGTGTCTAATTGTGTTCGTGTATGTGTGTTTCTGTGTGTGTGTGTGTTCGTACTTGTGTGTGTATTCGTGTTTGTGTCTGTGTGTTTCAGTGATGAGTGCGTTGCTTGTGTTGGTTGCCACCTCTCGGACTTCCGAGCGGTGTGGCGGCTTCGCTAGCAGCGCGTATGCGCGTGGGTTCTGCTTGTTGTGATTCGTATTGCTGTTTTTCGGATTATTAATTCGTTTTCGGTGAAAATTCGAATGAAATATTCTGTGATATCTCGAGTTTTAATTTTAATTTTGGATTATTCCGAAATTTTAATCGGTGAAATTTATTCGGACACCCGAATGTTTTCGGGCACCAATAAATTTTGCCGCCATCCGCGATGAATTTATACGAGCGGACGGTGAGCGATGATGATCTTTATCTAAGTCCTACATTTATAAATTAATTAAAGTAGTTCGTGATATTAATTAGAAACAAAAACAAACAATAATTAATAATTAAATTTGTATCGCTGATTGGGGATTGGTGAAATTGGTTGTGAATTGGTTGACTGCGATTGTTTGTTGTTGTGATTGACGTCGAATATATTCGACGAGTAGGCCGATAAACAAAGGAGACGCTGCCCGATTTTTGGGAAATTAATTCCGAAAATACGAAAACGTAACCCACAATTATCGGAGACATCAAACTAGAATATATATATAACATTATATTATATAAAACCAAATTACGTGTCGTGACAAAGTATTTTATAAATATTCGATCCCCCTATTTTCCAAAGCGACGAATGTATATACTTTCCAAAAATAAATACTGAACCGAGTTTCAAAAATGTGAACCATAATTTCTATGTGTATTACAAACATCAACAGATGATGATGAAGTGCATCAACTGATGATGATGACATCAACGAATGTTGATATTTGACGGATGATGATGTCAACAGATAATGAAATCAGTATTTGTCACATCCGCTGACCTTCGAAGAGGAAAAGGAAACAAGAACTTCAAGGCGGTGAAGGACTTTATCACAGAAGTAATAGTATAGGTTTCCTTGTTAATAGAATATGATTCCTTATATATTGGTAGTTGTGCTCTATATAAAGTATAGTTTAGGTTCATGTTATAAACATTGCGACATTGTTATATCTTTCGCATAACCTTGCAGCTCTCAAGGATATTTGTTCATCCTTTCGAGAGAGTACATGTGTAATAAGTTTTTATCATATTATATAAAAACTATTGATTCTGTAGAAGCTTTTGTCAAATTGGTTATACTAACTGTATTCACCCCCCTCTACAGTTGATTAAGGGCCTGACACAGCTACCAATGTATAAGAAATCATATTATATTAACAACAAGGAAACCCATACTATTGCTTCTGAGATAAAGTCCTTCACCGCCTTGAAGTTCCTGTTTCCTTTTCCTCTTCGAAGATCAACTGATGTGACAAATACTGATTTCATTATCCGTTGACATCATCATCCGTTGAAATCATCATCCGTCGAATATCAAAATCCGTTGATGTCATCATCATCCGTTGATGTCATCATCATTCATTGATGTACTTCATCATCATCCGTTAATGTTTGCAATCATCATCTATCGATGCTTCTGATAGTTTCTGTTTGATATCATCAATTGCTCCTAACATTATTGTTCTCCACTTGTGGTGGGAACCTCCATTGGAATTGGAGGGAAGTTAACTAGGTTACTGTCACTCTAGTCTCAAACCCTTGTGTTTCTTTCAAAAACTATCACTTGAATGTGATGTACTTGCCTCCCCCATAGCAGGATCATTGGCAGTTGAACTCCTAGCTTGAATTGTGAGTGAAATCTCAGCTAGGGTTTTGGGGGGAGTTGTTCCTCTAATAGGAACCTCCAATTTAATTGAAGAGGATTTAGATAGCTCCCCCTCAGGAGTACTACCCTCAAACCTTACAACCTGTGAAGGTTGATTTGCACATGAAGGTGCATTGGAAACTACCACAGGGTCTTCAATAAAAACTGATAAAATCCATGTGTTTATGTTGGTGTCATCAAGGTCTACCCTATCATGTAACCTCTCACCAACTAAATTTGGTTCCTAGGTGGTGAGCACAGTTTCTTGAACCATGTCACTTGATATTGGAAACTCTTGAGAATCAGATTCAAGAGTTTAATTAAATGAAGAAGAAATTTAAGAAATTAAATGTTGAATCTCAGAATTGAGTGTTGGAAGCTCCCCCTGAGTATCAGAGGGAGCTTCAAAAGATGTGCTCTCTTTGTGTGTGCCATCTTTATTTCTTCTTTCATACACTTAAATTTGTTCAAGTGTTGGTGCAGACTCTTGACAAGGTGCACTAGGGAGAGTGCTATTTTCAATAGAGACACCCTATTGAGAGGATACCCCTAGAGTCTATTTTAATCCCTGTTTTACAACTACATCCTTTTGGGAGGATGCAGAGGTGGCTTGAGTGGTCAACTCAGTTTGTTTTAACTTCTTTGTTTTCTTGACCAAGGGTGACTCTTGTTCAGTTTGGTCCTCACCACTCTCATTTATTACAGCTAAAGGTGCATGCTTTCTCTTCTTTTTACTCACTTCACCCTTTTGAGAGGATGAAGTGGTTGGTTTCCTATCTTCTAATGGTACAGAAAGAAGTGTTTCAGCTTGGGAAAGCCCCCGTTGGTTATCCTGTGTTTGTACTTCTACAGGGACAGGAGCCATAGTTGTACTAGGTTCAACATTAGATCTCATATCAGGCATAGGGTAAGGGTAAGTCCTAAATCTCTCCATCATAAATGGAGTGATTTTAAGGCTTACATGTACCATATTTTTAGTAAGAAGTGAACCAAATAGAAATTTGGACACTTTCTTACAATTGCATGTTTTAGTACTATCTATACCATTAAGCATATGAATGTCATGCACTTTATGATTTAAAGTAGACATTATAAATCTAGGATAGAAAATTTCCTTACCTCTTATAGCTAGGGGCATTGTGAGCCTGGTGCTAAGTTCTTCCAAGATCAATATACCAACATTCAAGTGTCTGTTGTGAGATATGGAAAACACCAGCTTCTGGACCACACTTGATATGTTATCATATCTCGTATTTCTGCAAGTGAAAGCCCTTATGATAGAGTTAAACAAGAAAGACCATTCCTTATTTAGGTACTTCTTGTTCAGGCTGACCAGGTTGATTCTTTCACTATAGTTGATAAAGTCCATGAACTCAACTAGCTCATCCTGTGTTGGAACCTCCACCATATTTTCAGTTGGAATGCCCAAAGCTTGATTCACATCTTTCTCATTAAACTCCACCTGTTGGCTTCCAGTAGAGCAGTTCACCATAATAGATACAGAATTGTCATGCACAACTATTCTCACTACAGCTGTTGTCCAGGAATTCATGCAGAACATCCAAGTAAAGGATGAGATTGGAAGTTAGAGCTCCAGCAAGATAAGATTCGGAAAAAAACTTAACAAACCCCTTGAAATTGTCAGGAGCTTGATTATCATCTATAAAAGCGAGATAGTTGGTTCCATCCTTAGGGATTGCAGCTCTAATGTTGTTTAGTGCCATTTTAGAGGAGTGAATTTAAGTGGGTAAGAAAAATTAGAGAGAAAGAGTTTGAAATGAGAGAGTGCGGTTGAGAATTGGAAAACTTAGGTCACTTAGAGATCTCGAAGGTGTAAAGAGGTGTATGTCGAGATGTCTGGATATTTATAGTAAAAGGTAAATGACTTATCGAGAACTAAAAATGGACGTTTGGAATTTGTTTATCGAGAAGTCATATTGAGAGAATAGATACATATCGATATGTCATTTTCTCGATTCTTATCGAGAACTAGAAAATGACTTGTCGAGATGTTGAATAAAATACCTAGTTTGTCCTAAATGGGCTAAATTGTTTCCAATTTTTTTATTTGATAAATCAAAATAAAATCAGACTGATTTTGTCAAAAGTATTTTACCAAAATAATTTATTAAATTATCTCATTTCTTATATTGATTTGTCTAAAATTTATACTTGTATAGAACTGTCTGTGTGTTAACACTTATCGAGATCTCTACAATAAATTATCGAGAGAAGTCATAATAAATCTTGTCGAGAAGTCAGAAAAATAACTTATCGAGGACTCACTCGAGAAGTCTCAAAATGACTTGTCGTGAAGTCAATTGGACTTATCGAGAACTCAGTTCTTTATATGCTTTTGATCTTTTTGATTCTGCCTTCTGCTAATTTTACATATTAAAAATGCAAATCAACATTTAGACAGTTTTCTTAGAATTGAAAATTCCAAGCTAAATTTTGAATTTTGAACAATAAATATACAGAGATTTCTGAAATAATTATAACTCACATTCCAGTTAATTTCTAATTAAATCAAATTAATTTTGATTTATTAGAAATCAATCTGCTCCAACACTTTAGCTGAGTTCTTGCCTTTAGGATAAAGAATTTAACATTCCAATTTCACCTACAAGTCTAGTGAAAGTTGCTTCATCCTAAGGTTTAGTAAAAATGTCAGCTAACTATTTTTCAGTTAGAACAAAAATGAGCTCAAAGGTACCATTTACAGCATATTCTCTAATAAAATGCTATCTTACATCAATGTGCTTTGTTCTAGAATGATTAACTGGATTATTCACAATAGATATAGCACTAGTATTGTCACACATAATTAGAATTTTGTGTAACACTAGGCCATAATCCATTAGCTGATTTCTAATCCAAAGCACTTGAGCACGGAAACTTCCAGCAGCTATGTATTCAACCTCAGCTGTGGAAGTTGACACAGATTGTTGTTTCTTGCTATACCAGGATACAAGTCTTTGTCCAAGAAACTGACAGCTTCCATTAGTGCTCTTTCTGTCAATTCTGCATCCAACAAAATCTGCATTTGTATATCCAACAGCTTCAAATCATGTTCCCTTAGGATACCATAATCCCAAGTTTGGAGTCCCCTTTAAGTATTCGAAAATTCTCTTCACATCCATCAAATGTGATTCCTTTGGATTGGCTTGAAATCTTGCACACAGACATGTTAAAAATATAATGTCTGGTCTACTAGTAGTTAAATACAGCAAAGACCCAATCATTCCTCTATAACCTGAAATGTCTACACTTTTTCCTTTCTTATCTTCATCCAACTTAGTAGTTGTAGATATAGGTGTAGATGCAGGTGAACAATCAACCATGCCAAACACTTTCAATAAATCTTTGACATACTTAATTTGGCTGATGAAGATCCCATCACTTCTTTGACTGACTTGAAGTCCAAGAAAGTAACTTAGTTATCCCATCATAGTTATTCTTAGTTATCCCATCATAGTTATTTCATATTCACTCTGCATAAGCTTTGAGAATCTTTGACATAGATTTTCATTTGTAGAACCATAAATGATATCATCCACATAGATTTGAACTAGGATCATATCATCACCATGCTGCTTGTATAAGGGAGTCTTGTTAATTGTACCTCTAGTAAATCCATGCTTAAGCAAAAATTCTGACAGTGTGTCATACCAAGCTCTAGGTGATTGCTTTAGTCCATAGAGAGCCTTGAGTAGCTTGTACACAAAGTTTGGAAACTCTGAATCTTCAAAGCCTTGTGGCTGTTGCACATAAACTTCATCTTCCAACTCACCATGGAGGAATGCACTCTTCACATCCATTTGATACACCTTTAAATTTGAGTGTGCAGCAAATGCAAGAAAGATCCATATTGCTTCAAGTCTTGCAACTGGAGCAAAAGTTTCATCATAATCAATTTCTTCCTCACGTGAGTAGCCTTTTGTAACCAACCTTGATTTATTTATGGTGACAATCCCATTTTCATCCATTTTATTCCTGAACACCCACTTTGTTCCAATTACACTTCTGTTATTTGGTGCAGGAAGCAACTCCCAAACTTTGTTTCTTTCAAACTGATTTAGATCCTCTTGCATATCAGATATCCAATCAAGATCAAGTAGAGCTTCCTCGGTTTTTTTGGGCTCAACTTGTGAAAGAAAACATGCATGAAGACATTCATTTGCAGTTGCACTTCTAGTCCTCACTCTAACAGTTGGATCACCAATAATTGCTTCTCTACTGTGACTTCTATCCCATTTTCTGGTGTGAGTTCGTTGACTTGAATTTTCTGCATTTTCTTCACCATTGGCATGACTTGCAGAACTTTCTCCTCTTTCTCCCCCTGAGTTTGTGCTATCAAATTCATATGTTTGAGATGAGATTTCATTCTCATGATTCACTTGTTCAGTTGACTCTTCATTCATTCTGTGATTTGTCTTGACTTCAGCTTCATCCTCAGAATCATTATCAATGTTGAGATTTTCAAATTTTAGGGTTTCAGCTTCATTTTCATCAGGGCATTCCAAATCTGGACACTTGTCATCATCAAAAGTTACATCTATGCTTTCCATAATTTTCTTTTGTTCAAGCACATAGACTTTGTAGGCAGTTCTCTCCAATGAATATCCCAGGAAAGTTGCTTCAAAAACTTTAGAGCCAAATCTTCCCCACATATTCAGAGTTGTGTTTCAAAATATAATACTTGGTTCCAAACACATGAAGATGCTTCACAGTAGGCTTTCTTTTAGATAAGATTGATTAAGGTGATTTTCCAAGACCTTTGTTGATGAGATATCTGTTTTGAGTGTAGCATGCAATATTGACAGCTTCTTCCCCAAAACTTGTTGGCAATGTGGCATCTTGTAGCATTGTTTTAGCAGCTTCCACTAATGTTCTATTTTTCCTTTCAACAATACCATTCTATTGAGGTGTCCTGGCGGTTAAGAATTCTTGAACAATGCCATTGTCTTTGCAGAATTCAGTTAAAGTTGCATTTCTGAATTCTATGCCATTGTCACTCCTCAAGCTTTTCACATAATTCCGATCTTCAGCCTGTTTCTCAATCTTCTTAATGTGTTCAATTATAATGTATGGAGTTTCATCTTTAGAGTGCATAAATTCTACCCATGTGTATCTTGAGTAGTCATCCAGCATCACAAGTGCATATTTCTTTCTTGAAATTGATAAGACATTAACTGGTCCAAATAAATCCATGTGAATAAGTTGCAAATGTGCACTTATGGAATTCACAGTTTTACTCCTGTGACTTAATTTTTTTATTTTTCCTTTTTGACAAGCCTCACATACCTCATTTTGAGCAAACTCCATATTTGGCATGTCTTTCACTAACTCCTTTTTGACTAGAGTGTTGGTTGCCTTGTAATTCAAGTTAGAGAGCTTTTTATGCCACATATTGCTTTGTTCTTAGATGGCTTGGTGTAGAAGCAACAAATTCCATCCTCATTTGTTGAGTCCAAGTCTGCAATAAATACGCTTCCTTTCCTTGCTCTTTTCAAATCAGCCTCACTAGTCTTTTTGCTGATAATTTGGTATTCTCCTTTGTTAAATAAAATATTGAATCCTCTATCTGTAAATTGGCTGACACTCAGGAGATTCACCTCAAGACCATCTACCAGTGCTACATCTTCAATGACAATATTTCCAGAAATTATCTTGCCATATCCCATTGTGAAACCTTTATTGTTGTCTCCAAAAGGCACTAATGGGCCATCCATCTCTTCAAATTATGATAGCAAGGCCATATCACCTGTCATATGTCTTGAGCATCCACTTTCTATGATCCATATGACTTTCTTCACTTTGCCCTGCACACAATGAGGATTAAGTGTGTTTAGCAACCTAAGCAGTGTTGGGTTCTTTCTTCTTGTTAACATATTTGGTAGAAGTAGAATTTGATGATTCAGAAAGAATAAAATTCATTGATTGATGTGCATTTTCTTTTTTAGTTGAGGTCTCTATGTTGACTTCTTTAAGATCAATTCTCAGCTTGTGGAAACTTGTCATTACTTTCATGTTACAAGGTATGCAATCAAACTTGTCACAAAATGCGTAAGGATCATTTGCCTTTGTTTCATTATACTTTCATGCTCCCAATCTTGGCTCACTAACAGCTTTTTTGCAAAGGTGAGTTAGATGATTTAAAGAGCCATATTTCTGACACTATTTTCTAGGAGCTTCTGCAGCAAAAGCAAAGTTGTTGCTTTTCTTTATTCCAACCTTCCCATTTCTATTTTTCTTTTTCTTTCCCGCATTCTCAGTTTTAACTTTCTTGACTGGTTTCTTGGGAGTTTGATTCACCATGGGCTTCTTTTCAGCTTTAGGAGTTGGAGTTATTTCTGTGCATTTCTTCTCATTATCTTCATCAGCAAGTTCTTGCTTTATCACCAACTCAACTTCACTAAAATTTGCTTTACATGCTTTGAACAAAGGTGCATCCACTTTTCTCAGCATAACTCGGACATTTTCATTTATTGTTGCTTTCCTTTATCACCTTCAACCTTTTTGTTGTTGTTCAATGCATTATAATCCAAGCCAATAGCTATGTTAGCACATGGCTTGTTCTTATCATGGTACTGACCAACTAGTTGAGATGCATTCTTGAATGACTTCAGTTTCACCTCAATCTTCTCTATATTTTCTCTCAACACAGCTTCAATTTCACTAGTACACTTGAGCTTGTTCTTTAGATATTCATTTTCTTGCTTGATTATCTCAAACTCCACAAGCAATAGATCAAACTTTTGTTTCTCACTCTCAAGCTTCTCATTAACTTTTGATAACCTACTGACCTCCTCAGTAGCTGCTACCATGCTAGTATGGCTGTGGAACATTTCTATGCTCATCTTTTCAACAGTTTCCTTATATTGACTTTCATTTAAATCAATGGTGATAAGAGTTGGTACCTCTATTTTTTTTATTAGGATGACTCTCCTTGCTCCAAGATCATGAGTGCATAGTTTCCTACTTCTTAATCATCATCATTATCTGAATCATCCCAACTCTTTCCTTATGCAATATAAGCTTTACCCTGTTACTTTCTTAGAAGAGCCTCATACTTTGCTTCCAGTTCATAATAGGCTTTATCTTTTTTCACCTTCTTTGGATTCCTGCATTCTGTAGCAAAATGGCCCAATTCATCACAATTGAAGCACCTGATCTTTGACCTGTCAATAGATCCTGTTTTGTAGCCAGTTTTGTTTCCCGCATTGTATTGTGTCTTTATCTTCCAGTTGTTGTCCTTGTTGAATGTATGTCCTTTATTTTTGAAGAACTTTGGCTTCTTTACTGTAATGTTAGAGAATTTTCTAGCTAAGAAAGCCATGGACTGATCTAACTCATCCAGTTCATCCAAGGTATATAATTCATCCTCTTCAAGTTCAAGAATAACTTGCTTCTGTGGTTCCTTGTTCTTTTGCTCATTACTTGAAGCAGCTAGAGTCTAGACTTCTAGTTCATCATCAGATGACTGGTTGTCATTAACAACTAGTTCACTTGCTCCATCAACAATGTGCCCTTGACCAGCTCTTAGATATTTTCTTTGAATCATTTCCAGTTCATAGGTCTTCGGAATGCCATATAAAACCTCCAGTGTTATTTTGCTCAAGGCTCTTCCTTCTCTTAGAACTGAAATCTTCTGTTCTAGATGGTCATAAAGGGTGAGCAAAAACTTCAAGTTAGCTTCCTCAGCTTCATAGTATTTGTCATGAAGCTGCAAGTCATTAATCAGCTTGTTGAATCTTTCAAAGACATCAGTTATACTTTCTTTAGGTTTAACCATGAAACCCTCATACTCAGAAACCAATATTCTCCTTTGGTTGGATCTAACTTCCTCTATACCTTCACACATAATCTCTATTTTCTCCCAGATATGTTTGGTTGTGTCACAGTTGACAATGTTATTGTACATGACATTCCCAAGTGCTTCTATCAAAATTAGTTGCAGATCACTATCAAGATAAACTTTTTCCTTTTCAACGTATGTGTATGTTGAAGGATCTTTAGGGGCATAATGAGCTGGAATGATCATGTCTCCATCTGTAGATTCATCAACTCTTTCCATAGGGGTGAACGGAACATTCTTGAGAATCTAAACATATAATGAGTTGACCATTCTTAGAAACAGCAACATCTTCTTTTTCCATAATGTGTAGTTGGTCTTATCAAAAACTGGTATCTTTATACGGCTAATCTTCTGTGTATCCATTCTTCCAAGATCTTTAATATGTTTGATTTCATATTTTGCTCTGATACCACATGTTAGGTAATAAATACAATACAAAGGGGGGTGAATGTGTTTTGGTTATTTTTATGGCTTTTTGAATATTAGTTGCTTGGAAATGCAGCAATACTATGTTAACAGAAATAATACAGTGCACACAATATTTCAAAACTCACTTTATTTTGTATTAAAATTAAGCCAGTGTCTTGCTACAAATCCTGGGTTTTTTGCTACAAATTGTAAGTAAAGAACTCAGCTTCTTCCTTGAGAGAGTTACAAGTAATTCTAGATCTGTTTGATACAATTTAAAAGCAAAGGACCAGTGTTTACTTTATAGATTAGTAAACACAGGTTTACACAACATGCAATAGAATATACTAAACCCTACTTTAAGTTATCTCTAAATCTTTCCATTCATGGATTAATGTATTTTTGCAAATACTGTGAATCTGTGACTTTCCTTTGTCAGTTAATCTTGGCCTTTGATCTTGTACTCTTCAAGCTGCTTTTGTAGACTTTTTAATCTAACTGATTAGATCATTTGTTGATTGATAATCTTGAATATTTAACTTGTCTACATTCTATACTTGAGCTTCATATTGAGATCCCCGGTTTGTCCTATAGAGAACTGACATCTCGATAAGTATAATGGCTTATCGAGATCTCTTAGTTCTCTATACCTGTCTTTGACTTGTCGAGGTCTCTGAATTCTCTATAAGTAAACTTGGCTTGTCGAGGTCTCCAAACTTCTACATGTGGAAATGACTTGTCGATATCTCTGAGATCTCTATAGGCATTTTAACTTGTCGATATCTCTGAGATCACTATAGGCATTTTAACTTGTTGATATCTCTGAGATCTCTAATGAAGAAATTGACTTGTCGATATCTCCAATCTTCATATCTTCATTTTTACTTGTCGATATCTCTGAGTTCTCTAATGCAGAAATGACTTGTCGATATCTCTAAGATCTCTATAGGCATTTCAACTTGTCGATATCTCTGAGATCTCTAATGATAATTTGACTTGTCGATATCTCCAATCTTCGTGTCTTCATTTGACTTGTCGATATCTATGAAACTTCTCTATAAGCTGTTTTGGACTTCTCGATAAGTCATTCTAGAGTTCTCGAATGACTTCTTTATATGAATTTATCTGTGACTTGTAGATATCTTGACTTAGAATATTTTTCCTAAAACAAATTTATTCAACTCCAAGGTTCTTCACAATTTCTCTGAGGTGTGATCTTCATGATCTTCTTCCAGAGTTTATTCTTAGACTTGAGACTGTTTACAGAAAAATACTCCAATCTAATCTTTTACATTTTTTACAGACTCAAGTAATACAATACAAAATATAAATTTAGATTATCATACAACTAATTCTTAGGGTTGTCAATTTGACTTAATCTTGTTATAATACAGGCATGTCGTGCACTACATATACAATTGAGACGACTTCTTAGTATTAAATAATTTTTTTAAAATAAGGTACATGATATTTATAATGAATATTAAAATATATTATATTTTGAGTTAATGGCACAAATGTATAAAATTTTGAAAAACTCGTCTAATTAATCTGAAGAAAGTCAAAAGCACGACGTTGTCTGGACACATAAATTTTTTGAAAAAAATTTGTGTGTCCAATCGGAAAAAACCTTAGATTTAATTCTGATGAAGAATTTTTGTAAGTAATCGAATAATTTTTTTTATACTTTCATTGTTTTATTATATTTTTTATATTAACATAATTTGGGTAATAAAATCCCGGATACAATCCTAAACATTTTTAGAATTATCCAAAATAAAATTAAAAATATACATTATTACTCAAAGAAATGACAATTATTAATATTTATTTTTTTGAAGATATTTAATTTGGACGAAAGAATGCCCAAAATACACTATTTTTGGATTTTAACTGCCCAAAATACCAATAAATGGGATGTACCACCCAAAATACCCACAAAATATACATTCAATGAAGCGTTTTCAGTTTTTTAAAATTTAACAAAGAATACGAATATGGTACACGCGTTCAAATGTTGTATTAAATCCGGTTAGTCCACTTGATTTTAAAAAAAATATAAACTAACCCGATTCAAATTATAAAAATGTTAATTTTTTAGGCCCGACCTAATCCCATTTTAATTCGTCATTTAAAGACCCATGCTATCTTTTTGTCCAAGACAATGAATGAATTTTACACACGATATTTAAGTTAAAAGACTTTTCGTCATTTTTACCGGCTATATCTCATATTTTAAATAATTATACGTTTGGAGAAATATTCCTAAAAACAAACGATTTAACTTTAATTTTCATTTTTTTGTGAAAACTTCAACTTCAGTTAAACATATATCATTACTAAAAGATAACTTCGTATTTTGGTAACTCTCTAGGAGTTCGTCCAAACATTTGTTTATAAAAACATTAGTTAACCATTTCCAATAAATACACATTATCTCTAAATAAAAGAAAATCTAAAAAAATCTTAAAGTTAAATATTAAAATTATTGTTCCTAGAAAGATATTAATCTTACAATGTAATTCTTAAAATAATTTTGTCCATATTTGAATGTGTGACAACCTGAACAATAAAAAAAATAAGAATCAATTTTAGAGAATAACGTTTGATGCCTAAAATTAAAATTTTAAAAAAATAAAAAATAATACGTGAATATAATTTGTGCACAACATAAATGTTTTGTATAATTTCTAAATACAACCATACAGTTATAAAACATACTCATAAATAACCTTGTTATTAGGCTTCACATTTTAGAATAAACAAAACACAATTATATAAATAGCTTGACAAAAGAAATCACCAATAAAAATTATATACCAGCCTCCAAGAAATGAAGTAAACATGTATAAAAAATCCATCAATCTGGAGATACCATGTTTGAGATGCAATCTATGAGATAATCACACTCCACACTTTATCCTTGCATTCGTACTAAAGATAAAAAATTAACCGGTGATTGTAACAATTGCCTATACACTTTGACTACCCCATTAAAAGGATAAATTAGATCAACATGGCTCAGAATGACATTAAATGTAATAAGGATATCTGATTCTGCCATAACAGCCCCACCGAAAAATATTTCCACAATATTAGTTTTTGCTATCCCCACCTTTCGTACTCCACTAAACTCTTTGACAATCTTTACCTTTGGTATTCCATTAAACACTTTTTTTTGCTAAATCCATTAAACACTTTGACACTGCTCCAGTGTAAAACACCGAAAATTAAAAATACTTACTCCGGCTCTCTATTCTCTTTAGCACATTAAACAAAGTACGGTAAACAAAATAGAGATTAGGTATTGAGAGTATGTTATGTAAAAATTTTATATTTAACTAATGTCTAAATGATTCATGTCTTAAGGTTATACCAAAATGCTTCCAGATTGTGTTCAACACGTACCAAATGACCATCTCTCTACATTTTAATGTCAGTCGCCTAGGTATGACTAAAACGGTAACTATTAACTGGACAATGTACACTGTTGACACAAATATAATATGAACTAATTAAATAGGAGTTAGATGGTTCTGAATCTTTTATCTCCTAACTTCAACAATACTGATGACCAAAGACATGATATATCAAAACAAAAAAATTAGTACTCCCGAGTTAGAAAAATAAAGCTCTAAACAATAATATACTATACCCTTGATGTTAAATGCAAGAAATTCAAACTTTGCTTACGGTAATTAATAAGATTCAGCCCCAAATTTATCAGTATTGATCAAACTTATTGAATGTCTTATTGCATCTTTCTCATACTATCTAAATTTGAAAAATATAGCATAAACATATAGATGCAAAGAAAAAAATAGAACATAAAATTATGGTCATGATTGATGGATGGGCACCCAAGATAAACAATAGGAGGGACATCAAAGTATAAAACAAAATGCATAATGTGACGGCCTCAACTCCGGGGTCAGGAGTTGACGTCATCAACAACAACAATAATAAACTTGATATAATCCATTGCCATAGCAAACCGTAAAAATGACCCCTTTTACCAAGATCTTTCCAGGTTTAGGTATGATTTAGATTACAGTTATCACAAAACCAACTTATTACAAACGATTCTGACAATGCTATCCTAATACAGCAACTCAACAGACCATCCTTGGTCTGACACATCTACCTCAGATGAGTCTGGTATGGAAAGAACTGGAACTCTGCCCTGATCGCACGGAAAGGTCTCCTATACATCTACAATACATATGTACAAAGTATTCTATAAGGGTAAGCAATCAATTGCTCAGTAGTACCACTATATGAATAACAAGTAAAATGATTTACAATAAAACAATTATAGGAACAAAATTCACAACTTGTTAGAAAACAAATCAAACATGTATAATTTGGATATTCAAAACTAGCATGCTCTGTAAAAAAATAACATCGATCGTGTGCTGTGTATACCAGAGTCCAATTTTAGCATTCTATTTTCCTTTCCAAAACCACTGTTCCATTACAGGAACCATTAAACCACCTGTCCCGTTACGAGGACCACAAAACCATTTGTTCTGTTATTGGAACCACAATCACAATCAGATATGGATTGGATGTTATCTAGGGACGGCTGATCAGGCCTCCACACAAATTATCTAGGATAGTTGGTCGGGCTATCACACAAAATGTCTAGGAAAGCTGATCGGGCTTTCACACAAATTAACCGGATACGCAGAGATTAACTATGTTGGACTAATCGGTGAAGATAGGGTGCACAACCGAATTAGCCACTTACACAATGTTATCCAATATCTGATTCATTTTATCCAGTTTCTAAAATCACTTTTAGCTATCTCTTGTTAAAACAGTTCTGTCACAGCACACTATTCAAAACTTCCTATCATTTTAATCACATTTTAGAGATAGGTACTTTCAGAAGTTACTTTTCCCCAAAAACATATTTAAATAACATTTTCAAATATAGGGGATACGTAACTTAAAACATTTCTATTCCATAACAAGATTAAAATCTTAGCTATTCACATATACTGAACCATAAAAGAATGGTCAGGGTACTTGTCTTGCAGAGCTTACAACTATCTTTGATTGACCTTGGACTGACTTGGACACTCGGCTTTATCACCTTACTATCAGACTATCCTGGATCCAACTTCAACACTCAGGTCCTTCGCTTGGAACCTTGATGAGCTTGTCGACTGATCGCTAGGCTATCTTTAGTCCGATGTCAACTCCCGGGTCTCCCGACTAGAACCTATAGAGTCGAAATACCCTAATTTAGACATACGATTATGCTTGACATATCGTTGCTAAGAAATCTACCATTCCGATATCACATCCCGACTCGTAATTATACGCATTATTATAACATACGAAATAGTCAGGGTCCACATACTCAAAATTCGGTGCGATAATCATTCAGAGAATATGCATAACCAACGTTTTCAAAAAATAGGGTCGTCAACTATTTACCATAATATACACATATACCACTTACCATGTTCGACTATCATACATATACTATATACTAAATCACATATATAATTATATACTCCGACTTACACATAATAGTTCGACACAACAATTTATGATTAAATAACTCAAGTATATACATTATAACATTCTTGACTCAACATGCACTTAATAACGATGAATTAATCTCAAAACCCGTACACAAGACCTTACTTCATGAGGCATATTACAATTAGTTACAACAAAATTTCGGCATGTATTATTTGGATACATACACTATCCCAAATTACCAACAAAATACCAATTACATCTCAAATCAACCATCACTTCATCTACTTTCATCTCACCCTAATTTATAATCCCAAAACTGAAACAAAATCACAAAACCAAACTAAATGGGGATAAACATCAAATCTGAAATTTTTGGAAATAAAATCTTTGAATCAAAATCACAATTTGGCCATAAAAATTAACTTATAGTCGTAATACATGATCGCACAATCATACAACTAATTATATTTACAAACTAACGAAATCAAAATTTCAAAATGCATAAGATTATTAACTTACAACTTAAGAAATATGTTTATAGTGTTAATTAGGACTCATATCATCATCGTCCACCACCGGTTCACCAGAGTTTATCACCTGTGGTGGCAAAAATCCGTCCATGCACAACTATGGGTGTTCAAACTCGGATTTCCATCGATAAATCAATGGGTATCACAGAATCATCAAGTAAATTATGTTTAAGAACCGAAATCAAGCAAAACTCGAACAAGGGTTTCGAATTCGCACATATACACACACTGAGACACACATGTACACTCACGGTTCGAGCAAGGCCCGATCAGAGCATCAATATACAACAAAGCCCAATCGAAATAAGCAAGAACTAGAGGAAATGGTAAATAAACGAGAGAGAACGAGACGCCGTAAAAGAAAAGGGAAGAAGGCAAAGTCGTCGGGGAAGAAAACAGAACAGGGGGTTAGTTTTGTGTGTATGTCCTTTTTCTTTATTTATTTATTTTATTAAACAAGCAACACGTTGCAACAACCACAAATGAGTAGTTGCCACATTTCTGTGAATTTTTTTAATAATTGACACGTGTCTAGTTTTCCATTTGCAAGCCCGGTTCTGACTCACGTTTCACAATTTATCGAACCAAATGGCACATAAAACAAACTCTAAAATTATCAAAATAATCTTAAAATTTTCTAAAAATCCCGAAACTAATAAAATAAAATTTTCATAATTTTTACAGCATTTTTGAAACGCAACTCGTACTCGCTTTTAACGATTAAACGAAACATCGTGCAGGTGAATTTAATCCAAAAAATCTCCAAAATAATTTTAAAATTCTTGAAATATTACAAACTTAATAAAATATGAATTTCGTAATTTTTGAAACATTTCTGATTTTAATATCAAATTTACAATAAAATACAATCAGAAAATCCTTCAGGGCTACATAATTAGTGAAATATTGATTTCTAAATTTTATAAAATCCTCAAAAATAATTACTGGAATTATAAAATCATTAAAACAATTTTTAGAGGAAATCCAAATATTTATGAAAATAAATCTGCCATAAAACCACTTTTAAATGTAATAACGAGACAATACAGCTCAACAAACAATTATACAAATAATTCTCGTAAGCCACTAACAACACATAACTAATAATAATAAAACACCACAGAGCTAACAGAATCCATACACATATTTTATTCACTTAATTATTTAATAAGTACACACTTAAATAATACAAACATATACGAGTCATTATATCATTCCCTCCTTAAAAAAGATTATGTCCTCAGAATCTGAACTAATTAAACAAATAAGGATATTTGTCAATTATATCTGGCTCTAACTCCCAAGTAGGCTCTTTTACTCGAGGATTTATTCAAGCATACTCACTATTCATATAAACTAATTCCTAAGACCCCACTTTTTAAGATCTAGGTTCTAGATCGGTTCGTACGCCCTGTCTTGATTCAAATCGAGGATATATTCTCTTGACATAAAGACATAAAACGTACTATGAGTATGCTGCAGCTATGGAAACAACACTAACTTATAGGTGACTTTACCCATTTTTCTTAGTATCTTAAACGGTCCAATATATCTAGGACTCAGCTGCCCTTTTGTTCAAATATAATCAACCCTTTTTCAAGGTAACACCTTTAAAAATACTATCGATCCTATTTCTATCCTCCGTATCCTTTCGATACCAGTCCGCGTTCTTTTTCTGTCTATTCTGAGGTGCTTCAACTCTTTTCCAAACCAATACCACCGTGTTCTTGGCGTACTGAATTAACTTAGGTCTTGGCAACTTCTTTTCTCCTATTTATCTCAAATAAGCGGAGTTCTATATTTACATCCTTACAAGGTTTTGTAAGGTAGCATTCCCCTGCTAGCATGATAACTTATATGGTCTGAATCGTTCACTCACTTTGACCCTTCATATACGGATGATAAGTGGTACTTATTTTCAACTTAGTTTCCAAACATTCGAACATTTCTTACTTATTTCCATCAGTTAAGGCTGGAAAGTAATATCATATATTCACTTCGTATCACCTTCAAGTATTTGAACTTCAACTTCTACTCCTTCCAATTCTTTTATTAACTCTTCAGTTATCTTAGTTATATTCAATCCTTTCTTTCTGTAGAAGGCATCTGTTACCACACCGGCTTTGCTTAGGTGGTTTTTCTTCTAATGAAATAATCAAAATCTTTTGTTAATCTTGACCAAAATTCATAGTTGAGAACTTAACGTATAGTTGCTTCCCTTATAATCTTCGTAGGCAAATCCTTGGATGCTCTACATAGACTTCCTTAATCATTAAATAGCTGAGAATGTTATCAATAAATACAATTATGCTTATCCATACATTCCTTATACATATATTCATTAAATCCTTAGAGACGACTGGTACACTTGTTAATCCAAATAACATCACCAAAACTTGCAATGCCCATATCTCATGCTAACCACAGTCTTTGATACGTCCTATGGCTGGATCTTGACTCAACCTTCGAGAACTAATACGCTCTCTAACTTAAATTATATGAGTAATCAATTTTAAATAGGGTTACTTATTTCTATTCATCATCTTGTTAAACTCCAGATAATCCGTACATAATCTCATAATTTCATTCCTCTTATCCCATAGCATTACTGGTGCACCCCACGGGAATATACTTGGTATGATCACCTCCATTTCCAAAACTTCCGCAATTACTTAACTAACTATTTCATTTCCACTAGCCTCTGGAGAGACTCCAGGGCATTCACTTATTATTCAAACTCCTTCCAGCTTCAGTGCTTTATTCCTCTTATCTCTACATATGGTGGATCTACCTTATATCCCTGGCTTATTAACTCATTTTCTCGCATAATTGGAAGAACTTTTTTATCTTGCTTCTGGCCTTAGAAACCTACCTTACTATTGGCTTCCGTACACTTTACAATTCCCGTTTTCTGAAAAATAAATATTTGCCTTATGACAGAACAACCAATCCGTTCCTAAAATCACATCAAATTTTTTTAGCTCGAAGTGTCTCGGATTATTTTAAAAGAATACTCATGGATTCTAATTGACAGTTAAGACAAAAGTGACTCAATGAAAGTCCATCTTGATTGACCACTTTATGGTTAAAGACTCGGTTAAGTCTTCTAATATCAAATTCGTTTTACTCACACATCTCTTTGGTATTAAAGGCTTATACGCTTCTAAACCAAATAAAACTTTAACATGTAGGGAATTGAGAGAAAATGCACCTGCAATTACGTCCAAGTCCTAGGCGTTCGATCTCTTGGTCACTTTGAAGGTTCTGCCTCTAGCTGTGCTGGATGTTGGCCATTGGGATGTAGTATCTTGAGTAGCCATTCCACAACTCTTTGCAATATGCCCAACCTCCCCACAATTGTAACAAGTAACTCCTGGATTTTCTGGATTGCATTCTAACGCATAATGACCCTTATGACCACATTTGAACCATTGAACATTCTTTTTGCACGAACCATTGTGTCTCCTATCACAGGACTTGCAATCCACTGCTGACTTGACTAACTGGGATGGAGTGGAAGCAACTGAAGTAGTACTAGACCTAGCATGAGAGAAACTCTGTCTCTAGAATCTTTTACTCCTGTTTCGGCCAAACCGATTTTGAAACTCCTGACTGGATTCTCCTTCGTCAACCCCATCTATAACACCTTCAGACTTCCTTTTCTTATCACCCTCTTCCTTAACAGCCAACTTCTGGTCACTTTCCATTACTAGGGCGACCTGAACTACGAAAGAGTATATCTTGAGTTGCAATGCCACAACTCCTCTGTGAATTTCAGGCTTCAGCCCTTGTTGAAACCTCCTTGCCTTTTGGGCCTCCGTACTTACATATTTAGGAACTAATCGGGCCAATACTGTAAACTTGGCCTCATACTCCAACACGCTTCTTTCACCTTATTTCAGTTCTAAAAACTCGACTTCCAACTGATTCCTTAGACAATCTGGAAAATACTTCTCCAAGAACAATTCTGTAAATCTCATCCAAGAAACAGGGCCTTCTCCTTCCAACGCACGAGTGGATTCCCACCAATAATTTGCTTCATTCTTAAGAAAGTAACTCGCATAATCCGTTTTAAGATCGTCATTTACCTGAGTGAGGGTAAATGCCTTTTCCACTTCCTTAAGCCAATTTCTGGCAGTAACAGGGTCCACTTTGCATTTAAACTCTGGGGGCTTAACAGACTGGAAGGACTTGAAACTAGTAGTTTGGTTGGGCTCTCTTTGCTGATATTGTTGCTGCTAAATCTGTTGGATTAACTACAACTGTTGTTGCTTCTGCTGGTGCAACAAATCTAGAATTTCATTTATAGCCGGACCCTCGGCAAAACTATTACTATTTTCTTTAGACTGGATAACTTTCTTGGGTGGCATTTTCCTGAAATGTAACAGGGAATTTATTCAAAAACATAACGAGGATGTAAAACAAAAATATCACTGTTCCAATGGTGCACCTGTGTCAGGAAAATGCTTCCCAATCAAAGCACCCATATCTTTATTATCAGGATCCATTTAGAAAAGATATCTAGATTAACAACACTAACAACAATAGCAACGATAAAAGTAGCAGAATCAACAACAGTGCAGAGAAACAAAAATATAAAAATACTAAACACTATAGCATGACTTCTCAATCTAACAACAACTGATCAACCTCCCAGCACCATTAAGAATACAGCATTAACAATTCGATATACCGCGAAACTAGACGGACTATACTAGTCACCAACCAAAAAGGGTAAACTGGTAGGTCATGTCAAACTTTAGGAATCCCGGACTTGGATGACGCACTAGTCTAGGTTTCAATCAACCATCCATCCCAAGGTGATTTTATATCTCTTGCAAATAACCCATCTTCGTCGGAGTTAACTTTTCTAAAGCTACAACCTTCAAAATTGAATCATGAATCCTCTCTACTATTTTCATTTCTGAAGTAGCAACCGGATGTAAAACTTCTATCCCTCCGGATAATCAACTCTTATTTACTTTTAATAGACAGGGCTGTCTAATTATAAAAGCTACTAACGATTCATTGCCTCGGAACTTCAAATGAAATTTTAAAATCAAGGAATCAAGGGTACAATGAGGAAAAATGAAGAAGACATAAATAAGACTGAGAGCAACCATACAGGTACGTAAGATGGCCATTCTTGGTACCGTATAGTATACAACACATAATTCGGTGGCGTCCCACCAGACCCTTTGTCACACAGATAACTAGTCAAATCGTATGCATTATCTGCCCTCAATCAACTAACAGAATCACCGCGGAAGGAAACAATGTTTAAATAAAAAATTCACAAATAGGACGGGGAGAATCTGATTTGTAATGAGATCAACGGAACCCTAAGTTGCTTACTTCACGTTCTTAATTTTCTCACAGGAAAAATAAACAACTTATGGGATAGTACACAATTACTCTGGAAATAAAATACGTCTCAATAAAGAAGTATAAAGGTTCAAGATATAAACCACAGTATTGATCCACATTCACTATGAGAGTTGGCTGTTGTAATAACCCCAAATTTTGGAATTTTTGAAACCCTTATGAATAGTGATTTTGCTGAATAAGAAAACTTCTCATCCCACACTATGTAGGGGTTCTTCTATTGTTATTCTGAGATCTTATTAGTACTTTATATGGGATATAAGTGTATGTAAAGATCGTCAATATCCAAATTCGAACACTTTGATTTTTCCCGAAAATCCACCAGATATCGAAAGAATTGAGTATAAGGTAACAGGATAAAAAGGATTTAAATTCAAGGATTGTAAGAGAGGATCATAAAAGGAATATAATGTATTGAGAAAGATTAAGGGAACCCAAGCAATAAGATCCCGTGTATGATCCCTCAAACGATAAACGAAAATGAAAGTTAAGCGAACCGTATAATAGATCAGCGGTCATTAGCCAAGTAATTAGAAGCTAATCAAAGAGATTAGTGGGGATGATGTCATCAAACCAATGAGAAGAGGACAAAGGTGGGAGGGTGACATCACATGGTGACATAAGCATGACCAAAGCAAGTGTGTTGTTGGTTGATTTAGAACCACACAAAAGTTACCATGGTAAAAGGTAAGAAAACAAAACAAAACAAATCAAAAAAAAACAACCAACCAAGCCAAAACATTTCATTTTCACCAAAAACAAAAAGCTATCTCATTTCTTCATCAAGCTCTCGGGTTTTTTCATTTTCAAAGGAAAGAAAAATCCAAAACCAAGATCCAAGCTTTGTTAAATCATGAGGTAATTATCTAAGTTTCCTTATACATAGATATAGCTATCCCATGAGTTTAAGCTTCTAATTCCTTCACAATCTCTTCCAATAAATCAAGGAAGAAGATGGTGAATAGTAACCTTCAAGAAATAACTTTGCTTTTCTTGATTTTTATGAAAGTTCAAGGTAGCTTAAGCATAGATCAAGGCTTCCATGGGCATTCCAAGGATCTTTCATTGATTAAAAGCTTCAAGGAAGGTATAAATCTAAATTATCTTAGCATTAAGTTGTTTGGTATAAATGATTATGATGATGGAATGATAGATTAAGTGTAGTAGTTGATTTGTCATGTTGAGATCTTAATTGTTAAGTGTTTTTGTTGATTTTGGAAGTTAAGAGTAGCACTAGTTGTTCTTGATGATTCATGGTATGATTTGGGCTTGGTTTAAATGGTTTAAAGTGGTTGATGAGTGATATTGTCATATGGTTGTATTGGGATTGATTGGTGATGGTTTGGTGTTGAATTGGTTTGGTAAAATTTTGGGAAATCGCGTAAACATAGCCGTCGTAATGCCCGATTTACCGTAGACTGTTTTTGTTCTTAACATCAGAACTCTTGAACTCACTGTTAGGTTTTGACCATTGCCATGATTAGATAGCTCATGTTACGAGCTTCGTTTTGATATGTAGTTCGTTTGATTCCGATGTACGGTTTAGGAGAAACGACCGTTTTAAGTAACGACATTTCGCGAACGAATCATTACCCCTCGCCTTACTTTGAAACATAGGTTAAAGACCTAAAAGGACTAATTGGAGTATGAAACAATTATGTAAAGTGTATTAGGCAGTTGGTAAGACACTCGCGAAAGAATCGCCTTAAAACTCGTAATGGTTGATTTATTAAAAATGCTGGAGCCGAGGGTACTCGAGCGACTTAAGAGAATCAGTAAGCGCAAAGCGAGCGTTAGAGTCTAAATTGGTTAAAGTATAGATTGATAAGTGACTTGGGTTTAATTCCAACTTATATGTTGTTTATAGGTTACCAGACTCGTCCCAAGCCATTTGTAACCCCCAGTCGCTCAGGCAAGTTTTCTACCCGTTATACTGTTGTTATGATGTATACATATGTATATGCATTATCTTGTGATAGATGCATGATGGTTAAATTAGCAAATTCTTACGATATATTGTAGCATGTGATATGTTATATATGCATGCCTGTTTCGTAATCTTGATACATATATCTGTTGATTCAGTTGATAATACCTATGCTAGAGATAAGCGGCAATTTGCATATACCCTTAGTATAGGGGACCCAAAGGTATACATTTTTCTAAAATCGGGAGTCGATGCTTCCGAGTATAATATATATATATATATATGAATAGTTTTTAAAACTATTATTCGAATAAGGTTTATTCGATAACTTTATTTTATTAATGAAGATTATTTTGAATATTCATTCGAGGGCTTATGACTCCGTTTATTTTATTAATGAATATTATCTTGAATATTCATTCGAGGCCTTATGACTCCGACTAATTACTAATTATTATTCTTTATTTTATTAAGGAATAATGTATCGATAATCAAACTCACTTTTGATTATTCAAATAAAGATAGTACTTTCGTATAAGTATATCTTCGGTTATTTAATATTCATTTCAAGCATAAGTCTTAAAAATTCTACTTCAATTATTTTTATAAAGATTATTCGTTATGAGAATATTATTTAAATAATAATATTTGGATATTTTCTAATAAATTGGGACTGATTTATTTCATTAAATCAGCACTACTCCAAACATTCTTAAAAATGTTTGCGAGCCTTCAAAATGATTTCAAAAGTTAGAGCGGACCCCAAAACTCATTTATTTTTATATATTTAAGATCTTCCTTTCAAAGGAGATTTAAATATTCGCTCAAAACCTGAGGGATCCGGCTCTGTGGTGTGTTTTATATTCGCAACCAGGTTGCTATTTTGATAAAAGAGTTTTTGATTACTTACCCAATACTCGGGAAGTAAAATTCTTGGAACAAGTTAATCCATTAACAGGCATCGCCTGGGAAATATTGGTGAGTCTTCCTTTCCAACTAGATACGACTTCTTGGTGGAGCCGTATCAACAAGTTTCTACTTGGGGAAAGTGGGGACGAGCTTTACGTTTCAGAGTCATGGATTTCATCTGAACTAGGAGTGGCGTAAGTGGTCGAGTGGCGCCGGCGCAGCCTTATTATATTGGCCCAAACGGCCTGGAAATTCCACTAAGACGGTACATTCCTTAGGAGTCCAGTGTTCGGTTGACAAGTAAATCCGACAGGTTCTCCTCTACATGTAGAAAATGGTGGGGTTGCACTACTACGACTGATCATCGTAAGTGGTCTTCCTGGCGCGGCAAACTCCCGTAATGAGTTCATCACCCAATTGGATATTTCTGCAACACTACCCAGAGCACTTTGATAGGAAGGCTACGGTTGGGCGATTGTGGAGTGTTGGCAGGGAACAGTTTTCAAAATGATGTTTGCATCAAATGAAGTATCTCGTAACTTCATTTTATTTTGATGATATTTTAAAGATTGATTCTATACAAGTTTTGTTTTGTAGCTTAATCTATGGGATGAACTATTTATACATTGAACGGTGGTAGTTCAAGTAGTATTCGGAAAAGATATAAGTATATTGGAGTATCTTGTAACTTCATCTTTTAAACTTATATCTAGTTAATGATTGTCTTATGAATGACAAAGGTTTCAGGAAAATGTTGAGACAAGGTCAGATATATTAGATCACCTTGCAACGATATTTTTATACAGTTATAAACTGGAACTCTGTGTATATTATGCATGGAAGAGGACTTCCAAGATTTTG
Organism: Apium graveolens; assembly: GCF_009905375.1. NCBI lineage: Eukaryota > Viridiplantae > Streptophyta > Magnoliopsida > Apiales > Apiaceae > Apium > Apium graveolens. Next base: position 198,726,476 of record NC_133655.1, on the reverse strand, counting down.
AAAAGTATATATATATATATATATATACTGAATATTTTGCGACTTGGTCAGGTTAAGATATCAGCTTGGTTCATTTCCTCTTGACCAAGTCTTTCATGAGTACTATGAGAATGCTCATATATTGTTAATCATTATACATATTATTTTGGTGGGCTTGTTGTTCACCCTTGCTTTCTTCTTTCATCACACAACAACAGATAGAAAAGATGAACAGGACCAAGCTCCCGATTCGCAAGCGGTTAGGAAACGTTCCGCAGTTTCCTGTAGGCGTTGATGTCGTTATAGCCGAGGTAGGATCTACCAATAGGCTAGGCTTTCAACTTATGATGTACCAGATTTATGTATATTTATGAATTGTAATAATGGCAAAGAAATGTAAATTTATTTAGAAACCCTTTTAAGGTGTAATGGCTTATAATTGTGGAATAAAATGACTTGTGTTATTTTTTGGGTATTCATCTCTGAGACTATAACTTGCGGTGTGTGTGTGTATATTGTGGGGTCACAGTATGCAGTAATTGGTTGATTGTTAAGATTAAGTGTTGTTAAGGGATATGGAACTCGTGACAACCCGAATCCCCGACCCCAGATTTGGGGGTGTTACAGAAATGGTATCAGAGCTAAGGGTTATAAACCTCAGAGATGATGTGACGTTAAGATAATAAGTTCACTCAGATAATAAGAACTCTTGCCAAGTTCATGGTCGGACTACTTAACGTAGTACTGACAGTTAAAACCCTTACGGGAACCCTTATAAATATTATGATAGTAACATAGTTCGTTCTCGTATAGGGAAGCGGGGCACCGAACCCTGAGGTTCAGGAGCATCAGCATGAGGATGTATTATTACATGTTGGAGATCAAATTGTGAATCCGATAGAGTACCCTAACGAGGGACCATATGAGATTCATATTGAGAATGTTACGGTTGAGGATGTTATCCCAGAAGGGATTGTTGCTGAGGAGGATCTCGGGGAGGATCCTGGCGAGAATGAAGAGAGGACCGCTGAGGAATTGATGACCGTAGTCAGGGCGACTACCAGAGCAAGAATGGCCGCGAGGGTGGCACTAGAGGATAAAGAGTTACCAAGGGCACAAAGGTTAATGAGGGCAGGAGGAGTGGGGCCTTCCACGGTACCAATTACACCAGTATCAGACCCTCTTCCAGAGGTTCCTGAAGACATCCATGAGGTTCCACCAATTCCTATTCCCTCCCCTGTATAGAGCCCAGCACCTACAGAGGAAATGCCACCTTTATCTCCTGCACCATTGTCACCTGATACCGTGCTAGGTTATCCATTTGGATCTCCTGGGTCTGCACCACCTGCACCCCATGGACTGCTAGATGCTACCACTCAGGCTTCTCTTATCGCCAATTATTATATGACTTTGGGTGGCCTGTCTGAGGCCCGTAATGTTAGGAGTGATCTGTTGGATCGACTTACTGCACCGGGGATTGAGGGTGGGGTACTTCCGGCAGGATTAGCTCATAGCATGGAAAGGATTGAGGCTACCACCCGTGTTACAGCTAGAGGCCATCTTGAGGGTCAGATTGATCCAGCTCTACTTGCAACTATCCTAGATCTCATCACCGCTTTAATGGAGCAGGTTAGGGATGTCGTGTGTACCCGCATTTCTTGATCCATAATAGTGTGCAGAGTCTGAGCAATCTGACAAGAATTTCATGTAGCACCTCTTTTGGAGGATTAGCTTAAATTATGAATGATTAGTTTTAATGACTAGATGATTATCTATGGTAGTACTTTTGGGATAGAAGCGATCAGATCAAATGATGTAATTCTCTTTATTAGTATATTCCTTTTCTTAATATTAAGAAGTGAGGAATCCTCTTTTCGACTCTGTTCAGTTGTTGTACCCTCGAACAAATGGTTATGTATATATTCGTTAATTTCAGTTCGGATCAGTCTGTTTGTGATAAGTTTATATTGTTAATTGCACTATTAACACTTAAGAGAGTGTCATGAAGTTTATAGAACTTGAGAATTCATAATTTGCAATCATGCAAGGACGGAACGAAGGAAAGACTTAAGCAAAGTAAATAAGACAAATATCCAGAGATTCTCAAACAAAAAAATTCCAAGCATTATGCCCCCATGAGGAATAAGATAAGGGGCAAACCTTGAATGTGATAATCAGGAAAGTCGTAATTAAGCTATAAGGAACCCAGAATATAATGAAGTGGAAAATGAGGATTTTAAATTAAAAGATGACCCCAATTATGGGGAGTAGGAAGAAATATTTAGACTGAGAAAACAGAAGTCGAGCAAGATAGGAAGAACCAGGATGGTACTCCTATTGGGCAATCCATGGACCTGCCTAAAACAAAACTTATACTTTTACCCCTAACCACCACCTTGAGGAAACAATGTGGTGTGAAATTCTTTCAGGACCTTTAAGTCGCTAAGCCCTTAGAGTTCCAAGGAACAAGCTGACCCAGTCGAGGCAAGAGCCTGGCTAAAGGAAATATAGGAATCATTTGAGATTCTAAATGATGGACGAATCACAAAAAACTATTTTTTGTCACTTACCCTCCTAAGAGAGAGGCCACCCGCTGGTGAAAGGCCAAGGAAGGCACGGAGCAAGAGATTATAATAAACTGATTAAAGTTCAGTGAAATTTTTTTCGAGAGAGTAAATCCCAAGGTTATGGAGATAGTGTAAAAGCTTTAAGAGCCAGAACAAAGGCGGACGGATATGATGAGTTATGAGTCTAAGATTGTAAAAGTTGTCAAGATTCGTCTGGAGGACAAGAATCCCAGAACGACGTGATGTTTGAAGTCAATGATTAGTGGGTTCGTGAAATGCTTGTAATGGAAACGAAAATAAAAGACTGAAAAGGGCAGGAGTATAAAGGGATATAAAGGAAATAGAGTTGAGAAGTGATAAGGGAGTTAGGTATGGGAAACCCTAAGAAACCCTTGCAATAAATATAGAGAAGTGTGTCATCATCAGCGCGATGGTGACTGATCATGAGATAAATTCAAGGTTTGAAGGGATAAGCGATACGTATAGTTAATTCCCTTGAAGTTGACAGTATTCGATGAAAATTTGAGATAGATCGATTGATTAATAAGGAAACACGGATGGACTAAGGAGACAAGAAAGTAAGAAATTAGAAAATTGGATGAAGGAAGTGACCTTCAAGAATGTGAAGTGTAAGTAACACATGTGAAATGATACCCAGAAAGGGAGACGCCAGGTATGAAAGATATCCCAATATTGAGATGACTATTGAGATAAATAAAAGAGGTAAATGAGTAGTTAGAACTAAAAGGTTCACGTTGAACACGACCAATATCTTCTAGAACATCCCTGTTATCATTACTGAATCAGGCAAGAAAAGTAGATAACCGTTGTTATCTTTTGGAGGCCATATTGATTGACCTCATTTTGAATACGGATGTTATTGTGAAATTTGGCAAATACTATCGAGGTGGGAAGGATTGAATAAGGCACCCTTATCAGGGATATATGACTTGATTTATCCATGAAAGGATGCATGTACCTTTTTAAAGGTGGAATTAAAGATAGAACATCGGTAACTTAAAATGAATCCTAGGGGAATGCATAAAGGTTGGCATTTCACCCTTAATAGGGATAGTATGAGTTTTGACAGTATGGATTGGAAAAGATTAAGGTAATAACAACCTTTAAGTATCAGTGGAGAAATTTTTCAGAAACATATAGACAATGGTTCTAGTATTAGTATAGGGTATTTTGATATGCCCTGTATCTAGGGAATACAGGAGGAACGATTCAGGGATAACCTTAGAGGTTTTACAAGGAGAAAGGTAATATTCAAAATTCTCAAGAATAGAAATGTTGATAAAGGAAATATGACGTAATTATAATGATGCCAAGTGGGGCACGTGTTAAACCACGAGAAAGTATGGATCGAACCAGTAAAGGTCGAAATTGTTCAGGGCAATTAGGGCCTAAGATAAAAGATGTTCTAAGTATGATTGAGAGTCAGTCGTGACAGTGATTAACCTCTAAAGACTGAGGCAATAACTTATGGAAAAAAATGGTGATATTTTTTTACTCATCAGATTTTAAGGAAAACATCTTCACATAAACAGTGATTGAAATGAGGTAGAAAATTTATCTGGAGGTGGTTAAAACGACATTAATTGTAAGGAAATTTTACTATCAGGAAAGGCCAAAGAGGTGGCCGACACTTTAAGTGTAAGAGAGCAATTATAGGTGCTCGTGCCAGAGGAATACAGTGATAATGGTTGAAGCCGTAAAGGTTGTATTATGGGTTGGAAGATTGACATTCCTTCTGATGATTGTGCAATACCCAACTGTAATAGTAGTTTGGTAAAGGTTTAATTCATATAATCGCCATGAGTGGGCTATCTATCTTAGAAGGTACTATCTTGAGATAAGCCAGGACCATGTTACGAAATGACTAAATGAACCTTTGAGATGCATGTCTCCCAATAAAGACATACGATTAAGAATGGTATTAACCTGCTATCGTTGCTTTCATTGAAACTCTTCTGCAATTTTATCTGCTTCATGTCATATCTACGTCAAGTTCAGGAGTGTTCTTTATGAATCATGAACGGTGATCATGTTACATCCTTAGAAGAATTCGATACGAGATGCATGGACTCCGTATAGTTAGTTATTAAAACTTTATGGAAAATGAATGATTACAGTAGGTCAACGGTGGACCCTAGTAGTGCAGCAATGATTCTGCGAGCAATGAGTCGATTACAACCATGAGAGTTGTATTGGAATGGATGTTGAGATTGAGTACCACTAATCGGGTCGTGGTGGTGTATAAGTTATCATTGATAGACTAATTAAGTAGATTATCTACCTATTGAATACTTATTCCTTCTTATCAATAGAGAGTCATATTACTATACGAGGAAGGTTGCAGTGCAAGCATAAAATTCTAGTAACGATGATGTATAAAATGAGATTCCAGATTCGATTTTCGATGTCGAGGGAGTTTCAAAGGTGATTGGGTATAAGCTCGAGGAAGAGCATGGGTCCATAGAATGATGGACGGAATAGCAAAAATATTTAGGCATGTAAAATACGATGTTGTAATACTTGATGTTGATATATATATATACGTATATGTTTTGTTCTCCTATGACAAACCTCTATAGTTCAGAGGTAGATTCCAAGCCAGATATTTTGTGGCAGTATATTATATATATATACAATTCTCTTCAATTCGTTCTTTTCTCTCCTTTTCATTTCATATAAGCTGAGAAGAACAACCCTTTTAGAAGGGGAGGTATTGCCGAATGACTATCTATCTGTGTGATAGAAGCCTAGTAGGATACCACATGTTGTTTAATTGCTTGTCAAGTACTAAAGGCTGGCCACCTTCTGTACTAACTATGCAATAGAACAAGTGTTCATGATCATAGTGATCTCTCAACAAATTCCTTTACTTCTATATGATTGATCAAACTTTGGAAAATAGAAACAGCTAAAAAAGGAGTAGTAAAGTTATGGTGGTATTCGGAATGGAAACACATTCATGATACTAAGGTTGACGTAGTTATTAAAAGGTTATAAGACGCTAACGAGCAAGAATATAACCAGTATATTATTAGGAACGGAAGGTAGTAGCGATTACGAACAGGAAAAGAATTGGTATGGAGAAGCAAAAGCTCAAATGCTAAAAGCTATAATGAGAATCTGTGCAATAGACTTGAAAGAATTTGGAATGATCACTTAACGCGGGTTGAGTTTTCTCACAATAATAGATCGTATGTCAGGTATCGAGATGTCGTCTTATGAGATCTTTGAGGGAAGACAATTTCGATCCCCCTTATGTTAGGATGAAGTTGTAGAGCGCAAGATGCTCAGACCAGCAATGGTCCAAAGGACCAAGGATATAATAGATTTAATCAGAGGACGGCTGGTAGTAGCCCAAGATGGGAACACGAAGTATGCTGATTTGACTCGAAAGGACAAAGAGTATGAAATAGGGGACCTAGTGTTGTTATCGGTATTCCCTTGGAAAGGATTGATGAGGTTCGGAAAGAAATGAAAGCTAAGTCCACAAATTGTTGGACCCTTGGATATATTAAGACGTATTGGGGAGTTAGCATATGAGCTAGCCCTACCCCCGAACATGTAGCAAGTCATAACGTGTTTCACGTATCAATGTTAAGGAAGTGTAATTCAGATGCCAGATAAATAGGAGCATATGAGCGCCTAGACATGCAACCAGACGTAACCTATATGGAGCAACCAGGAAGGGTTATAGATTGAAAAAGGAACAAGTGCTTAGGAGAAGGGTTATCAAACTATTCAGATTTTGACGGAAGAACCACAATGTGGGAAAATTTACTCGAGAGTTAGAAAGTGCAATGTTAAGAGAGTATCCCTATTCATTTTCTATCTGATTCCGGGACGGAATCCTTTTAAGGAGGGGAGACTGTAATAACCCCAAATTTTGGAATTTTTGAAACCCTTATGAATAGTGATTTTGCTGAATAAGAAAACTTCTCATGCCACACTATGTAGGGGTTCTTCTATTGTTATTCTGAGATCTTATTAGTACTTTATATGGGATATAAGTGTATGCAAAGATCGTCAGAATCCAAATTCGAACACTTTGATTTTTCCCGAAAATCCACCAGATATCGAAAGAATTGAGTATAAGGTAACAGGATAAAAAGGATTTAAATTCAAGGATTGTAAGAGAGGATCATAAAAGGAATATAATGTATTGAGAAAGGTTAAGGGAACCCAAGTAATAAGATCCCGGGTATGATCCCTCAAACGATAAACGAAAACGAAAGTTAAGTGAACCGTATAACAGATCAGCGGTCATTAGCCAAGTAATTAGAAGCTAATCAAAGAGATTAGTGGGGATGATGTCATCAAACCAATGAGAAGAGGACAAAGGTGGGAGGGTGACATCACATGGTGACATAAGCATGACCAAAGCAAGTGTGTTGTTGGTTGATTTAGAACCACACAAAAGTTACCATGGTAAAAGGTAAGAAAACAAAACAAAACAAATCAAAAAAAAACAACCAACCAAGCCAAAACATTTCATTTTCACCAAAAACAAAAAGCTATCTCATTTCTTCATCAAGCTCTCGGGTTTTTTCATTTTTAAAGGAAAGAAAAATCCAAAACCAAGATCCAAGCTTTGTTAAATCACGAGGTAATTATCTAAGGTTCCTTATACATAGATATAGCTATCCTATGAGTTTAAGCTTCTAATTCCTTCACAATCTCTTCCAATAAATCAAGGAAGAAGATGGTTAATAGTAACTTTCAAGAAATAACTTTGGTTTTCTTGATTTTTATGAAAGTTCAAGGTAGCTTAAGCATATATCAAGGCTTCCATAGGCATTCCAAGGATCTTTCATTGATTAAAAGCTTCAAGGAAGGTATAACTCTAAATTATCTTAGCATTAAGTTGTTTGGTATAAATGATTATGATGATGGAATGATAGATTAAGTGTAGTAGTTGCTTTGTCATGTTGAGATCTTAGTTATTAAGTGTTTTTGTTGATTTTGGAAGTTAAGAGTAGCACTAGTTGTTCTTGATGATTCATGGTATGATTTGGGCTTGGTTTAAATGGTTTAAAGTGGTTTATAAGTGATATTGTCATATGGTTGTATTGGGATTGATTGGTGATGGTTTGGTGTTGAATTGGTTTGGTAAAATTTTGGGAAATCACGTAAACATAGCCGTCGTAATGCCCGATTTACCGTAGACTGTTTTTGTTCTTAACATCAGAACCCTTGAACTCACTGTTAGGTTTTACCATTGCCATGATTAGATAGTTCATGTTACGAGCTTCGTTTTGATATGTAGTTCGTTTGATTCCGATGTACGGTTTAGGAGAAACGACCGTTTTAAGTAACGACATTTCACGAACGAATCATTACCCCTCGCCTTACTTTGAAACATATGTTAAAGACCTAAAAGGACTGATTGGATTATGAAACAATTATGTAAAGTGTATTAGGTAGTTGGTAAGACACTCGCGAAGGAATCGCCTTAAAACACGTAATGGTTGATTTATTAAAAATGGTGGAGCCGAGGGTACTCGAGCGACTTAAGAGAATCAGTAAGCGCAAAGCGAGCGTTAGAGTCTAAATTGGTTAAAGTATAGATTGATAAGTGACTTGGGTTTAATTCTAACTTATATGTTGTTTATAGGTTACCAGACTCGTCCCAAGCCATTTGTAACCCCCAGTCGCTCAGGCAAGTATTCTACCCGTTATACAATTGTTGTGATGTATACATATGTATATGCATTATCTTGTGATAGATGCATGATGGTTAAATTAGCAAATTCTTGCGATATATTGTAGCATGTGATATGTTATATATGCATGCCCGTTTCGTAATATTGATACATATATCTGTTGATTCAGTTGATAATACCTATGCTAGAGATAAGCAGCAATTTGCATATACCCTTAGTATAGGGGACCCAAAGGTATACATTTTTCTAAAACCGGGAGTCGATGCTCCCGAGTATAATATATATATATATTTATATATATATGAATAGTTTTTAAAACTATTATTCGAATAATGTTTATTCGATAACTTTATTTTATTAATGAAGATTATTTTGAATATTCATTCGAGGGCTTATGACTCCGTTTATTTTATTAATGAATATTATCTTGAATATTCATTCGAGGCCTTATGACTCCGACTAATTACTAATTATTTTTCTTTATTTTATTAAGGAATAATGTATCGATAATCAAACTCGCTTTTGATTATTCAAATAAAGATAGTACTTTCGTATAAGTATATATTTGGTTATTTAATATTCATTTCAAGCATAAGTCTTAAAACTTCTACTTCAATTATTTTTATAAAGATTATTCGTTATGAGAATATTATTTAAATAATAATATTCGGATATTTTCTAATAAATTGGGACTGATTTATTTCATTAAATCAGCACTACTCCAAACATTCTTAAAAATGTTTGCGAGCCTTCAAAATGATTTCAAAAGTTAGAGCGGACCCCAAAACTTATTTTTTTTTTATATTTAAGATCTTCCTTTCAAAGGGGATTTAAATATTCGCTCAAAACCTGAGGGATCCGGCTCTGTGGTGTGTTTTATATTCGCAACCAAGTTGTTATTTTGATAAAAGAGTTTTTGATTACTTACCCAATACTCGGGAAGTAAAATTCTTGGAACAAGTTAATCCATTAACAGGCATCGCCTGAGAAATATCGGTGAGTTTTCCTTTCCAACTAGATACGACTTCTTGGTGGAGCCGTATCAACAAGTTTCTACTTGGGGAAAGTGGGGACGAGTTTTACGTTTCAGAGTCATGGATTTCATCTGAACTAGGAGTGGCGTAAGTGGTCGAGTGGCGCCGGCACAACCTTATTATATTGGCCGAAATGGCCTGGAAGTTCCGCTAAGATGGTACATTCCTTAGGAGTCCAGTGTTCGGTTGAGAAGTAAATCCGACAGGTTCTCCTCTACATGTAGAAAATGGTGGGGTTGCACTACTACGACTGATCATCATAAGTGGTCTTCCTGGCGCGACAAACTCCCGTAATGAGTTCATCACCCAATTGGATATTTCTGCAACACTACCCAGAGCACTTCGATAGGAAGGCTACGGTTGGGCGATTATGGAGTGTTGGCAGGGAACAGTTTTCAAAATGATGTTTACATCAAATGAAGTATCTCGTAACTTCATTTTATTTTGATGATATTTTAAAGATTGATTCTATACAAGTTTTGTCTTGTAGCTTAATCTATGGGATGAACTATTTATACATTGAACGGTGGTAGTTCAAGTAGTATTCGGAAAATATATAAGTATATTGGAGTATCTTGTAACTTCATCTTTTAAACTTATATCTAGTTAATGATTGTCTTATGAATACAAAGGTTTCAGGAAAACGTTGAGACAAGGTCAGATATATTATATCACCTTGCAATGATATTTTTATACAGTTATAAACTGGAACTCTGTGTATATTATGCATGGAAGAGGACTTCCAAGATTTTGAAAAGTATATATGTATATATACTGAATATTTTGCGACTTGGTCGCGTTAAGATATCAGCTTGGTTCATTTCCTCTTGACCAAGACTTTCATGAGTACTATGAGAATGCTCATATATTGTTAATCAATATACATATTATTTTGGTGGGCTTGTTGCTCACCCTTGCTTTCTTCTTTCATCACATAACAACAGATAGAAAATATGAACAGGACCAAGCTCCCGATTCGCAAGCGGTTAGGAAACGTTCCGCAATTTCCTGTAGGCGTTGATGTCGTTATAGCCGAGGTAGGATCTACCAATAGGCTAGGCTTTCAACTTCTGATGTACCAGATTTATGTATATTTATGAATTGTAATAATGGCAAAGAAATGTAAATTTATTTAGAAACCCTTTTAAGGTGTAATGGCTTATAATTGTGGAATAAAATGACTTGTGTTATTTTTTGGGTATTCATCTCTGAGACTATAACTTGCGGTGTGTGTTTGTGTATATTGTGGGGTCACAGTATGCAGTAATTGGTTGATTGTTAAGATTAAGTGTTGTTAAGGGATATGGAACTCGTGACAACCCGAATCCCCGACCCCGGATTTGGGGGTGTTACAGCTGGCATAGCAGCCGCTGACTATTATCATTCCATCTGAACTCACTGAGGTCGCACACTTGGTCCAACAACATCACTTGGCATAGAAAATGCAATAACTAGGGATAATATGGATGTTTCTTCCGCTGACACATTAAGGATCCTCTCAGAAACTGAATTCTCGTAACCAGACTCATTTTCTCGAGAGGGAACTAGAAATCTCTATCGGACATTACCAATATTACATATACGAAGGAGACATACTCTAAGCTAGGGCAGTTCTAGCCAATCCTAAATAGACGTCATGATTACGCCTCCGAAACCCTTGACTGAACTCATAGACTCGCTCCTCTAATTGAGTTGCTGAATCATATTTGTATATAAACCTTCACGCACTCTTTTGACTTTACTCCTAACCTAAATCAGGGACTCAAACCTGTAGCTCTGATACCAACTGTGACGGCCTCAACCCCGGGGTCAGGAGTTGACGTCATCAACAACAACAACAATAATAAACATGATATAATCCATTATCATAGCAAACCGTTAACATGGCCCCTTTTACCAAGATCTTTCCAGGTTTAGGTATGATTTAGGTTACAATTATCACAAAACCAACTTATTACAAACAATTCTGACAATGTTATCCTAATACAGCAACTCAACAGACCATCATTGGTGTGACACAGCTACCTCAGAGGAGTCTGGTACGAAAAGAACTGGAACTCTGCCTTGATCGCACGGAAAGGTCTCATATACATCTGCAATATATATGTACAAAGTATTCTGCAAGGGTGAGCAATTAATTGCTCAGTAGTACCACTATATGAATAAAAAGTAAAACGATTTATAATAAAATAGTTATAGGAACAGAATTCACAACTTGCTAGAAAATAAATAAAACATGTATAAACTGGATATTCAAAACTAGCATGCTCTGTAAAAAAATAACATCGGTCGTGTGCTGTGTATAAATATCAGAGTCCAATTTTAGCATGCTATTTTCCATTCCTAAACCACTGTTCCATTACAGGAACCATTAAACCACCTGTCCCGTTATGAGGACCACAAAACCATTTGTTCCATTACTGGAACCACAATCACAATCAGATATGTATTGAATGTTATCTAGGGACGGCTGATCAGGCCTCCACATAAATTATCTAGGATAGTTGGTCGGGCTATCACACAAAATGTCCAGGAAAGCTAATCGGGCTTTCACACAAATTAACTGGATCCGCAGAGACTAGCTAGGTCTCTGATTAACTATGCTGGACTAATCGGTGACGATAGGGTGCGCAACCGAATTAGCTACTTACGCAACGTTATCCAATATCTGATTTGTTTTATCCGGTTTCCAAAATCACATTTACCTATCTCTTGTTAAAACAGTTCTGTCACAACACACTATTCAAAACTTCTTTTCATTTTAATCATATTTTAAAGATAGGTACTTTCAGAAGTTACTTTTTCCCAAAAACATAATTAAACAACATTTTCAAATATAGGGGATACGTAACTTGAAACGTTTATGTGCCATTACGAGATTAAAACCTTAGCTATTCACATATACTGTACCATAAAAGAATGGTCAGGGTACTTGCCTTGCAGAGCTTACAACTATCTCTGATTGACCTTGGACTGACTTGGACGCTCGGCTTTATCGTCTTACTATCAGACTATCCTGGATCCGACTTCAACACTCAGGTCCTTCGCTTGGAACCTTGATGAGCTTGTCGACTGATCACTAGGCTATCTTTAGTCCGATGTCAACTCCCGGGTCTCCCGACTAGAACCTACAGAGTCGAAATACCCTAATTTAGACATTCAATTATGCTTGACATATCGTTGCCAAGAAATCTACCATTCTGATATCACATCCCGACTCGTAATTGTACGTATTATTATAACATACGAAATAGTCAGGGTCCACATACTCAAAATTCGGTGCGAGAATCATTCAGAGAATACGCATAACCAACATTTTCAAAAAATAGGGTTGTCAACTATTTATCATAATATACACATATACCACTTACCATGTTCGACTATCATACATATACTATATACTAAATCACATATATAATTATATACTCCGACTTACACATAATAGTTCGACACAACAATTTATGATTAAATAACTCAAGTATATACATTATAACATTCTTGACTCAACATGCACTTAATAACGATGAATTAATCTCAAAATTCGTACACAAGACCTTACTTCATGAGGCATATAATAATTAGTGACATCAAAATTTCGGCATGTATTATTCGGATACATACACTATCCCAAATTACCAACAAAATACCAATTACATCTCAAATCAACCATCACTTCATCTACTTTCATCTCACCCTAATTTATAATCCCAAAACCGAAACAAAATTACAAAACCAAACTAAATAGGGACAATCATCAAATCTGAAATTTTTGGAAATAAAACCTTTGAATCAAAATCACAATTTGGCCATAAAAATTAACTTATAGTCCTAATACATGATCGCAGAATCATACAACTAATTATGTTTACAAACTAATGAAATCAAAATTTCAAAATGCATAAGATTATCAACTTGCAACTCAAGAAATGTGTTTATGGTGTTAATTAGGACTCATATCATCATCTTCCACCACCGGTTCACCGGAGTTCATCACCGGTGGCGGAAAAAATCCAGCGATACCCAACTATGGGTGTTTGAACTCGGATTTCCACCGATAATCATTTGAAATCAGTGGATATCACATAATTATCAAGTAAATTATATTTAAGAACTGAAATCAAGCAAAACTCGAACAACGGTTTCGAATTCACACATATACACACACTGAGATATACATGTACACTCACGGTTCGAGCAAGGCCCGATCAGAGCATTAATATACAGTAAAGCCCAATCGAAATAAGCAAGAACCAGAGGAAATGGTGAATAAACGAGAGAGAATGAGCCACCGTAAAAGAAAAGGGAAGAAGGCAAAGTCGCCGGGGAAGAAAACAGAACAGGGGGTGGTTTTGTGCGTGTGTCCTTTTTCTTTCTTTCTTTATTTTTTTATTAAACAAGCAACACGTTGCAACAGCCACAAATGAGTAGGTGCCACATTTCTGTGAATTTTTTAATAATTGACATGTGTCTGGTTTTCCATTTGCAAGCCCGGTTCTGACTCGTGTTTCGTAATTTATCGAACCAAGTGTCACATAAAACAAACTCGGAAATTATCAAAATAATCTTAAAATTTTCTAAAAATCCTGAAACTAATAAAATAATTTTTTCATAATTTTTACAGTATTTTTGAAATGCAACTCGTACCCGCTTTAACGATTAAACGAAACATCGTGCAGGTGAATTTAATCCCAAAAATCTCCAAAATAATTTTAAAATTCTCGAAATATTCCAAACTTAACAAAATATGAATTTCGTATTTTTGAAATATTTCTGATTTTAATATCGAATTTACAATAAAATACAATCGGAAAATCCTCCAGGTTTAAATAATTAGTGAAATATTGATTTCTAAACTTTATAAAATCCTAAAAATAATTATTGAAATAATGAAATTATTAAAATAATTTTTAGAGGCAATCCAAATATTTATGAAAATAAATCTGCCATAAAACCACTTTTAAATGTAATAACGAGACAATACAGCTCAACAAACAATTATACAAATAATTCTCGTAAGCCATTAACCACACATAACTAATAATAAAATAACACGTCTAACAGAACCCATACACATATTTTATTCACTTAATTATTTAATAAGTACACACTTAAATAATACAAAAATATACAAGTTGTTATACATAATATAGTGATAGGTCATTTATAATGAATACATTCTCAGCCACTATGAAAAAAATATAAAATTTTATACTCTAGTGAAAAGACTTTGAATCCATAAAAAGGCAAATAGGCAACAACTTTACTGGAAAAGTGAATTACATGCTGAAATATAAAAAGAAGAAAAAGAACCTGAGGTTTGATGTTGTCAAGTACACTAAGAAATGATATTAACCATGCCACCAATTTAGCCATAAGAAGTTGATATTATTTCCTTTCAGCAATAAGAAATTAACAACTCTACGTAAAATAGTGGGTCTTTGTTTTGGTGTATGTTTATCTCTCTTTAAATCTCATTCTGTAGAGATAATCACATAAGCTATAAGAAAATATTAAAATCATCACCTTTTTTTCATCCCTAGCCATCAGAAAGATCTAGTCTTTCTTCTTGAATATATAAATTGATTTATTTTATTTTATTATTTAATTAATCTAAAGAGTTTGATTATTATAATATAGATAAATGTGCACCAAAACAATTTAAAAAGAGTAAAAGGATGGAGCATTAGCTTGCATCATCATCCTTCAGTGCAACTACCTTTTGCACATTTGATCTTTTCCTTGTGTATCGGCTTTTTCGTGTTTATAATGTTAATAATACTTCCATATTTAATGCAACTTACTAAATCCGAAAATAATAATTTATACTTCTTTTCCTAAGGAAGACACTCCAAAATTTTAATTAAAAATATATTGACAAAAATATTACATCTTCTGACATTGAAAGTGATGCCATAAGATCATAATATCAGCTCATCACAATACCAAAACATCAAGATATCAAATTGTGTATTTTTATATCAATATTTTATATATTTATAAGATACATCGATTACCATATATTTTAATTTAAGTATTTATATAATTGGTTACTTGCTCAAGCCCTTAACCAGTTCTAGCATGGTAACATGCAAACCTGCACTTAAAATTTCAGTTAAGTTCAAAACTGTTAGGAGCAATTGATGATATCAAGTAGAAACTATCAGAATTTATATCAACGGATGATGATATCAACGGATGATGATATTGACGGATTATGATGTCAACGAATGATGTAATCAGTATTTGTCACATCAGTTGATCTTTGATAAGAAAAAGGAAACATGAATTCAAGGCGGTGAAGGACTTTATCTCAGAAGCATTGTATTAGGTTTCCTTCTTGTTAATAGAATATGATTTCTTATCCATTTTGTAGCTGTTATCTATTTAAAGCATGGATTAGGTTCATGATATATGCATTGCGATATTGTTATATCTTTCGCATAACCTGGCAGCTCTCAAGGATAATTGTTCATCCTTTCGAAAGAGTACGTTTGTAATAAGTTTTAATTAGTTAATATAAAAACTGTTGATTCTGTTGAAGCTTTATTAAATTGATTGTATTAACTGTATTCACCCCTTCTCTACAGTTGATTAAGGGCCTAACAATTGGTATCCGAGCTTGTTGTTAACGAACAAACAGTTTAAGATTTGAAGATCAATCTACAATGGGAAATAAAGAAGAAGAAACACAGAATTCGAAACCACCAACCCCAGCCACATCACAGATAAGTAGCAACATGAGTAGGTATGAAGCAATCAAGGTGCCTATCCTGAAGATACATGAATATCCAATCTGGAAAGTCAGGATGGCCATGTGTTTAGAAGACATGGATCCCGAATATTTAAACAGGATCTATGATGGTCCTCATAGACCAATGAAGGTAGATGCTTCGCTTCTAAGAGAACCAGAGAAGATGATAGACAAAGACAAGAAGGACTATTCTCCTGAAGATCTCTCATCTATCATGAAGGATGCTAAGGGTAGACACATCCTGCACAGCAGTCTTGATAGTGTTATATCCAATAGAGTCATTGGATGTAAGACAACAAAAGAGATATGGGATGCTTTAGAAGTAAAGTATCAAGGTACAACTGCTATCAAGAAGAACAGGAGGACAGTACTTACTCAAGAATATGAGCACTTTGACTCAAGGGATAATGAGTCCTTAACTGAGATCTATGACATATTTTAGAAGTTGCTGAATGACTTATCCCTTGTCAACAAAGAATATGATTTGGAGGACTCAAACTTGATGTTCCTACTTGCCCCCCTGAAAAGTGGGAATTTAAAGTCACATCAATAATGGATAACTATCAACTTGATAACACACCTCTAAATGAGATCTATGGAGTTCTGAAAACTCATGAACTAGAGATAGAGCAAAGAAGCAAGAGGAAAGGATCTAAATCTAGACCAGTTGCACTCAAGGTTGAAGAGAAGCCAAAGGAGAAAGTTAGGAGGAAAAGCTACTCCAAAGGGAAAGCCATGATTGCAAAGTCAGATATTAAATCATCAAATTATGATGATGACTCAAATACTGATAATGAATCAGATACTGACAGTGATCATAACAACAATGAAGACATGAATCAAATGGCTGCCCTACTAGTTAAATACTTCAAGAAGATGGTCTACAAGAACTTCAAGAAAGGGAGAAGATTTTTCGGAAAAGGTTCCAGTTCCTCAAACTCTAATAAGAGGAACAACAGAAGAAATACTGATTGGAAGGAATCAAGATCTGGAAAACTTGACAAGTCAAAGGAGAGATGTTACCACTGTGATGGAATTGGACACTTTGCATTTGACTGCAGAAAACCCAGAGCTGCGAAGAAATAAGTTTTGATCTCAAAGAAGAGAAACTGGGATGATTCATCAGATTCAGAAGATGGGATCAATTATGCTCTCATGGAAAATGCTGATGCTGAGGCTGGCAATGCTGGATTAAAGGTACCTCAGACTACTCTTGCTTTTGATATTGACGATATCTATAAATTAATATTATTTCTTAAGACTCTACATGTTAGTTATAGGGATCAAACTTTAGAGAATAATAGAATCAAGAGTGAAAACTCTAAGTTAAAGAAAACGAATGATCACCTAGAAATTGAGTTGCTTTCCATGCTAGAAATTCAAAAAGAAAGAGATAATGTTGTTTATGTTAAAGAAAAGTTGTTATAAAAACATGCTTATCTAGAAAAGGAGTTAGAAAAAGAAAGAGAAGTTATTAAACTTTGGACTAACTCAGGAAATTTTAGAGAATGGCTGTTGGGGATCAGGATTAGGATTTCTGCTAGATCTAATTCTAATAAGAAAAGTGGAAAAGAAACTGAGAAAACAAAACCAATAAAAACTGATAGCGAGGTCAAATTGAACAAGGTTCAAAAAAAGACCATTAAGTTTAATCCAAATGCTAATACTGTTAAGTCAATCCATGAGGAAGGTACAACCTCAACACCTAGATCAAACTTAATTACTGATAAGAGTGAACAATTTCACATAAAATAAGTAAATATTGGTTCAATGACTTAGAAACATCTTAAGCAAAAGCTGAAGGAATTACACATGAAAGACAAGAGGAAAAGGTCTAGGAAAAATAGGAATGGCAAGTTAGGTCTTAATAAGAATGGAAATTATGTAACTTCTCATAATGCACCTAGAAAGACTAGTTCAAACTGTGGTAGCACTAATCATCTTGCTAATTCTTGTCGGAAGAATAAAGATATAAATGATGTTCCTTCCAAATCAGAGTTTAGGAATAGAACAATTAGATATAAACCACAAAGTCCTTGTTTTCATTGTGGCAATGTCCGGCACTCTATTTATACATATAAAGAGTATCACAATTTGTATTATGATTATTATAAACTGAAACCCTCTTTAATTAAAGCAAAATCTCTTTTTGCATGTATAAATACTGATAGTAAGAATGTTAACATAAACTCTGATAAAAAGTCTTCTGCTGCATATATTAACAAACTTAAAGAGGCCAAAGGATCCAAACAAGTCTGAGTCCTTAAAAATACTAACTAATTCAAATTACTGATTGCATGGTGACAGGAGAAATGCTCTAGTCTTGGACAGTGGATGCTCAGGACATATGACTGGTTATAAATCCCTGCTATCAGAATTTGAAGAGAAGGCTGACCCAAGTGTTTCTTATGGAGATGGCAACTTAGGAAAAATCTTGGGATATGGCGAAATCAAAATTGGAATGTCATCATTGAAAATGTAGCTCTAGTTGCAAGAATCAAGCATAATCTGATCAGTGTGAGTCAAATCTGTGAGATAGGTTACCATGTCAATTTTTATGAGGAGCATTGTGAAATTGTCAGTAAGTCTGATGGCAAGATTGCAATGATTAGTGTAAGACATGGTAGCTTATATGAAGCCAGGGTCTCCACAAGTATTGATGATTCAAAACTTTTTCTACTGAGTATAACATCTGTGGATGACAACCGGAACTGTCATAAAAGACTTTCTCACCTCAACTTTAACAATATCAATGAACTTGTGAGGAAAGATCTTTTGAGAGGATTGCCCAATGCAGTGTTTACTCCTGATGACTTATGTGATTCATGCCAGAAATCCAGGCAAAGTAAAACATCTTTCAAGAGTAAAACTGAATCCTTCATTCTTGAACCATATCATCTACTTCATATTGATCTCTTTGATCTAGTGAATGTTATTTCAATTGCCAAGAAGAAGTATGCACTCGTAATTGTTGATAAATATACAAGATACACATGGATGTATTTTCTGCACACCAAGGATGAATCTCCATCCATTCTTCTTGATCATGTGAAGGAGCTGGAAAAAGGATGAACTTACAAAGTGAAGATCATTAGAAGTGATAATGGAACTGAATTCAAGAATAACTCTATGGAAGAGTTCTGCAAAATCAAGGGGATAAAACAAGAGTTTTCTGCTCCTGGAACTCCACAACAAAATAGAGTTGTTGAAAGAAAGAATAGAACTCTGATAGAAGCTGCAAGAACCATGCTAGAAGAATCAAGATTGCCTACCTACTTCTGGGCTGAGGCTGTGCAAACTATTTGCTTTACACAAAATGAAATATTGATCAACAAACATGGAAAAACACCATTTGAGATGGTGAAGAGAAAGAAGCCAAATTTGAAGTACTTTCATATTTTTGGTTGTAAGTGTTTTGTTCTCAAAACTCATCCGGAGCAGCTGGCCAAGTTTGATCTGAAAGCTGATGAAGGAATTTTTGTGGGATATTCATTATCCACAAAGGCCTTCAGAGTTTACAATCTGAGAACACGAACAGTCATGGAATCAATACTTATATCTTTTGATGACAGGAAGATAACAGGTCTAGAAGATACAGATGATCATGATAAATTGAGATTTGAAAATGAAGTACCTTATGCTGAACTTTTAAGTCCTGACTCTGATATAGTAAATCCTGATATCACTCAAAGCTCTGAGGTTCCATAGAACAATGGAAATTATTCTAACACTGAAGCATATATTGAGGGGGAGAAACATGACTCAAATCCAGAGGCAACTACAAGTGATTCAACTAAAAAAAATCAGTAGAAAGATCATCAAACTCATCTTTCTCAAATTCTGATGAGTCAAATACTGATAACAATGGGAACACTGATTCAGGGGGAGCATCAGGAAATAATAGTGGTACTAATCAAAGAAATAATAGATATTTATGGATCAAAGGGGAGGTTCGTCTTCAAGGAGTCAACTTCTATCTGCAAGAAAATGGTCTAAGTCACACAAACCTGACTTAATCATTGGAAACCCTGACAGTGGTGTAAAAACAAGAAAATCCGCTCAGAATGAATGTCTCTACCATTCTTTTCTATCTTAAAATGAACCTAAGAAGGTTGAATAAGCTCTGTAAGATGCTGACTTGGTTACAGCAATGCAAGAGGAGCTCAATAAATTTAAAAGGAACAAAGTCTGGACTCTTGTGCCAAGACCAAAGAACAGATCTGTAGTTGGCACAAAGTGGGTGTTCAAAAACAAAACTGACAGTGAGGGCATTATCACAAGGAATAAAGCAAGACTGGTTGCAAAGGGTTACTCACAACAAGAAGGCATTGATTGTGATAAGATATTTGCTTCAGTTGCAAGGCTTGAGGCAATTAGAATCTTTCTTGCCTATGCTCCTTACTAGAAGTTTAAGGTGTTCCAAATGGATGTGAAGAATGCATTTCTAAATGGAGAACTTGAAGAGGAAGTTTATGTTGAACAACCTCCAGGGTTCATTGGTCCAAAGTATCCAAATCATGTCTACTTACTGGATAAAGCACTCTATGGACTGAAGCAAGCTCCAAGGGCCTAATATGAAATACTTGCTCTATTTCTACTAGAAAGCG
The DNA here is from genome assembly GCF_009905375.1 of Apium graveolens. Taxonomy (NCBI): domain Eukaryota; kingdom Viridiplantae; phylum Streptophyta; class Magnoliopsida; order Apiales; family Apiaceae; genus Apium; species Apium graveolens. The sequence continues at coordinate 198,705,857 of NC_133655.1, read as the reverse complement.
GTTTCACAAGAAGTACAATTGACAAAAATCTCTTTTATTAATACCATGGTAATGGCTTGTTATTAGTACTGATATATATTGATGATATCATTTTTGGATCTACTAATGATAAACTCTGTGAGAAATTTGCAAAGTTAATGCAGTCCAGGTATTAAATGAGTATGATGGGAGAACTGAGTTAATTTCTGGGGTTACAAGTTAAACATACTGATGAAGGGATCTTCATAAATCAAGCCAAATACACCGGGAATTTACTCAAAAAACTTGGAATGCAAGATTGCTCAACTGCATCAACTCCCATGGCCATTGCAACCAAGTTAGATTTAAATACTGGTTCTTCAGTAGATATAACTAACTACAGAGGTATGATTGGCTCACTCCTATATCTGACTGCCAGTAGACCTGATATCATGTATGCTACTTGTCTCTGTGCAAGGTTCCAAGCTGATCCTAGAGAATCTCATCTATTAGTTGTGAAAAGAATTTTTAAGTATCCCAAAGGCACCATGAATCTGGGATTATGGTATCCTAGAGATTCAGACTTTAAGCTAATTGGATATTCAGATGCTGATTTTGCAGGATGCAAAATAGACAGGAAAAGCACTTTTGGAAGCTGCCAATTTCTTGGTGGCAGATTGGTTTCTTGGTATAGCAAGAAACAAAAGTCAATTTCTATATCGACTGCAGAAGCAGGATACATTGCTGCAGGAAGCTGTTGTGCTCAGATTCTATGGATGAAGAATCAACTACTAGATTATGGGTTAGACTATTCTTCTATTCCTATATATTGTGATAATCAAAGTGCTACTGCAATGATAGGAAATCTAGTACAGCATTCAATGATTAAACACATCAGCATCAGGTACCATTTCATAAGGGAACATGTGGAAGCAGGTATAGTGGAATTGGTCTTTATTCCAACATATCAGCAAGTAGCAGATATCTTCACCAAGCCTCTCTGTGAAGCTACATTCACAAGATTGGTGAATGAATTGGGAATGATTTTAGGACAATTCTCAAACTTTGATAATTAATATTGCTGATATTTTTGAAGCATGGTATTTTATTATATCTCAGTACGTGTTAGATACTGATTATTGTGCTAAATGTTGATGCCATGATAACATACAAATTATGCTAAATTATCTTATGTGAAAACTACATGTTGAACTACTGATTATGCATTCATGCTCTGTTATTAGTTAAACTTGCTTTGACTAATAGATTATGTTAGTAGTTGATAAATCCTGATAGTCGTAATTAAAATATTGATAATAGTCAAACCTTGATTGACTATTATACTTCATTGATTATTTTGAATTTATTCGAAATAAATTGTTACACAGTATTTTTAAATAATCAGTGAGTTAGTGAAATATCTTTTAATTGCTTAAATAGGTAAGCTATTAATGCAAGTATCTAGTAATACTTGTGTATTTACATTGAGAATAGGAATCTGAAGAGAGAGATTACTTTTTGGTTACCTAGATATGCGTAATCTTTTATTCTTATTATGGTTAAATATGACATGGTTAATCGAATAGTCCCTTCAATTTCTAACTTCTCTGCTATAAATACAACCCTTGACTCTCAAAACTTCTCATTTTTTTTAATACTCAACTCATCATCTTCTCAATACTTTATTCACAACCTCACTCATCAAAAATGGTTCAACCCCGGTTTTACACACGTAGCGGTGGATGTTATCTACCGATCTTTAATCCTAGTGATGAAAAGATGTACTTTGATCCATACGGACTTAAGGTTCGTATTGGTGGTGAAGTTTACCACCCAACTGAAGTTCCAAATTCAGTCTATGATCATCTCTCTTGGGCTGATCAGTTGGAACTACATTTCTTCACCGAAGAAGTTCTTCTTCAAGAAGGACTCCGTGCTAAACTAGTGGAACGTGCTCGTCAAGCAGCTTTGAGCTGTAAGAGAATATCATCTCTCTTGCAGGCACAATGAGTAGAATTTATCATTGCAGGGCAATGAGGGCAGAGCAAACAACAAAGAGGTAGAAGTAGTTAGATTGTATTAGGATTTTATGTTTAAAATTCAATAAAATCTTGTACTCTGCTTCTTAATGATTAATGAAATATGTTTGTCTTCTTTGATTCTCTAAGTGAATAATTGTTTACTTTCTTGACTGTGCTTGAATGTTTTTAACTGTTGATATCCAAATCAGTACTGCAAGCTAAATTTCAGATGTTTGTAATAGTGCATAGGAATAAACTAATCTCTATTTAAGTTCATATGATCACTTCAGTACAGATTAAGCACACTACAGGAGGTAACTGTTGCTAAAGAAGAAATTTATGGAAGATTTAATTCTTAGCCAATGAGGATTATTATCTTTGAGTGTACTTGACTATCTAAAATGTCTATTCAAGACACACTTTTGAGACTTTCTTTTCCTATTCAAGAAAGTTGTTCACACTCATTTCTTAAAATAACACATCTTATATCTTAAATTTCTTCTCACAACTGAAACACTTGAATACTTTTCTCGAATGTTGCCAAAAATCAAGTGACATAGTCCTTGAATTGTGCTCACCACTCAGAAATAACATCTAGTTGGTTAGAGACTACTTGATAAGGTAGATAATAATGATACTAACAGAGACACAGAGGTTTCATCAATTTTTACTGAAGACTCTGTGATAGCTTTCAATAAACACATTCAAGTGTTAGTTTTTTGCAAGAAGAATAAGGTTTAAGATCATAGTACATGACAGTAACCTGATCAAATCCTCTCCAATTCAAATAGAGGTTCTCATTATTGATGAACAACAACTGTGATAACTACAGTATTAACTATGAGCTTAAATGTGGATTCATAAGGTATAAATATTGTTATTACTTATGATTACTTCTAGACCTTATTTAAGGACTACCTCTGGTTGTATGACCACAGATCACCCTTCTTTAGCCACCTCTTATTTCTGTTGGACAATCTTTCTGAGCCTTTTTCGGTGAGATGTGTGAAAAGATTGAGAGAAAAAACAGAATTTAAGAGAGGCGAGATCCTTCCTGGCAAAAGGAGAGGTAGATGAGATATAGGATTTAGTAATTCTTGTGAGGAAGCTCTGACTATTAAAAGTCATGAGATGTGTGGTGTGAGGAGTAGTGAGACTACTTTAAAAGAATATAGAGATTAAGTTTTATTTGCTATATGTTTGCAGGTGCTCAGAGTAATAAAGAAACATATGCTGAACAACAGTCTGTTGAATCTCAAGAAAACTCTGATGTACCAAGGGCTATTAATCTCCCTGCAAGTCTAAGTACTGATACTTTCTTGCAGTCCATACATTCTACTATTCCACCACAAGAGACAATCCTTGTTTTTGTTGAAAATAGTCCATTTACTCTACTTTACCTTCACCTGAGAAAATCCATGTTGTTGCTGAAGATGTAGTAGCACAACAATCCATTCATAAAGTTTCATCCATTTCAGAATCACCACAGCATTCTACAGGAACTGAAGTTCTGGAAGTTAATATCGAAGCTCCAATTCATCTATCTACAATACTTGAATATGTGGAGTTAACTATTGAAGGTGTGGAAGCTTCTAAAGCTACTGGATCATATACTGCACCAATTTCTAATTCAATTCTACATGCTGAAGCTGGTGATGAATTTCAGCAATTAGTGCAAAATCCAATTGCTATTAAACAATCTAATGATGGTGAAGAAGATAATATTTCTAATGCTATTTTAGATCTTAAGGTTGATCTTTTCTGTAATAACCCCAAAAATTTTGGACTTTTTGTAACCCTTATGAATAGTGATTTTGTTGATTATGCTGAATAAGAAAACTTTTCATGCCACACTATGTAGTAGTTCTTTTATTAATATTCTGAAATCTTATTAGTACTCTATATGGTATACAAGTGTTTGTAGAGATCGTCAGAATCCAAATTCGAACACTTTGATTTTTTCTCGAAAATCCACCAGATACCGAAAGAATTGAGTATAAGGTAACATGATTAAAAAGGATTTAAATTCAAGGATTATAAGAGAGGATCATAAAAAGGAATATAAAATATTGAGAAAAGTTTAGGGAAAACCCAAGTAATAAGATCCCGGATATGATCCCTCAAACGATTAGCAATAACGAACGATAAACGAGTCATAAAAAAATTAAACGACAAGTAATGCAAGAGAGATTAGTGCAGGGATTAAGGATGATAATCAAGAAAATAAGCAAGGATTAGCATAAAAATATGCTTCCACCACCAAGTGATGACAAGTGGCAAATGATGAAGTCACCAAGATGATGTCATGCTTAGTCATACTCCACTCACTTTAATCAACCACCAAATCATCAAAATATCCCCTTTCACTTCATTTTCCACCACAAACACATTCAACAGAGAAAAAACTCTCCCAAGAACATCTAGCTCTCGGCTTTCTTCACTTTTCAAGAAGAAAAATTCCAAAAATCAAGATTCTAGCTTTGTTAATTTGCAAGGTAATTAACCAACGTCCATTATGATTAGATAAGCATATCCTAGGAGTTTAAGCTTCTATTTCTTCATTAATCTCTTCCAATAAATCAAGGAAGAAGATGATGAATAGTGTTTTCAAGATTACTAACTTAATTTTCTTTGATTTTCTTTAAGATCCAAGCATTCCTAAGCTATCTCAAGGCTTCTTAAGGCTTCCTAGCTACTCTAATCACTCCAAGGAAGGTATAACCCCTCCAAACCCTAACTTTACTTTGAGTATTAGGTTTGGTTTTGTTTGTAATAGTTCATGAAAGCATGATTCATGTATATTTAGAGTGTGGTTGAATTGGTAATGAGTTTGAGTTGTAGATCTTGGTTATTGGTTAATGAACCTGAAGTATAGTTAGTAGCTCTTGTTGTGGTTGAATAAGTTGGATAAAACATGAGGTTATGGACTGATTTAGTAAGATTTGGATGAAGTTTGGTTGTATGGTTGGTTGTGGGCTGATTTGTGGATTGATTGGAGTAGTTTAAACTTTGGTAATCGCATAATCATAGCCGTCGTAATGCCCGTTTTTATACAACTGTTTGTTCTTAGTATTCGGGACAGAAATCTAATTGTTGAATCTGTTACTTTTCCATGTTTAGATAGATTGTGTCGTAAGCTTCGTTTTGATATGTGGTTCTCTTGAATCTGATGTACGGTTTAGGAGAAACGACCGTTTTAAGTAACGGCATTTCGCGAACGAACCATTTCCCCTCGCCTTACTTTGAAACCTTGGTTAAGATCCTTAAATGACTAATCGGAGTATGAAATAATTATGTAAGGTTAAAGGATCAGTTGGTAGGGTATTCATGAAAGCATCGCCTTAAAATTCGTAACGGTTAATTTATTGAAAATGGTGGAACTGAGGGTACTCGAGCGACTTATGTGAATCGTTAAGCGCAAAAGCGAACGTTAGAGTCTAATTGGTTAAAGACTAGTTTCTTAAGAGACCATGGTTTAATTCCAACTTATATGTTGTTTATAGGTTATCAGACTCGTCCCAGGCCTTTTACCAACCCAGTCGCTCAGACAAGTTTTCTACCCGTTATACTGTTGTTGTGATGAATTTATTGATGCATTATCTTGAGATTAGTGCATCGTTATTATTAGCAAAGTCTTGCGATATATTGGAGCATTTGATATGATATTTATATGCATGCATGTTTCGTAATCTTGATATTCTATTATCAATTCAAATGCTTATAAGTTGCATAATACCTATGCTAGAAATAAGCAGTAGTCGCGTATACCCTTAGTATAGGGGACCCGAAGGTGAACATTTTTCTAAACTGGGAGTCAATGTTCCCTAGTATAATATATATATATTATATATATATAGTTTTGTATAAATAGAAATCGAATAAGGTATATTCGATAGTTTTGAATAATAATCAAACTTATTTTCGATTATTCAAATAAAGATCGAACTTTCGTACAAGTATATCTTTGGTTATTTATTATTCATTTCAAGTAGGAGTTTTTAAACTTCTACTTCAATTATTTTTATAAAGATTATCCTTTATGGGAATATTATTTAAATAATAATATTCAGATATTTTCCAACATATTGGGACTGATTTATTTTATGAAAATCAACATTACTCCAAACATTCTTAAAAATGTTTTCAAGTCTTGAAAATGATTTTAAAAGTGAGAGTGGATTCCAAAACTCATTTTTAGATTTAAGATCTTCCTTTCGAAGGGGATTTAAATGCCCGCTCAAAACCTGAGGGATCCGGCTCTGTGGTGTATTTTATATTCGCAATGAGGTTGCTGTTTTGAGAAAATATTTTGATTACTTGCCCAACGTTCGGGAAGTAATTCCATCTATTTGAGTCGGCATAAGCAACATGGGCTCAGTGGGCATCCATGAAAGTGTAAGTGGCTCAGTGGGAGTCCATCAATGCGTAAGTGGCTGAGTGACAGTCCAATATAGGTCCTAATGCGGCCAGGGTGATGACCAGTGGGGAATTCGTCCATCTACTAGTAGAAAAGGTTACTTATTGGTATCTTTGCCTGATCATCAAGATATCAGGTTTATGCCAAAGTTTCTTCCTTCCAACATTCTTGGGAATGGCAATTCTGCTTATACTTATCATAGCAGAAGAATGTACGAGAGATATATATGGATATATATATCGGGACTTAATGAAGTATCTCGTAACTTCATTCATTCAATAATATTTCAAAGATTGAATCTATTCAAGTCTTATGTTGTAGTCCCACCTATGTGATGAACTTCGAAAACCTATTATACTTTGAACAGTGGTATTTCAAGTAGTTTTATAAAAAGATATAAGTATAGTGAAGTATTTGGTAACTTCATCTTCCTTTAAGCTTATATCCAGTAAGTAATTACCTTACACTTTATAAAGGTTTCCAATAAGTTATCTAGTTAGATACTTGCATTATTGATTACACTATATATTATCTTGCGAGCTATAATGCTCACTCTTGCTTCATTTCTTTATCACACAACAAGAGTTAGGAAGGATGACCAGACTCAAGCAGACCAAGCGCAAGAGCGTGGGAAGCGTCCCGCATCTTCCCGTTGATATCGTAGCTGCTATAGCTGCAGAGGTAGATCTATTTGTAGATCAGGCATTCTACTTTTGGGAATCAATTATGTATAATTATAACTTATGGCAGATAATGGCAATTAACTGTAAACTTATCAAGTAATCATTTTGGGTTGTAATAACTTTTAAATTGTGGATTCAAGGACTTGTACTTATTTCAATTTCATCTCTGAGACTATAACGTGTTGTGGTGTGTGTTAGTGTGGGGTCACAGCATGAGGTTATTTATTATTAAATAAGTTAAGTGATATTATGGAAAGAAAGACCGTGACGACCCGGGTCCCCGACCCCAGATCTGGGGGTGTTACAGAAATGGTATCAGAGCTAAGCATTATAAACCTCAGAGATGATGCGACGATATAATAATAAACTCACAAAGATAATAAGAACTCTTGCCAAGTTCATGGTCAGACTACTTAAAGTAGCGCTGACGGTTAAAACCCTTACGGGAATTCTTATAAGTATCATGATAATAACTTAGCTCATTTAATGTGTACGCGCATGAGATAGAGGACCCAGAGGTTTTCGAGAGTGAGCATGACGAGGCACTGCTAGATGCCGAGGATCAGGAAGAGCATGAGATGGAGGAGGAGGACCTCTCAGAGGAGTCAGAGATGAAGGTTATTGCGATTTCAGATGAGGAGGATCCGGATGAGGTCCTAGTGGATGAAGAGCATGTCGGAGCTATAGTGGAGTATACTAGTACCCCTCTATCCTCACTCCCTATGGACAGAGCTCATACCCCTCCATCACTATCTTGGAGCCCCTATGATGTCAGCTCTGAGACCCATAACCCCAAGCCTAGGCAGACCGAGGAGGCACCCCCGGCGGCTCCGGATTCACCACCTCTCGACCCTGCCCATAGGCAGTCTTTGTTAGCTCACGGCTATGTTCAGGATGTTCTGAGGACTCGAGTGGCTGTTGCTGAGGCCCGACTAGAGGAGGTCAGGAGAGAGTTAGATGCAGAGAGAGCTGGTAGGCGTGCACGAACTCATGAGGCTAGAGCTACCATACCCCGATCTCTGAGGAGAGAGCTGACTGGGATATAGCTCATGGCCTGTGCGAGACTCCGATCACTTCAGGGAGACACACATGGCAGGATATCGATGAAGCAGGCTGATTACATTTTCCGTCGTGCGATGGAGAGAGTGTGGGAGTTGACCCGCTCTGGTGATTGATTCCGGACCAGTGATGTGGTAGTCTAGTCGTCTAGTTAGTCGAGGCCATAGTAAGAGCCAATTTTCTGGGATAGTTGACTTGTATATAGTATCCCTTTCTCTGACTAGACAGATAGACTCATGTATTTCACTTTTAGGCAGATGAATGTAGCACTATTGTACTTTTGACCAGATCGAACTATGTATTTCTCGCATTATGTATATATTTGTTTCCTTTCAGTTCAGTTCCTTAGTGACGAGATCACTGTTTTTATCGTTATTATTACTGCACTTCTTATTAAACTGTCATAATATAATAAAATTGCGAGATACGTTCTCCCCATTATAGAAACTGTGCAAGGCACAATCTTATGTATGATTGTGACCTAACATTGAATTTTCCAAAATTTATCAGTATCATGCCGCCAAGAAGGATTGGAACTAGGGCGAACCCTGGATTTGAGGACCAGGGAAGCCATAACCAAGATGGTAGGAACCAAGAACACAGTGAAGAGGAAGATGAGGATTATGTTGAACAGGATGACTCCCAGTATGAAGAGGAGGATGAAACATTTGATGTTGAAGGATTTGAGATAGAGGCTGAAGAAGGAGAAACTGAGGTTGAGCAACAAGTACCAAACCCAGGCATGGATCCCATGGGGCAGTTCATGCAACTACTAAGGCAGAACTTGGAACGTCAACCCAACCCACCCCCTCAAGGAAATAACAATGTTGTGGCAAACTCTTTCAGGGCCTTCAAGTCCCTTAAGCCCCCTGAGTTCCACGGATCAGCCGACCCAGTTGAGGCAAGGGCATGGCTAAAGGAAATGGAGAAATCCTTTGAGATTCTAAGTACCGATGAGGCACAAAAGACTGTATTTGCTACCTACCTTCTGAAGGGAGAGGCCAACTACTGGTGGGAGGCCAAGAAAAATATGAAGACAGATGCTATCATAACCTGGGAGAGGTTCAGTCAGTTGTTTTTGGGGAAATATTTCCCGAGGTTTATGGAGAACCAGATGGAGATCAAGTTTTTGGAGCTAAAGCAGAATAACTTATCTGTGGCAGAGTATGAAGCAAAATTTACTGAGTTATCAAGGTTTGTGCCGAAATTTGTGAGCATCGAGGAAAAGAAAGCTAGGAGGTTTCAGCAGGGACTGAAACTATGGATTCAGAATAGGGTGGCAATCCTTGAGCTTATATATTATGTCACTCTGGTGCAAAAGGCAACTATTGCAGAAGCCGGAAGTGAATAGATGCAGAAGGAAAGATAGAAGAAAGGAATAAAGAGAAAGAGTATGAGCATGGGTGGAGGTTCCGCAGGAGGGAGCTTCCCAACTAGAATTAATTGAGGAGCAGTGTCCCTACCGGGAAGGAGTACTGGGTTTAAGCGGCCAATGAGTGTGAATGTGAGCCAGGGCGGCCAGAATTCAGGAATGTCCTATTCCAACCAGTCTCGACCCCCATTACCAGCCTGTAACACTTGTGGAAGGATGCATTCTGGGGAGTGTAAAGGAAAGCCATTAACCTGCTTTAAGTGTGGTCGAGAGGGTCACTATTCAACTAAGTGCCCTTCGTCAACCCTTGCCATCATTCCAACCACCACTTGTCATCAGTGTGGACGCCCGGGTCATTGGAAGAGGGAATGCCCAATGAACAAACCAGCAGCTTCAGGAGCAAGCAGGGCTGCCTCCAACAAGCCACGTACTGCGAGGACTTTCAACATGACAGTTCAAGATGCTATGAAAGACTCAGATGTGATAGCAGGTACCCTTTCTCTAAATTCAGTCAATGCAAATGTTTTATTTGATTCGGGAGCAACTAAATCTTTTATATCAAAGGACTTTGCACTTAAATTAACACTTAAGGTTGGACCCTTGTTAGAACCCTTACAAGTGGAAATAGCCAACCATGAAATTATCCCTATTAACCAGATTCACCCCTCCTATGAGTTAGGCCTAGGGGAACAATCTTTTAGTGTTGATCTGATTCCTTTTAAATTAGGGGAATTTGATGTAATTTTGGGAATGGACTGGCTATCTAGTAATGATGCTCAGATAGACTGTAAGGGGAATAAAGTTAAGTTGAATATCCCAGGGAAGAAAGGAGTCATATTTAGAGGGAAGAGGCAGACGCAGAAATTTTTGACCATGGCCCAGGCTAATAAGATGCTACGAAAAGGAGATGAGGCTTACCTGGCTTATGTGGTGGACATGCAGAAGGAGGTGCCCAAATTGCAAGACATTCCGGTAGTCAACGAATTTGAAGATGTATTTCCACGAGACCTTCGGGGACTACCACCCGATAGAGTGATTGAATTTGCTATTGAATTGGCCCTAGGGACGGCGCCAGTTTCAAAGGCACCTTACCGGTTAGCCCCATTAGAAATGAAGGAACTGGCTACCCAATTACAAGAACTTTTGGATAAGGGTATGATAAGACCTAGTATGTCTCCGTGGGGAGCATGAGGTTGTGCATCGACTACCGAGAGTTGAACAAGCTAACCATAAAGAACAGTTACCCAGAATAGACGATCTGTTCAACCAGTTAAAGGATGATGTTTACTTTTCCAAGATTGACCTGATAACTGGATATCACCAACTAAAGATTAAACCCGAAGATATTCCAAAGACTGCGTTCCGTACCAGGTATGGGCACTATGAGTTCTTGGTAATGTCCTTTGGATTAACCAACGTCGCAGCGGCTTTCATGGATTTAATGAATAGAGTATTCAAGAAGTACTTGGACAAGTGTGTGATAATTTTTATCGATGATATTTTAATCTACTCAAGGACCGAGGCAGAACATGCAGAGCATTTAAGGATAGCTTTAGGAATACTCAGAGAGGAACATTTGTTTGCCAAATTCTCGAAGTGTGAATTCTGGCAGAATGAAGTACAGTTTTTAGGACATGTGATCAATAAGGAAGGAGTATTGGTCAACCCCTCCAAGATAGAGGCGGTCTCAAATTGGGAGCGGCCAACTACACCCACAGAGGTAAGGAGTTTCATAGGATTGGCCGGCTACTATTGTAGATTTGTACAGGACTTTGCGAAGATCGCAGCCCCTTTGACACGACTTACTCGTAAGACAGAGAAGTTTGAATGGACAGAAAAATACGAGAACAGTTTTCAAGAATTAAAGAAAAGGTTGGTAACGGCCCCGGTTTTGGCGTTGCCAGACGGAAAAGGAGATTTTGTGATATATAGTGACGCATCACACAAAGGATTGGGGTGTGTGCTTATGCAGCACGGTAAGGTGATTGCGTATGCGTCGAGACAACTGAAGGAATACGAGATTAGATATCCTACTCCTGACCTTGAGCTCGCGGTAATAATTTTTGCCTTAAAAATTTGGAGGCACTACTTGTATGGAGAGAAGTGCGAGATTTTCACAGACCATAAGAGCCTCAAGTACATATTTACGCAGAAGGAGCTCAACATGCGCCAGAGGAGATGGTTAGAGCTAATCAAGGACTATGATTGTGAGATTCTCTATCATCCAAGGAAAGCCAATGTGGTGGCTGATGCCCTTAGCAGGAAGGAAAGAATCAAAATGATAATAACTTCGGAGGAATTGATAAGGGATTTCGAGAAAATGGAAATAGAAGTAAAGGTAACCGGAGCCGGAACTGAAAAGCTATTTGAGATCTCAATGCAGCCAGAGTTATTGGAAAAGATTAGATTGTGCCAAGAAAAAGTAATGAAGGAAGGCAGAGAGTCAATGACTGGAGAAGAGATACATACTGAGAGAGATGATATGGGGATAATGAGGTATTCCTACATGATTTGGGTTCCGAATGTTCAAGAGCTTAAAGACGATATTTTGGCTGAAAGACATAGTTCAAGGTATTCCATTCACCCGGGGAGCACCAAGATGTATAGGGATTTAAAGGAGTATTACTGGTGGCCCAACATGAAGAGGGACGTAGCAGAAAGGGTAAGAAAATGTTTGACTTGCCAAAGAGTAAAGGCAGAGCACCAGAGGCCCAGTGGACACTGGACTTTTACGACCCCTGGAGATTCCCGAATGGAAATAGGAATAGATAGCGATGGATTTTGTTGTAGGCTTACCAAGGACGAAAACCAATCATGATGCCATATGGGTGATTATAGACCGACTAACAAAGTCAGCTCACTTCATTCCTATTAATGAGAGATACACAGTTGATAGATTGGTGGACATTTACCTTAAGGAAATAGTGACGCGATATGGAGTCCCAGCGTCCATTGTCTCAGACCGAGACCCCAGATTCAACTCCAGATTTTGGAGGAGCTTTCAAGAATGTGTGGGAACCAAATTAAACATGAGTACCGCTTACCATCCCCAAACGGACGGGCAAAGTGAAAGGACTATCCAGACACTAGAGGATATATTGAGAGTCTGTGCAATAGACTTTAAAGGAAGTTAGGATGATCACTTGCCGTTGATCGAGTTTTCTTATAACAATAGCTTTCATGCCAGCATCGCAATGCCGCCTTATGAGGCCCTGTACGGAAGAAGGTGTCGATTCCCCTTATACTGGGATGAAGTGGGGGAGCGAAAGATGCTCGGACCCGAAGTGGTCCAAAGGACCAAAGACATAGTGGATCTTATCAAAGGACGTCTTGTAGTAGCCCAAGACCGACAGAAGAAGTATGCAGACTTAGCCCGAAAGGACAAAGAATATGAAGTAGGGGACTTAGTACTGCTAAAGGTATCCCCTTGGAAGGGATTAATGAGGTCCGGAAAGAAAGGGAAACTAATCCCAATATACATTGGACCTTTTGAGATACTAAGACGGATTGGGAAGTTAGCTTACGAGCTAGCCTTACCCCCGAACCTACAACAAGTTCATAATGTGTTCCATGTGTCAATGCTAAGGAAGTATCATCGGGATGCTAGGCACATAGTGGAATACGAGCAGGTGGACATGCAACCAGACCAGACTTACGTGGAGAAACCAGTGAGGATTATGGATAAAAAGGAGCAGGTGCTTCGGAACAAAGTGATCAAGCTAGTCAGAGTGCTATGGCAGAATCATAATGTGGACGAGTCGACTTGGGAACTAGAGAGCGCAATGCTAGCAAAGTACCCCCATCTGTTTTCTATCTGATTCTGAGACGGAATCCTTTTAAGGAGGGGAGACTGTAATAACCCCAAAAAGTTTGGACTTTTTGTAACCCTTATGAATAGTGATTTTGCTGATTATGTTGAATAAGAAAACTTTTCATGCCACACTATGTAGTAGTTCTTTTATTGATATTCTGAGATCTTATTAGTACTCTAAATGGTATATAAGTGTATGTAAAGATCGTCAGAATCCAAATTCGAACACTTTGATTTTTTCCCGAAAATCCACCAGATACCGAAAGCATTGAGTATAAGGTAACATGATTAAAAAGGATTTAAATTCAAGGATTATAAGAGAGGATCATAATAAGGAATATAAAATATTGAGAAAGGTTTAGGGGAAACCCAAGTAATAAGATCCCGGATATGATCCCTCAAACGATTAGCAATAACGAACGATAAACGAGTCGTAAAACAATTAACCGACAAGTAATACAAGAGAGATTAGTGCAAGTATTAAGGATGATAATCAAGCAACTAAGCAAGGATTAGCATAAAAAGATGCTTCCATCACCAAGTGATGACAAGTGGCAAATGATGAAGTCACCAAGATGATGTCATGCTTAGTCATACTCCACTCACTTTAATCAACCAACAAATCATCCAAATATCCCCTTTCACTTCATTTTCCACCACAAACACATTCAACAAAGAAAAAACTCTCCCAAGAACATCTAGCTCTCGGTTTTCTTCACTTTTCAAGAAGAAAAATTCCAAAAATCAAGATTCTAGCTTTGTTAATTTGCAAGGTAATTACCCAAGGTCCCTTATGATTAGATAAGCATATCCTATGAGTTTAAGCTTCTATTTCTTCATGAATCTCTTCCAATAAATCAAGGAAGAAGATGATGAATAGTGTTTTCAAGATTACTAACTTTATTTTCTTTGATTTTCTTTAAGATCCAAGCATTCCTAAGCTATCTCAAGGCTTCTTAAGGCTTCCTAGCTACTCTAATCACTCCAAGGAAGGTATAACCCCTCCAAACCCTAAATTTACTTTGAGTATTAGGTTTGGTTTTGTTTGTTATAGTTCATGAAAGCATGATTCATGTATATTTAGAGTCTGGTTGAATTTGTAATGAGTTTGAGTTGTAGATCTTGGTTATTGGTTAATGAACCTTAATTATTATTAGTAGCTCTTGTTGTGGTTGAATAAGTTGGATAAAACATGAGGTTATGGACTGATTTAGTAGGATTTTGATGAAGTTTGGTTGTATGGTTGGTTGTGGGTTGATTTGTGGATTGATTGCAGTAGTTTAAACTTTGGTAATCGCGTAATCATAGCCTTCGTAATGCCCATTTTTATACAACTGCTTGTTCTTAGTATTCGGCACAGAAAGCTAATTGTTGAATCTGTCACTTTTCCATGTTTAGCTAGATTGTGTCATAAGATTTGTTTTGATATGTGGTTCGCTTGAATCCGATGTACAGTTTAGGAGAAACGACCGTTTTATGTAACGGCGTTACGCGAACGAACCATTTCCCCTCGCCTTACTTTGAAACCTGGGTTAAGGTCCTTAAATGACTAATCGGAGTATGAAATAATTATGTAAGGTTAAAGGGTCAGTTGGTAGGGTATTCATGAAAGCGTCGCCTTAAAATTCGTAACGGTTAATTTATTAAAAATGGTGGAGCCCAGGGTACTCGAGCGACTTATGTGAATCGTTAAGCGCAAAAGCGAACGTTAGAATCGAATTGGTTAAAGACTAGTTTCTTAAGCGACCATGGTTTAATTCCAACTTATATGTTGTTTATAGGTTATCAGACTCGTCCCAGGCCTTTTAACAACCCCAGTCGCTCAGGCAAGTTTTCTACCCGTTATACTGTTGTTGTGATGAATTTATTGATTCATTATCTTGAGATAAGTGCATGGCTATTATTAGAAAAGTCTTGCGATATATTGGAGCATGTGATATGATATTTATATGCATGCATGTTTCGTAATCTTGATATTCTATTATCAATTCATATGCTTATAAGTTGCATAATACCTATGCTAGAGATAAGCAGTAGTTGCGTATACGCTTAGTATAGGGGACCCGAAGGTGAACATTTTTCTAAACCGGGAGTCGATGTTCCCGAGTATAATTAATATATATATTATATATATAGTTTTCTATAACTAGTAATCGAATAAGGTATATTCTATAGTTTTGAATAATCAAACTTATTTTCGATTATTCAAATAAAGATCGTAATTTCGTATAAGTATATCTTTGGTTATTTATTATTCATTTTAAGTAGGAGTTTTTAAACTTCTACTTCAATTACTTTTATAAAGATTATCCTTTATGGAAATATTATTTAAATAATAATATTCAGATATTTTCCAACATATTGGGACTGATTTATTTTATTAAATTAGCATTACTCCAAACATTCTTAAAAATGTTTTCGGGTCTTCAAAATGATTTTAAAAGTGAGAGTGGATCCCAAAACTCATTTTTAGATTTAAGATCTTCCTTTCGAAGGGGATTTAAATACTCGCTCAAAACATGAAGGATTCGGCTCTGTGGTGTATTTTATATTCGCAACGAGGTTGCTGTTTTGAGAAAACATTTTGTTTACTTGCCCAACGTTTGGGAAGTAAGTCCATCTATTTGAGTCGGCATAAGCAACATGGGCTCAGTGGGCATCCATGAAAGTGTAAGTGGCTCAGTGGGAGTCCATCAATGCGTAAGTGGCTGAGTGGCAGTCCAGCATAGATTCTAATGCGGCCAGGGTGATGACCAGTAGGGAATTCGTCCATCTACTAGTAGAAAAGGTTACTTATTGGTATCTTTGCCTGATCAGCAAGATATCAGGTTTATACCTAAGTTTCTTCCTTCCAACATTCTTGGGAATGGCAATTCTGCTTATACTTATTATAACAGAAGAATGTACGAGAGATATATATGGATATATATATCGGGACTTAATGAAGTATCTCGTAACTTCATTCATTCAATAATATTTCAAAGATTGAATCTATTCAAACTTATCAAGTAATCATTTTGGGTTGTAATAACTTTTAAATTGTGGATTCAAGGACTTGTACTTATTTCAATTTCATCTCTGAGACTATAATGTGTTGTGGTGTGTGTTAGTGTGGGGTTACAGCATGAGGTTATTTATTATTAATTAAGTTAAGTGATATTATGGAAAGAAAGACCGTGACGACCCGGGTCCCCGACCCCGGATCTGGGGGTGTCACATTTTCTTCCCAAAAGATATGCCTATGCATGTGAGACAACAGAAAATGAAAGTGTTAGATGCTAAGAAGAAGCAGGATTATTTTAATAATCTCTGGAATGCTCATTGGAAATATGATACATATCCTATTTCCAGAACACAAGTTGTTGCACATCTGGAAACAACAGAACAGAAGATTAGAAATCCCGATATGCTGAATCATCTGAAAGCATCAACTTTAGTCGTCAAATCCTTACACACAGCTTAAGAAGCAACTACTACTCAAATCAATCAGATCAAAGAATCATTGATTGCTTCAAAGCTAACTACTTATCAGGAAATTCAGAAACAAATTGCACCAATAGTTGTCAAGCAAACTGCAATTGAAGCCAATCAAGCTAGATTGGAAGCTAAACAAGCTCAAATGTCTGATCAACTTACATAAGTACATAATTCAATGGAGCTTATTCTTTCTCTACTGCTTGGTGATGATGCCAAAAAGGGGGAGAAAATTGCTAAATCTAAATGGAAACAGCTGACATTGACAAATACTGATAATGAAAATCCTGATAGAGGTAATAATGGGGGACAGAAGGATAGTGAAAGAAAAAGAGGTGAAGAGCTAGTTGGATTTAGTGGTTCATCAAAAGAAATCACTAGATTTCAATCTAGAATAGGTGGAGAGAGTAAAAAGAATGAAAAAAGAGTAGAAGATTTGATTGTGATTACAAAAATGCAACAATCTTCCTAAGTCACAACTGCTGCTGATGAAGACCAAGGTATTCTGGAGATAGAAGTCGGTGCTGAAACAAGTCAATATCTTCAAACTCTGAAAGTTCAAGGAAGAAAGATAACTCTGTTCTACAAGGATCCAAAGATTCAATTATTTGACTGAGGTGAGTAGAAGAATATTTGCAAGAAAAAATCCTGGAGTTGATCTTGAATAGCTAAGGCAAATGGAGGAAGAATATTGTTGTTATTTCTCAAGTACTTTATGAAGATGATCCTTCTAACAGACCAACCAGAGGTGTAGTTATAAGGGAAATCAGTCAGGCAAAAGATGAAAGATCTCTCAGATCACAAATTATTGTAACTGCGGAAAAGAAGCTTAAAGGAAAATAGAAGATATGAGGGAAGTCAAAGATTTCAAAGCCTAAAGCCAAAGCTATTGCAAAGAAGAAAACAATATCTAAGGAAACTAAATCTCAAATACTGATAGATCCAATCTATATAGTAGTTCAATCTTATGATACTGAAGAAAAATGTGAAGAAGAAGAAATCATCCAAGCTCACCAAAGAAGGAAGATTTATGGAGCTGACTGGGCTGATGAACTGAAATTAACCTCTGACATTGATCAAGTTAAAAGAAGCAGTTCGGAATGAAGAGTAAAGTCTGATATTCACTGAAGCAAGATTGAATATGCATACTTGATTCCTGAATTTAGATAGTTTTGACATCATCAATTGGAACTTGTCCATATTTCCATAATGAACAAGTTGGGGGAAATTATTAGGAGCAATTGATGATATCAAGCAGAAACTATCAGAAGTTCACATCAGAACTTATATCAACGGATGATGATGATATTAATGGATGATGATATCAATGGATGATGATATTGACGGATGATGATATTGACGGATGATTATATCAATGGATGATGTAATAAGTATTTGTCACATTAGTTGATCTTCGATAAGGAAAAGGAAATAGGAACTCATGCCGGTGAAGGACTTCATCTCAGAAGCATTGTATTAGGTTCCCTTGTTGTTAATAGAATAGGATTCCTTATATATTGTGTAGTTGTTCTCTATATAAAGCACATATTAGGTTCATGATATATGCATTGCGACATTGTTATATCTTTCGCATAACCTAGCAGCTCTCAAGGATATTTGTTCATCCTTTCGAGAGAGTACGTTTATAATAAGTTTTTATCAGTTAATATAAAAATTGTTGATTCTGTTGAAGCTTTGTCGAATTTATTGTATTAATTGTATTCACCCCCTTCCCCTCTACAGTTGATTAAGGGCCTAACAGAAACCAAGATTTTATCGAGCAAATGCACTTCACCTGCAATGAAAACCAAAGATTTGGTTTAGAGTGGACCAAAACCAGGGCTTCGAATCAAAATTTGGCCCAATAAATTAAATTTTTAGAAAAAATTTAGCACAACATGGGTCACTGAGGTCATATATGTTGTATTGTAGTATTATCAAAAAAGACAGGTAGACAATTTGTCTTTAATAGACAATAATTCTTATATTCCTTATGAACTAACTTAGGTCCAATTTTATAATAACAACGGTGAAACAATCTTTAAAATGCAAGAAAACCCTTACATATTATTCCTAGTTCTATGTTTTGTTTCCGTGGAAAAAAATGTGAACTTGAAAATATATGCTATTAACCAATGCACTCAAGCCGAATGATATTAGGTAAGTTTGCTTGTTCCAGAAACCAACCAAATAAATATTCTTTTAAAACCTTATCGTACAAAATATTTTCGCGCTAGTAATTCTTTACCCTAACCCATAACTTAAATAGCGAGACATATAAGATATGTTCGTGGATAATGAAATAAGAGTTATCATATGTGGGTAATAAGATAAGATTTATCAAGAGTTGATTAGCTTCATATTAAGAGGGTTATGAGTGCATATGATTAATAGAAAGGATATATAAATAACCATAGAGCTCTAAAAGTGATATTTTAAGAGGTTTGAACTTTCAAACATGATAGAAGTTGAAATGAAACAAATATATTTTTTAAAATAGGAATATAATAGATGTAATATGATGAATATAAAGTTTAAATTAACAATATCCAATAGCCTCCAACTTGGTGAGTGCTGACTCTGTTATAGCACTTTATACAATCATCTGATAAATTCAACATCTAAGTGTATAATTACCATAACCAACCTTTTCAGCATTATGATCTCCGTCTGTTAGAAATCAAGAGCGCTAGACACAACCATATTCAAAATTCAAGAATGAGGGTTGCGAGGTTGCAATACATACATTCTTGAATTAAACACTTAACATAAATGCAGCGTCTCACAATGATAATTTTATAACACCTAAACTTTCCGGATAGTTATTAAATAATATAGAAAATGGTGCCTTAAAGATTAAAAATTTCAAAAAAATATAAACTATTTTTACAACTTCTTACATAACAAATAAATAAGAAACTACATTCCAAGCATTGTTGTTCTTTCACTTTGATCAACCAGTTTAGACATTTGTAATAATAAAAGACTTCCCAAATATTCCCAGAGAATGTAAAATGGGGATAAAATAAATCTTATTATAAAAATATAATTAACAATTTACAACTCCTAAATTAGAAAACTTTTTCTTACTATGCCACCACTATATTCATACTTTAAAACTCATATGCGCATATTATCAAACACATAATGTATACATGTATAGCCTACTTAAAAAAATAAACTAAAACATGCCTCTAACATTCAATATCAGTTTATATGCATCATGAGACTAAATGAGAAATTAATGTAACAAAATATGATCAAAATTTGTCACGCCCCCAACTTAAACAACAAATTAAATATAACTATTACAACATTTTAAAAAGAAGTAAACATAACCAACTCCAAGATCTTACAGTTTAGGGTTTGGAACAGCCCAACACTACCATCTATTACAACTGATTTTAAATAGCGAGTCCTCACACAAAACTACTATCTCTTATTCTACCTGAGCTCGAACATAAGCATCAGCATCACAGGTCTTACGGGCAGTCTGCTTGAATCTAACCATAGCTGTTAGCTGTAATATCAGGGTAAAGCAAGGAGTGAGCCAAATGCTCAACAAGTGCTAAACAATACGATACAAAACGTAAATCAAGATATACATTAAATAATGACAATGGAAAGACATAACCAATGATAACGAGAGATAAAACTATGGGTGATGGCATCATTTTGCTTGTATCAAAACAATTTTAAAATCATATCTTAATCAAAATCATTTTATGACGCTACGGATTACAGCCGGTGATCAGCCGCGAAGTAATCCCGAACCTCGCTGGGTTCTAAAACATTAATGGGATCCCTAGGCAACTTTTAAGCCTACAATATAAGTGTGGAAAGGACTCGCGTCTCAGTCCAGATCCACTATTCAAAGAAAACATTTATCCCCCTTTGGGACTGAAAATCCACATTTTATTTATTTCAAAAACTGATGCCGATTTATGACCAAAAATCTCTTTTAACAGTAAAAATTTTTATCAAGGGATTATAGTTCAACTTGAAACACGGGAAATATGGTACTAAATCTCAGGGCCATGATTCATAAAACTATACTCTATTAAAGTAACTGATTGGTTTTCATATATCAAAGATTGGACAAGGGGATTTAGTGAGGCTATTGGATATTATAAACGGGTAATGTCAAATTGGGCTTTAAGAAATGGTTTCTCATCAAGGTTCAAGTGCTGGATCATCAAGAAGATAAGCTTCATGAATACTAAGGGTGTTAAGGTATGCAGAAATGATCTTTAACTCAGGATATATCAGAATTGTCAAGCTTCAGGATAAGAAAGAGGGGTATCAATCAATGAGGAATCACTTTGATAAGTATCTGGCTTTTAGGTATCGAGGTGAAGTTTCTATAAGGGTTCAAGCATCAGGGTGAGATATCAGCACTTTAGGAATCATTAGCATGTTAATCAAGAGGATCAATCAAGTATTATAACAACCTTTTATTTTATCATGACATTCATCTTACTTTAATATACTATCATGATAAGACTACTTTGCAATACGTACTCGAGGGTTCATGGCATTTCTATATGATTCAAAGATGAACATAAGATATGTTGATTTAAATATATTAAAATGACTCAGGATGGTTGCGTCAATATATATGAACTATTTGTTACACAATTGCAGTGAATACGAAGATAGGTTGAATCACTTGTCTTGAGAAAGGCTGGTCTGGTCTGAATGGTAGGAGCAACTGGAAGCTTCACTCGA
The DNA here is from genome assembly GCF_009905375.1 of Apium graveolens. Classification (NCBI taxonomy): domain Eukaryota; kingdom Viridiplantae; phylum Streptophyta; class Magnoliopsida; order Apiales; family Apiaceae; genus Apium; species Apium graveolens. Next base: position 198,684,334 of record NC_133655.1, on the reverse strand, counting down.
CCTTTATGGCAAGTTTTCCCTCGTCTCGAGATCCTACATAAATAATAATAATCCTCATTATAATATATTCTCACCAACTTAACCTATTTACTACCCGAATTTAAACACGGATGGCACTTAGGCCTATATGCACTTAATTTATATTCACCTTATAAATATAATTGCACACACATAGCCACATATACTCACATATCATATATTAATACCAAATAACACCATATACACCATAATGCAACACTAGGCTTGGATGATCTCGATCCCCCAACTTAAGTCACTTGGTCGCTAAACTAGACAAAGTCTTCTAATTTTGGCTTCCTAACTCGATGTGCCTTTACTAAACTATACAAGACCTATTGACCCTCACTTGGGCCTTTTGCTTTACTGACCTTATACTATCTTACAACTATGGTGGTCAACCTAGATCTCACTCCTAAGTGTTCTAAAACTATGTGTTAAGTGAAAGTGCTCACTGGTGTAAATTTCAGAATGACAACTATGGTTTCTTGAGTGCATTAGACACTTAAACTACAAGTTTTCCTTCAAAACTCTTACACAAGACTCTCCTGACCTTAGGGCATCTTCCAAACTTGATGTGGCTCAAGGGCCTAGCTTGGGCCTTCTTGGGCCTAAGCTTAAAGTCCAAGATTCCCCTGTTTTCCTAGGCAGAAAACGCCCTGACTTGAATTAACTTGTGACACATGGTTCTAACTCATATCCTATAAATTATGACTGAAAAAACTCCTCTGACACTCCCTCTAGCTAAGGCCCAACAGGACCTAATGAGGGCCTACCCATGACATGGTCAAATCTCCGTATTTTTAAGTTGCAACAAAACTGTCCCCTGCTGGACAGATTTTGTGATTCTACTTGTGCACCTAACCAAACGACATGCAAACCTCCAACCAACTCCTAAAACCTTTTATATACTCCCAATACTAACTTTTGGTGGCTTGGGCCTCAAAGTGCACAACAAATGCTCTTTCAAAACTTCCCCATAAACTAGTGCATCAAATCTGGAAAAAAAATGAAAACACCAACTAATCCCTTTTCGCCTTAACTCCAACTTAAAAACCAAGCACCCAACTCTTTCGAAAGCAAACCTAGTGTCTTAATGTCCTAAAATAGTGTCTCAACATAAGGGGAGATCATCCATGCCCAAAAATTAACAACATGCAACTAAAAATATGACATGCAACTCATGGAAAACACATAACAAGATTTCGGTTAGGCATAAAGTTTTAAATGCTTGCAAAATCGACTTGCACCTATTACTCATCCTTAATAATTATGAAATATAACTTCTTTTAACTATTAATAAGAAATTTATAATGGAAACAATCTATTTTAAGCACACGTATTTTGAATTTATAGATTTTTAAACATAACAACATGATTTCAAAAAGAGTAGCATGCAAAACATGGTTGATCATCATTTTAATGTCTTAAAACTAGCATGCATGGCTAAACATAAATATATAATGAAATTTCAGTAGCATACAAAGGATTTTAAAGCATGATATCTCCATAAAACACTTAGTTAGCATATATACATAATATATCTCATAGAGAGCTCTTGAATTCACATGAATCAAGAGTTCTCTTTGGAGATCACATAAGAACTACACATGCATCCATGGAACTTCAACTTCCAAGTCACAAAACACTTGGAAAGTATATAAGATGAATTTAAGTAGAAGATTTACACTTGGGAAGATGAAGAATGAATTGAAAAATGGAAGGGGGGTGGGGAATTTGGCCTTCGGCCGAGAGCAAGGGTGGGAGGGGGAGGAGAAAAATTTGTGGGGTGTTGGAGTGTGAAATGAGTGGAATGACTTCTCCTACTTAAAATTTGATAAGTGAATAGAAAGGTGATTTGCATACAAGGTCTCTTATGTAATTTGATAATTATAACCAATAAAATTTGTAAAGATTTATTTTTATAAAATAAAATACAAGTTCAAAAATTATAAAATTTATACCATAAAATAACTTGGATTTTTAGAAATTTTATAAAATCACTTTTGAAATTTGTGAATAAAATAACTTTTAAAAGAAAATTTCTCCAAGGTTTAGAATATTCCTTATAAATTAAAAATAAGGGAAATAAATAAACTCTCGCTTTGAAAAATCATATACTACATAAAGCAAATTTAAAATGCAGAAATTTTTCATTCACACAAGGTACAACCATTAAGTATATTCACTTACGGCTTTAATATCACACAAAATCCACATATAATATTACATAAAATGCCGGTCGTAACATCCTCTTCCCCTTAAGGGATTTTGTCCCCAGAATCTAAGAGAACAGATGAGGATACCGGGAACGCATATCAGATTCTAACTCCCAAGTTGATTTTTCGACCTTGGAGTTCCTCCAAAGTACTTTCACTAACTTTACCGACTTATTCCTAAGACTCTTTACTTGCAGTCGAGTAATTTGACAGGTTGCTCCACAAATGACAGGTCTGCCTGAATTTCTACAGGTTCATATTCTATCACATGGCTAGCGTCAGGATTGTACTTCTTAAGCAATGACACATGGAACACATTATACACATGCTAGTACTGAGGTGGTAAGGCCAACTCGTAGGCCACCTTCCCCACTTGACTCAAAATTTCAAAAGAACCTATATATCTAGGTGCTAACTTCCCTTTCTTGCCAAATCTAAACAACCCTTTTCTAGGTGACACCTTCAGTAAAATAGCTTCACCAACTTGGTATCGAACATCCTTACGCGTTGGATCCGCATACTTCCTCTGTCTATCTTGAGCAGCAAGCAGCCTTTTCTGAATTAACTTGACTGTGTCATGCAACTGTTGTACCAATTCCGAGCCGGGAATTCTTCCTTCTCCTACTTCATCCCAACTTGTTGGTGATCTACATTTTCGCCCGTACAAAGCTTCATATAATGGCATGCCGATACTGGAATGATAGCTATAGTTGTAAGAGAATTCAATCAACGGCAAGTGGTCGTCCCAACTTCCTGCAAAATTGATTGCACAACTGCGCAACATGTCTTCGATTGTTTGAATTGTCCTTTCGCTCTGACCATCAGTCTGCGGGTGGTATGCCGTGCTCATATTCAACTTCGTGCCAAGACATTCCTGAAATTGCTTCCAGAATCTTGAGTTAAATCGGGGATCTCTGTCTGAAAATATTGATACGGGTACTCCATGCCTTAGTACGATTTCGCGCACATACAGATGAACCAATTTGTCCAATGACGACTTCTCGTTTATTGGAAGGAAATGCGCCGACTTCGTAAGACGATCAACTATAACCCATATAGCGTCATGACCGGATTTCGTTCGTGGTAGTCCCACTATAAAATCCATAGCAATATTTTCCCATTTCCATTCTGGAATCTTTAGGGGCTGAATTAATCCGCTTGGTCGTTGATGTTCTGCCTTCACCTTTTGACAAGTATAACACTTCGCAACCCATTCTGCCACGTCTCGCTTCATATTTGGCCACCAAAAGTTCTGCTTTAAGTCCTGATACATCTTGGTGCTTCCCGGGTGGATTGAAAATCTTGAATTGTGGGCTTCTTGTAGGATCTCATTCTTCAATTCAGGTACATGAGGAATCCAAATTCTTGAGGAAAACCTTAGTATCCCTTGCTCATCCCTTTGATTATTAATCTTCTCTCCAGATAACTGATTCTTCTCTTTCTCCATTACTTCTTCTTGACATTTCTTTATCTTTTCCACTAGTGTTGGCTGAAAAGTCATTGCACGACAAACTTCTTCAACCATTCCATATTTACAAAGTTCTAATCCGAATTTCTTAATCTTTTTAGACAATTCCTTTGGTGTTGCCATCATATTCAATCTCTCCTTTCTGCTTAGTGCATCGGCCACAACATTCGCCTTTCCGGGATGGTAATTTATCGAGCAATCGTAGTCCTTGATCAATTCCAACCATCTCCTTTGCCTCATATTGAGCTCCTTCTGAGTGAAAATGTACTTTAAACTCTTGTGATCTGTGTAGATTTCACACTTCTCTCCGTAGAGGTAATGTCTCCAAATCTTAAGTGCGAATACTATGGCGGCTAGTTCCATGTCATGCGTCGGGTACTTCAACTCATGTGGTTTTAACTGTCTTGACGCATACGCGATCACCTTACTGTGTTGCATTAACACACAGCCCAATCCCTTATGTGAAGCGTCACTGAATATCACAAAGTTTCCTTGGTCATCTGGAAGCACTAACACCAGAGCTGTTATCATTCTCTACTTCAACTCTTGAAAGCTATCCTCACATTCTGCACTCCATTCAAACTTTTGATTCTTTCTGGTTAACTTGGTCAATGGCGTGGCAATTTTCGAAAAATCCTTGACGAACCTTCTGTAGTATCCTGCCAATCCTAGAAAACTTCGCACTTCCGTAGGAGTCTTTGGCCTCTCCCAACTCATAATTGCCTCAATCTTTGCCGGATCCACTTTAACTGCTTCATTTCCAATGACATGCCCCAAAAATTGAACTTCCTTCAACCAAAACTCACATTTGGTAAACTTGGCATACAACTTCTCTTGACGAAGTATCTCCAATGCTATCCAGAGGTGCTGTTTATGTTCTTCTTCTGACTTAGAATAAATAAGGATGTCATCAATGAATACCACGACAAACTTGTCCAAATACTTCTTAAATACTCGATTCATCAAATCCATAAATGCGGCCGGGGCGTTGGTCAATCCAAACGGCATTACTAGGAATTCATAATGCCCATATCTGGTTCTAAATGCTGTCTTGGGAATATCTTCTTCTTTGATCTTTAATTGATGGTATCCCGATTTCAAGTCAATCTTTGAAAAGCATTTTGCTCCCTTCAACTGGTCAAAAAGGTCATCTATTCTTGGTAGCGGATAGCGGTTCTTGATCGTTACCTTATTCAAGTCCCGATAATCTATGCATAGTCGCATACTCCCATCTTTCTTCTTTACAAACAGAACAGGTGCTCCCCATGGCGACGTACTTGGCCATATCACTCCTTTATCCAACAATTCTTGTAGCTGGCTCGCCAACTCTTTCATTTCTGCTGGTGCCATTCTATATGGGGCCTTTGAAACTGGTTCCGTGCCTGGAGCAAGGTCGATCTCGAACTCGATTTGTCGATCTGGTGGTAAGCCTGGTAGTTCGTCTGGAAACATATGGGGAAACTCGTTAACTACAGGAATATCTTCTATGTTGGGGTTGCCCTTTTTCTGAATCCACTACATACGCTAGGAACGACTCACAACCTTTTCTAAGTAGCTTCTTAGCCTGAACGATTGTAAGAAATAGTTGCTCTTGCCTCTGCCCCTTAAATACTACCTTCTCTCCACTCTTCGCCTTTAAATACACTTTCTTGGTCTTACAATTAATCTGGGCGTTATTCTCTCCTAACCAATCCATACCTAAAATTATATCAAACTCTCCCAACTTGAAGAGTATCAAGTCGGCTGAAAACTTATACCCTGAAATATCAATCTCACACTTCGGACAGAATTGATTCACAGGAATCTTCTCTTGGTTCGCAATTACCACATTTACTACCTCGCTCATAATCATTTTATCACATTGAAGCTTATCAACAAAAGTTTCTGATATGAAAGATCTTGTTGCTCCCGAATCAATCAATACTTTAGCTTTGACATTACTGAGATAAGTGTACCTGCTATCACCTCTGAATTCTGAACAACATCCTTCATCTTCAGATCAAATGTCCTTGCTGTTGCTTGCGGGGTTGGTGTAGGTGGTGGAGGTAATGCCAATACCTCAGCTGGCACGCTCGCACTGGTACTTGCCACGTTCATCAGAGCTTTGACTGGTCCGGTTGCCTTGCACTCCCTAGCTATGTGTCCAGTTCTCCCACACTTGTAACATGTAACTCCTGGCTTCGGTATCTTGCACTTATTTGCCAAATGTCCCTTCTGATTGCACCTATAACATGTCATGCTTAACTTATTACATACTTCAGGTTGCCTTCTTCCATAGTGCTTACATTCCGGTCTCTGGAACCCGTTTTCTCCAACTTGCCTTTGGCTTGCCTGATTGTTCCCCTTCGATTCTTGCCTTCTGCCCAAATTTCCTTTCTTTTGTAAATTTCCGCCCTTATAGAATCCAATCCTCTTTACATTCTGATCTTGTAAACTTCCTGCTTCAGACTTTTCTCTATAAAATGGAACCTTCCTCTTCTTGTTATCCCTTTCCTTCCTTGATTGCGTCCTAATATTCTCAATCAGAGCAGCTTTCTGTACTACTGGCGTGTAGGTTTCAATTTCAAACAAAGCCACTCTATCTCTAATCCAAGGCTCCAATACTTGCTGAAATTTCTTTGCTTTTTCCTCCTCAGTGCTGGTATACTTTGTCACAAACCTTGACAACTCAGTAAACTTCTTCTCATACTCCAGTACAGTCATGTTCCCTTGCTTCAACTCAAGAAATTTAAGCTCCATCTGATTCTGCATGTACTTAGGGTAATACTTGTCCAGAAATAACTTCTTAAGTCTCTCCCAAGAAACCTGCTGAGTTGCTTCCATAGCTTTTACTGACTCCCACCAATAGATGACTTCGCCCTTCAAGAAGTAAGTAGCATATGGCGTCTTCTGATCGTTTCCTAACTGTACCAACTCAAAAGCCCTTTCCATCTCCTTAATCCATGTGTTAGCTATTACTGGATCAGTGGTATCATGAAATGCAGGTGGATTCACATTCTGAAATGCCTTGAAAGTGACAACTTGTCTAGGTGGTACTGGTGGTTCAGGTGGTTGGTGTGGTTCACGGTTATCTTGGTTTTCAATTCGTTGTTGAAGAGTTAGTTGTTGTTGAGCTATAGCATTGGTTTGCTGTTGTAAAGTTTCCAGTAGTCGAAGAATATTTGGGTATGTGGTGGATGTGGTTGTTGGGTTCTTCTTTTTGGGAGGCATGATCCTGAAATAAGAGTTATGTCAAAACATATATGAATGATAAAATAATTCGAGGGTATCACATGGCATTCTTATTTACATATGAGGTCAAGTTTCAAATTAAGCAGATATGGCGATGCATATAAAAGCGTAAAATAACAGTTGAGAGCAAATGGAACAATAGTGCATGATTATTGAAATTTAAAGGTCACAATACATCTGGATTAGGACAAAGTCTGATTCTAGGATCAACAGGCTTATTTAAAGGAAACAACGGAAATAACTGGGGATTATACGGAGTCTGATAGTACAACAACATGAAAGGTAAATGGAAAGAACTAAGGCTTCACTCCATCTGAACGGGGCTTGGTAGTCTTTTCCTCTCGAAGCGTCTTCACAATGCTCTGGAGCTCATCCGCCACCATCTGAATGACATACTGGCTGGTACGGTCCCGGTGCACTGGCATCTCCTCAAGCTTAGTGTTGACGTACTAAACCAAGGTCTCAAGTCTCGCAGTCATCTGCTCCTTGGGCTTCCCTTCATAGTTTCGACTGTCCGGGTACACGTTCTTCAGTCGGTCTATTAGTCGGTCGTACTTGCACTGAAGCATGTCGAACTCGCGCCTCAACTCAGCATACACGGAGAAAGCAACAGTGTCGTCCGACCCAGAGGACGACGAGGAATGCGCCCTTTGCTGACAACCAATAAGAGGAGTATTAATAATAAATTTACTTAACCTACTCTCTCGCATATTATCTATAACCTACACATATATCCTATAACCTAATTGGGCTGTCCAGGGACTCTAAACCGTAGCTCTGATACCAAAACCTGTCACACCCCCAACTTAAACAACAAATTAAATATAACTATTACAACATTTTAAAAAGAATTAAACATAACCAACTCCAAGATCTTACAGTTTAGGGTTTGGAACAGCCCAACACTACCATCTATTACAACTGATTTTAAATAGCGAGTCCTCACACAAAAATACTATCTCTTATTCTACCTGAGCTCGAACATAAGCATCAGCATCACAGGTCTTACGGGCAGTCTGCTTGAATCTAACCATAGCTGTTAGCTGTAATATCAGGGTAAAGCAAGGAGTGAGCCAAATGCTCAACAAGTGCTAAACAATACGATACAAAACGTAAATCGAGATATACATTAAATAATGACAATGGAAAGACATAACCAATGATAATGAGAGATAAAACTATGGGTAATGGCATCATTTTGCTTGTATCAAAACAATTTTAAAATCATATCTTAATCAAAATCATTTTATGACGCTACGGATTACAGCCGGTGATCAGCCGCGAAGTAATCCCGTACCTCGCTGGGTTCTAAAACATTAATGGGATCCCTAGGCAACTTTTAAGCCTACAATATAAGTGTGGAAAGGACTCGCGTCTCAATCCAGATCCACTATTCAAAGAAAACATTTATCCCCCTTTGGGACTGAAAATCCACATTTTATTTATTTCAAAAATTGGTGCTGATTTATGACCAAAAATCTCTTTTAACAGTAAACATTTTTATCAAGGGATTATAGTTCAACTCGAAACACGGGAAATATGGTACTAAATCTCAGGGCCATGATTCACAAAACTATACTCTATTAAAGTAACTGATTGGTTTTCATATATCAAAGATTGGACAAGGGGATTTAGTGAGGCTATTGGATATTATAAAAGGGTAATGTCAAATTGGGCTTTAAGCAATGGTTTCTCATCAAGGTTCAAGTGCTGGATCATCAAGAAGATAAGCTTCATGAATACTAAGGGTGTTAAAGTATGCAGGAATGATCTTTAACTCAGGATATATCAGAATTGTCAAGCTTCATGATAAGAAAGAGGGGTATCAATCAATGAGGAATCACTTTGATAAGTATCTGGCTTTTAGGTATCGAGGTGAAGTTTCTATAAGGGTTCAAGCATCAGGGTGAGATATCAGCACTTTAGGAATCATTAGCATGTTAATCAAGAGGATCAATCAAGTATTATAACAATCTTTTATTTTATCATGGCATTCATCTTACTTTAATATACTATCATGATAAGACTACTTTGCAATACGTACTCGAGGGTTCATGGCATTTCTATATGATTCAAAGATGAACATAAGATATGTTGATTTAAATATATAAAAATGACTCAGGATGGTTGCGTCAATTTATATGAACTATTTGTTACACAATTGCAGTGAATACGAAGATAGGTTGAATCACTTGCCTTGAGAAAGGCTGGTCTGGTCTGACTGGTAGGAGCAACTGGAAGCTTCACTCGACCTTTATGGCAAGTTTTCCCTCGTCTCGAGATCCTACATAAATAATAATAATCCTCATTATAATATATTCTCACCAACTTAACCTATTTACAACCCGAATTTAAACACGGATGGCACTTAGGCCTATATGCACTTAATTTATATTCACCTTATAAATATAATTGTACACACATAGCCCCATATACTCACATATCATATATTAATACCAAATAACACCATATACACCATAATGCAACACTAGGCTTGGATGATCTCGATCCCCCAACTTAAGTCACTTGGTCGCTAAACTAGACAAAGTCTTCTAATTTTGGCTTCCTAACTCGATGTGCCTTTACTAAACTATCCAAGACCTATTGACCCTCACTTGGGCCTTTTGCTTTACTGACCTTATACTATCTTACAACTATGGTGTTCAACCTAGATCTCACTCCTAAGTGTTCTAAAACTATGTGTTAAGTGAAAGTGCTCACTGGTGTAAATTTCAGAATGACAACTATGGTTTCTTGAGTGCATTAGACACTCTTAAACTACAAGTTTTTCTTCAAAAGTCTTACACAAGACTCTCCTGACCTTAGGTCATCTCCCAAACTTGATGTGGCTCAAGGGCCTAGCTTGGGCCTTCTTGGGCCTAAGCTTAAAGTCCAAGGTTCCCCTGTTTTTCTGGGCAGAAAATGCCCTGACTTGAATTAACTTGTGACACATGGTTCTAACTCATATACTTTGAACTATGGCTGGAAAAACTCCTCTGATACTCCCTATAACTAAGTCCCAACAGGGCCTAATGAGGGCCTACCCATGACATGGTCAAATCTCCCTATTTCTAAGTTGCAACAAAACTGTCCCCTGCTGGACAGATTTTGTGATTCTACTTGTGCACCTAACCAAACGACATGCAAACCTCCAACCAACTCCTAAAACCTTTTATATACTCCCAATACTAACTTCTGGTGGCTTGGGCCTCAAAGTGCACAACAAATGCTCATTCAAAACTTCCCCATAAACTAGTGCATCAAATCTGGAAAAAAAATGAAAACACCAACTAATCCCTTTTCGCCTTAACTCCAACTTAAAAACCAAGCACCCAACTCTTTCGAAAGCAAACCTAGTGTCTTAATGTCCTAAAATAGTGTCTCAACAGAAGGGGAGATCATCCATGCCCAAAAATTAACAACATGCAACTAAAAATATGACATGCAACTCATGGAAAACACATAACAAGATTTCGGCTAGGCATAAAGTTTTAAATGCTTGCAAAATCGACTTGCACCTATTACTCATCCTTAATAATTATGAAATATAACTTCTTTTCACTATTAATAAGAAATTTATCATGGAAACAATCTATTTTAAGCACACATATTTTGAATTTATAGATTTTTAAACATAACAACATGATTTCGAAAAGAGTAGCATGCAAAACATGGTTGATCATCATTTTAATGTCTTAAAACTAGCATGCATGGCTAAACATAAATATATAATGAAATTTCAGTAGCATGCAAAGGATTTTAAAGCATGATATCTCCATAAAACACTTAGTTAGCACATATACATAATATATCTCATAGTGAGCTCTTGAATTCACAAGAATCAAGAGTTTCTCTTTGGAGATCACATAAGAACTACACATGCATCCATGGAACTTCAACTTCCAAGTCACAAAACACTTGGAAAGTATATAAGATGAATGTAAGTAGAAGATTTACACTTGGGAAGATGAAGAATGAATTGAAAAATGGAAGGGGGTGGGGAATTTGGCCTTCGGCCGAGAGCAAGGGTGGGAGGGGGGAGGAGAAAAATTTGTGGGGTGTTTGAGTGTGAAATGAGTGGAATGACTTCTCCCACTTAAACTTTTGTTTTATGCTTTTTGGTTGACAAATAATGAGTGGAAGTGAGAACTTACAAAAATGTCCTTTAGCTAAAGTTAGGCCATTTTGCATGCAAGGCTAATGTAGTAATATGGTAATAATCAAATGAGTTAGTGGGGTTGGAAAAGTCTTATTTGCCCTTTGAGAGAATAGAATGGTGATTTGCATGCAAGGTCTCTTATGTAATTTGATAATTAAAACCAATAAAATTTGTAAAGATTTATTTTTATAAAATAAAATACAAGTTCAAAAATTATAAAATTTATACCATAAAATAACTTGGATTTTTAGAAATTTTATAAAATCACTTTTGAAATTTGTGAATAAAATAACTTTTAAAAGAAAATTTCTCCAAGGTTTAGAATATTCCTTATAAATGAAAAATAAGGGAAATAAATAAACTCTCGCTTTGAAAAATCATATACTACATAAAGCAAATTTAAAATGCAAAAAATTTTCATTCACACAAGGTACAACCATTAAGTATATTCACTTACGGCTTTAATATCACACAAAATCCACATATAATATTACATAAAATGCCGGTTATAATATATTATTTATGTTTAGGATTTTAATCGGGTTTCGTATTTCGGATCGGTTTTGGATTGAGTTTCGGATTTCGGATTGGGTATCAATTCGATATCATTGAAATCCAAACCCAAATCCAAAATTTCGGCTTTGAAATATCCAAAATATCGGATTTCGAATTAGATATCCATCAGATCAGATTATTAATGATGAGTGCAAAACCTTCTTTTGTTCTTTCGCATGACAATCGAAGTCGTCCTGGTAAATGATTGTGTAATTATTTGCGAATCCAAACTAGGACTGCACTGGTTTTCCTCGTTACGACCTTGTTCACTCCCTCCACATTTCCAGATCTCACAACTACGCCTTGTATATTTACTCAACACATTCTTGATCTTCATTTCATCACCAGCAACCACATTATTGTGCATCAAAAACCAGAACAACATAGCTCTTTTTGATGACTCCCCATTGTTCATATCAGGCTTCTCTTCTTATCTTGAAGCCAAATCTCCGAGTAACAAGAAACTCTCCTCTTTGCTCATTCCAATTCCAATATCAACAGTATTAGCACTTCTAGAACAATTCTCAACAATTTTATGCAAAAGTCTCCTCCTTGCTTACCCAATATCTATACTAGCAATTCTAAAAACAATTGTAAATAGTTTGAAATGTTACTAGAATAGCAAAATATTTTCTTGAATTCCAATCACACTCATACATTGCAGTTCTATCATCTGGAAACTATAGAAAACTAGGTCTATTACATAATTATTTTTTCATCCATTATATCTTCAGCTGCCCTATTGAATAACACCTTTTAGAACCAGCATTACTGTCACGTGTCACCAATTTTCACCAACATTGCTTTTTTCAACATCCAAGCTTAATTCTAAACACGCTCTCTTCTTATCTATTTTTATTGATTTTCCTCCTCTTTGACTTGAATTTGACATGATATTTCAACAAATTTGACCCAAAAATTGAGGATATGCTCGTACAATTGAATTGTTAATGGTCCCTCAAACACACACACTGCCAATAACAGTCTTTCCTTAACTTCCACTACCAGAAACATAAACAAGGACTACAGGAAAAAATTCTTGTTTGGAGGAGTATCAGACATAAAACAATCTCTACACGATGAGTAAAGGATATCATTTTTATACAATTCTTACAAAATATATAACTACATTCAGGCAACAATCTACTATTATCATTACCCTTCACTTCACAAAATCAAATAACATGATCTAATAGATATTTAGGGCCAACAATGGCTTTATAATTAAAAATTAGTTAAAGTATTGATAAAATTTGATTAGCAACAGAATCATGGTATTCAAAAAGTTGTTGCAATGAACTTGAAGAACCATAGTATGATCCAACTTAGCAAGATAGAGTTTTTGACTATAACAACCATCTTCTAAATATCAAGTTTATAGCAAAGGATGCATGAAAGAATTTAATAGAGAAATATAAAAGTATTAGGTTCCAACATCATCTATGTACACATAGTCTAACAAACATGTATACAAATAGACATATAAGGCATGTACGAGGCAGGATAGCAGTCATCTTGAGCACATCTAGCAATCCCTGCAAAATAAAGTAAAACCCACTTCAAGTATAAAAGCACATGTAGCAAAATATTGATGCTCCTAAACTACAATGACATTACTTATGAGATTTAAAAATTTAAGTTAAAGACTAGTATTAGTCCCTTAACAATATAGCAAGAATTATAGAAGGGGGGTTGAATGTAATTCTTGAACCTTTTTCTCGGAATAAAAATTTTCAACTCGAATATAGATATAAGTGTTTTGATTAGCACAATGCGGAATAGAAACTTAACTGAATCAAAATATAAGTAATTAAAAACAAGAGTCTTTAAAAACTTTCTGGTGGATTTAAACAATTCCACCAGAGATATATATTATAATATATCGAGAGGACTCTGTATGCAAGAATGCTCACAGCTGCTTATAAATCGAACTGCTGAGAATACAGGGAAATGCTAATGATTCTGCTTACAAAGATTTCTCTATTTTTGTTTCTCAACACCCTGTTTTTTTTATTTGCTACGTTCTTGGTTTATATATTACCAAGATTACAAAGTCAAAAAGACTGAATAAATATAAAAACTATCAGTCTTAAGCTTTGCTGCTTTTCGTCCTCTATTACCCAGTTAATGGGCTTCCACAGTAGATTTGTATACATCTCGACGGTTGTGCTCAGCTTTCACTGTTCAACTGCTGTTTGAATTCTTTACATAATCATCTGTTGGTTTCTATGAACATCCGTTGGATATATGATCAGCCGTCGACTTTCTGAACATCCGTTTATGGCTTCATTGATCATCCGTCGATTGCTATATTAAACATCCGTTGATAGTCATTTGATCATCCGTCGATGGCTTTGTTAATCATCCGTCGGTAGCTATTTTGGCACTTGACTTCATTTCACTTATGCAGAATTACAAGACATTATTTATATACAATTAATCAACCTATTCTGCATATCTAGTTAAAGTCAACATGACTTATAGGCTACTACAGAATCTATACAAAGATGTATACAGAACTGTGCTACAGACTTATTATTACATAAGCTACTCACTCGATGGATAATAAGTTAACATCCGTCGGGATTATAATGAGTTATCCGCCGGGACTATAATTCTTATCCGTCGAGTGCTACTTTATTTCACTAAGTAAAATCCACTTAGATGTTTTGTTTATGAAATCATCAAGTACACAACATATGCACAACAATCTCCCCCAATTTATGTCTACTGGAATTGTAGCCATAAATTAAGAGATACTTGATGATAACAAAACATCCTAAACATACAGCTTTAAAGATAAGTAGATAATACTGAAAGTGCTTCAAATAATCAAAATGTACAAGGTTTGGCTCACAGTCATTTCAAGATGCTCCTCTAGCCTGAGTAGATTTTTCTAGTTTCTTAAAGGTCTGGATCTTCTTCCAAGCTTTCTGTTGTTTTCATCAATCTGATTTTGGAGCTGCTTGTGGAATTCCAGTTCATCAGATTCTGAGAGATCTAGCTTTTCTTGCATTTCCAAGAGAGTCTCATTGCTAGAGATACTCAATTGGTCTTCTAACCTGAAGAATCTTCTCACACCTTTGTCATCCATGAACTCCATCAGCCAGTAGGGCCTTAGATGCACTCTTCTCCCTGTGTATGGGATGATTAGAGTCTTTGGGAGTGCATCTTTAGCTCTAATACTCCTTAGTTCTTCAATCTTCTTCAATACTAGTCTTCTTGCAGTTACATTGAACCCAAAGTTCTTCTTGAAGGATGAATAAACTTTAATCAGTACAACTTGGCTCTCTTGAAGAATCCTGTGAAGTGGCCACTGAATCTCCCTTCCTCCTTTGTACTTGAACACTAACCTTTCAGGTAGGTTCCTGTATGCATCAATTCCCCTCACTTCATCCTGTTCATCCAGATAAAGATTTAGATCTGAAAATTTTTTGATGTCACACAAGTACAAGTAGTCTCCCCTGTTGACTTTGGGTTGAGCTTTAACTACTGATTTGGATTTGAGAGGTGACAGCTTCACTTTCTTGACTGCCCTTGACTTTGTCCTTTTTGGCTTGCTAAGGATTGGTAAGCTGAAGTCAGGAATTGGTATGTTATCCCACTCTATTGGCTCATCCTTTGGCACAATAGGTTCACCATGTATATTCCTGTAGGGATCCACCACCCTTATGTCTTCAAATACCACAGAGGGCTTTGATGCTTGAGTTGTAGCTGGTGTGGGTTCCTCAGGAAATTGATCTTCCAATTCTTTGTCAACAATATCCAGTTTCCTTTTTGTTCTTCTAGGCAATTCTTTCTTCCTTGGGGATTTCTTCTGTTCTTCAATTTTTTTCTTTGATTCAGCAGCTTCAGATGGTTGAGAGGGAATTTGTTGAGATGAATTCACAGCCTGTAGCTTGGCCAAGATAACAATCTGCTCTTTCTTTTGTTTAGTCATCTTTGTATCTAGAGCAGCTTGCTTCTTTTCCTGCTTTAATCTGGCTTTTTCTTCTCTCTTTGCTTGAGCAAATTGTGGATGTCCAGCTACCACACAAATTTCCTTTCCATTTCTGAATATCTTAGCAATTCTCCTTTTTGAAGCTGAATCAGCTGGATCTTTATAGAAGACAATTGACCTTGACAAAAGCTTCTTCTCATCAGGCTTGGGTGTCTCATACACAGTGTCCAAGGGGTTCTTCAAAGATGATTTTGGATAATTTGCCCTTGGTTTTAGAATTGTTTCAGCCTTTGGAGACTTGATGCAGGAAGATTGTCCTTTTTCCAGATAATTCATGCTCATCTCATTCACACTTATTTGCTTGACTTGAGAGTGATGGATGGCTGACTTAACTGGCTCCTTGACAAGTTCAAACTTTTTATGTATCTCCTCATCAATCATCTCCCAGTTGATCAAACTCAACTTTCCTTTTTTAGCAACTTTCAAGTTTGTTGCTGCTGCTTTAATTAGATCTATACCATCTGCAACTGGTGGCTTGGAGACAGTAATTGAAGATACAATTACTTTGCTAATTTGTACTTGAAGTTTCTCCCCCTCACTTGGTCCTTTCTCCCCCTTACTTGGTTCTCTCTCCCCCTTTTTGTTATCATCAAGTTGAGGAGTTAGGCCTTGTGCTTTAGCTAGTTGCATGAGAAGATTTGTCTGAGTCTGTTGATTTTGAAGAAGGGTAGCCACTGAATTCTCAATAATTTGAACTCTATCTTCCAGCTTGGCCAGCTTCTTTTCAGAATTTGATTCTCTCCTCAGTCTCAGTAATAGATCTTGCATGGTACCATATGGCATGACTGAATCCAGCTTCTCAGAATTATAGGTCTTCAAGTCAGCTATATCCTTTTTGAGTTCATCCACACTCAGATTCTGTCTTAATTGCTGGATCTTCATGAGATGTAGAGAGTTTAGGTGATCTTGAAGAATAGCCTTGGTACCAGCATCTGAAGTTTCCTGAAGGGCCTTTTGAATAGCCATAACTTGCTTAACCAAAGATACACCAAATTGTCCTGGTGTAGATTCCTTTGTCCATGCCCATTCAGGTAAATTTGAAACAGAACTTGGGCCTTCATCTCCCCCTAAGTTCATGCTTCCATCCAAAGAAACAGAGTCATCATCATTAGAATTTACTTCAAATTCTTCAGATGGCTCACCAGCTTGAGAAGGCATCCTATTGACAGCAGCTTTATCTCTTTGAAGAGATTCTGATGTGTGTACTAAGTTCAAAGTCTGTTCTGCCTCCACATTGCCCTGAGCAGCCAAGAGTTGATAGGCTGACACAGCGTGAGTAAAAGTGTCAGCATCCAAGGAAATGTTATCAATTACAGCTTTCTAATGTTGCTGAAATTGTCTTTCCTTTTTAGCAGCATCCACAATCATTGACTCACTAGCAATGGTTGGATCCACCCTTAAGGCTTCTGTACCTGCTTTTCTCTCAAAATCTCTCTTTTGTTGCATCAAGGTCTCACCCTGGCTCCCCACCCTCACACCCTCACCTTCACCTACTAAGGTGGGACTCCTCTCACTCACTTTTGCCAATCCTGAATAAATGGATTGCTGATTTTCACTCTTTTCCTCTCCTTTTGCCTGGGAGCAACCCAGCCTCTCACTCAATACACTCTCCTCTCTCAGTCCTAAGAGTGACTGTACAACCACTAAATCTTCTGCACTTGAAATAATTGAAGTTTGAAGTTGTGCAGAGATACTCGACGGATAAGTAATATCCGTTGAGTGAGTGGTAATGTTATCCGACGGATAACTGCTGTTAGGCTTATCCGTCGGGATACAATCACTACTCGACGGATGAGCAATATCCATCGAGAGAGTAGAAATGAATGAGGTGGGAAGAGAAACTATTGTTGACTCTGTGTTGATTGAAGATATTTGGGGCACAGATGTCACAATAGAATCTGAAAGAATTGGCAAGTGAGCCAACAAATCATCTAAAAGATGATGCTCACTTGCACTAGATTTTGGCTTCCCCAACAGAGTTAAAGAAGGGGAATCAGGAATTGAAGTGTTTATCATATCCACTTCCAGAGAGTTTGTTGGTGAGTATGGTGTTTCAGATGCTACTATAAATAGAGATTTTGGCTGTGACTCCACATTTATTGGAGCCACATCAAACTGAATTTGAGAGAGTGCAGGGACTGTGTCTTTAGCACCTGTTTGCACGGTTTGTGTGCCCTGTGCATCCCCAGAGGTTTTAGATTTCTTCTTTCTTATGTAAGTTTGAGGTGAGCTTGTGTCCCTAACCCTTTTGGCCTCTGCTCTTGGCTGAGAGCTTTGTTCAATAACTACATCCCTTTGGGAGGATGTAGCTAGAAGTGAGCTTTTATCCTTTTTAAGCACTGCAGTTTGTTGAGAAACTGCAGTGTGGCTAGGCTGGGATTCACTCAACTCTCCAACCTTATTCTTGGGGTTTCTTTGATGTTCACCCCTTCCCTCACCTAGCTTACCCTCCTTCACACTCCCCTCTTTGGCTTTGGTGGATTTTTCAACTGGTACCTTTTGAGAGATACCAGAGGGGGTTTTCTTTGATTTGGATTTAGAAATAGCAGTAGTTTTGGCAAAATACCCTTATTGACCAATGCAGTGAAGTTGTTCTTCTCATAAATGAACCCAGTTTGAGACATAATCTTTACTACAGGTGCCATTGTTAGAGAAAGAAAGCTTGAAGAGAAAGAGAATATTTGTTTGAGAGAGAATGAAATAAAAGCAGTTAAATTTGAGAATGATAAAAGAAAATAATTGGAATGAAATAAGTTTTTATACTATCTCAAAAATAACTGACAAAAATAATAAATAAAAGTAAATTAACCAATAGAAATTGCCAAAAATAGCCGTTTAAAAGTAAACTGTAAAAAATTCCACCCATTATCCGTCGTGTAATGCTTACAAACTGTAAGTATACTCGATGGATAATGTTCGGGAGATTAACGGCTGAGATTTAGACAATTTGACGGATGTGGATAAACTGATATCCGTCGAGTCATAAAGTTTTCCAGAAAAATAATTGACTTTTATTAGCAAGTAGTATATCGACGGATGACTAAACTCGATGGATAAGGGTCATCCGTCGAGATGCAAATTTTGACTTAGCCAAAATTTCATCCAAGACTTAAAAATCAACTAAATTTCTGGCTACATTACAACTTGCAAAATAAATCAGATAAATTTAGTAGTAATTAAGCATACCTAACTCACTTACCAACCTTGAAAAGGTGGATTCATCCAGTGGCTTGGTAAAGATATCTGCAAGTTGCTTCTCACTTGGAACAAAATGTAATTCCACAGTACCATTCATCACATGTTCCCTTATGAAATGGTACTTGATGTCTATGTGCTTTGTCCTTGAATGTTGCACTGGATTTTTAGTGATGGAAATTGCACTTGTGTTATCACAGAAAATAGGAATCCTCTCAACTTGCAAACCATAGTCTAGCAATTGATTTTTCATCCATAAAATTTGTGCACAGCAACTGCCAGCAGCAATATATTCAGCTTCCGCTGTAGAAGTAGAAACTGAATTTTGCTTTTTACTGAACCAGGACACAAGCTTGTTTCCTAGAAATTGACAGGTTCCTGTTGTGCTCTTTCTATCAATTCTACAACCTGCATAATCTGCATCTGAATAACCAGTTAGATCAAAGCCAGAATCTCTAGGGTACCAAATGCCAAGTTTTGGTGTTCCCTTGAGATATCTGAAAATTCTTTTAATAGCTATCAGGTGAGATTCTCTAGGATCAGGCTGAAATCTAGCACATAAACATGTAGCAAACATTATATCTGGCCTACTACCTGTTAAGTACAGAAGTGAGCCAACCATGCCTCTATAACTTGAAATATCCACAGACTTTTCAGTAGTGTTTAGTTCAAGCTTAGTTGCAGTGACCATGGGAGTTTTTGCAGATGTGCAATCCATTAGATCAAACTTCTTTAAAAGTTCAAAAGTATATTTAGTTTGACTAATGAATATTCCATCACTAACTTGCTTAACTTGCAAACCAAGAAAGTAAGTTAGTTCTCCCATCATACTCATTTCATACTTACTTTGCATCAATTTGGCAAACTTTTTGCAAAGTTTCTCATATGTAGAGCCAAATATAATATTATCTACATAAATTTGAACAAGTATGCTAGAGCCATTTACATTTCTAAAAAATAAAGTTTTATCTACAGTACCTCTTGTGAAGTGATTTTCCAAAAGGAACTTTGATAAAGTGTCATACCAGGCTCTAGGTGCTTGCTTCAGTCCATAAAGTGCTTTCAGAAGATAATAGACATATTCTGGAAAATTTGGATCCTCAAAACCAGGAGGTTGACTGACATATACTTCTTCCTCCAAATCTCCATTCAGAAAGGCACTTTTGACATCCATTTGATAGACCTTGAAATCTATTCCTTCTTACTGACAATAACCCTTAGCAACCAATCTAGCTTTATTCCGGATTACTATGCCATTTTCATCCATCTTGTTTCTGAATACCCACTTGGTGTCTATTGGATTATTTCCTTTAGGCTTGGGTACCAGCTTCCATACTTTATTCCTTTCAAATTGGTTTAGCTCCTCCTGCATAGCTAAAGTCCAATCAGGATCTAACAAAGCTTCTTCTACCTTCTTTGGTTCTTCCTTTGACAGAAAGTTGTTGTATAGACATTCTTCCTGAGTTGCTCTTCTTGTTTGAACTCTAGAAGAAACATCACCAATGATAAGCTCAAAGGGGTGATCTTTTGTCCATTTCCTTTGCTCAGGTAGATTAGCTCTAGATGAAGAGGTCTCATGATTATCTTGATGTGTGATTGAGTTTTGATTGCTAGAAACTCCCCCTGAGTTTGTGGATCTTTAATTTAAGAAAGGAGAATTTTCTGTAGGTGATCTGTCTTGACTTCCTGCTCCTTTTGATAACCCGACGGATAGTGAATTTTGAGTACCGACGGATGAGGCAGGTTGTCTTCCGACGGATAACACAGATTGCCTTCCGACGGATGAAGCATTATGCAACTCGACGGATGTTGAGTTTTGTGCTTCATTGGTGATAGATTTGTCTGCATTATCCTTAGACACTGTTTCTTGATCACTCTCATCATCACTTTCATCACTAACCATCTCAACATTGTCGAATTTGAGGCTCTCATGGTAATCTCCATCTTCCAGTCCTTCAATCTTTTTATCATCAAACAGAACATGTATAGATTCCACGACAATGTTGGTTCTTAGATTGTAGACTCTATATGCTTTACCAATAGCATATCCAACAAAGATTCCTTCATCTGCTTTAGCATCAAACTTCCCATTTTGATCAGTTTGATTTCTCAGGATATAGCATTTGCAGCCAAAGACATGAAGAAAGTTTAGAGTTGGCTTCTTGTTCTTGAACAATTGATAGGGAGTCATGCATCTTGCTTGATTAATCAGAGAAATATTCTGAGTGTAGCATGCCGTATTTACAGCTTCAGCCCAGAAATATGTTGGTAGTTTAGATTCTTCAAGCATTGTCCTTGTCGCTTCAATAAGTGATCTGTTCTTCCTTTCCACTACTCCATTCTGTTGTGGAGTCCGTGCTGCTGAAAACTCATGCAGTATCCCATTTTCTTCACAAAATGCTCTCATGACAGAGTTCTTAAACTCAGTTCCATTGTCACTCCTGATTCTTCTAACTTTGAAATCAGGATGATTGTTGACTTGCTTTATGTGATTGATGATGATTTCACTAGCCTCATCTTTAGACTTTAGAAAATATGTCCAAGAGAACTTTGAGAAATCATCTACAATTACTAGGCAAAATCTTTTCCTTGAGATTGACAATACATTGACTGGTCCAAACAAGTCCATGTGAAGCAGTTGTAAAGGCTCTTTAATTGTTGAATCAAGTTTCTTCCTGAATGATGCTTTAATCTGCTTCCCCTTTTGGCAGGCATCACACAGTCCATCCTTCGTAAACTCCACTAGAGGAATGCCTCTTACTAGTTCTTTCTTTACCAGTTCATTCATGGTCTTGAAGTTTAAATGGGATAGCTTCTTGTGCCATAGCCAACTTTCATCTTGACTTGCTTTACTGAGAAGACAAGTTACAAATTTTGCTTTAGTTGAGTTGAAATCAGCTAGGCACACATTTCCTCTTCTCACACCAGTGAGAACCACTTTGTTGCTTTGATTATTAGTCACAACACAGGCTTCTTTGTTGAAGGTTACTGAATTGCCTTTGTCACAAAGCTGGCTGATACTCAACAGATTGTGTTTGAGACCATCCATTAAGGCATCCTCCTCAATGATGACATTGTCCTTTGAAATCAAGTAACCCTTGCTGTCATCTCCAAAAGTAATACTTGGGCCAGCTCTCACCTTAAACTCTGTAAGCAGGGTAGAATCACCAGTCATGTGTCTTGAACAACCACTGTCCAAGTACCAAAGATTCCTTCTGTTTCCCTGCACACATCAAAATCAAATCAAGTTGATTTTGGTACCCAAGTTTCCTTGGGTCCTGCCTTGTTAGCTTTCTTCTTCTGTTTCTTAGGTCTTAACTCATTTGACTTAGGAATTTCAGATTCTTCCTTAGTCATTTGGGTTGGGCCTTTGAAACCATTTAATGCAACAGAATTATCATGCATATTATGGCTACCAGGAAATGGCATGCTTGGTGTAAACATGTTATTCCAGTAGGGCATGCTAAATGGCATTTGAGGCATACTGTATGCAGCATAATATGGATTAGGTGCAAATGACATATTAGCAAACTGTGCATTCATGTTCTGTGTAGGCATAACATTAACAGGCATGGGAGGCATTGCATTCATGTTAGGAAATTGAGACTGAACAGACATGGGAGTAGGCATGGCAGATTTGCAATTAACAGGCAAATGATTTACACTACCACACTTGACACAGATTTTTCTAGGAGCATATTTATCAGGTGTGTAGTTATTGTGTTTGTTAATCCCTACTTTACCATTCCTGTTGTTTTTCCTTTTAGTCTCTGTTTTTATCTCAATTTTCTCAAGTCTGTCACTTAGTTGTTTGACAGTCATGTGACCAACATTAGCCTTTTTTCCCTTTCTTAACTTGAATTGACTCTCCTATAACAAAGTTCTTAGAAACAGACCCATACTTCTCATTTAGCTTGATTAGTTTGGCTTTGCTAATGGGCTTGCTCACAGCCGACGGATGAGGATTTTCATCTTTCGACGGATAACACTTTTTGTTATCCGACGGATAGTCCTCATCATCCGTCGAGTCTACATCTGTCATCAAACCATCTACCAAATTAGGTTCTAGTTTCTCT
Source organism: Apium graveolens (assembly GCF_009905375.1). Taxonomy (NCBI): domain Eukaryota; kingdom Viridiplantae; phylum Streptophyta; class Magnoliopsida; order Apiales; family Apiaceae; genus Apium; species Apium graveolens. The sequence goes on along the minus strand of NC_133655.1, from coordinate 198,661,416 downwards.
TTATTCTTTTTCCAGGCTTCATCACAAAAAGACTCAATTCCTTGAACTTTGGTGATTTGAGCATAGACATCCCTGGATGTTTTCCATGCTTTAATCACCTCTTGTTCACACTCGAGCTGCTTCTTTAAAATCTCTTCCTTTTTCAAGGACTCAGTTAATTCCCCCTTGGCAATCTTACACTCAATTCTTAGTTTCTCAAAATCAACAAACTAAGACTCAAGCACATTATTCCTCTCACTTAAAAACAAGTTGTTTTCTTTGATTTTAGCATTTTCTTTAGTAAGAGACTTAAGTGTAACACGCAAATGATACAATTCTGTAGACATGTCATTTATGGCATCATTACACTCAGCTTTAGATAAATGTGCAAGGTTTGTAGTGATTACCTGATTGTTTGAGGAACTTGTCTCTGTTTCATCAGAGTTGGCCATTAGGGCTAGATTGACATAGCTGACATCTTCATCTTCATCCAAACCATCTGCTGCCCAGTCATTCTCTTGTGTAATAAAATCCCTTTCCTATTGTTTAAGTAGATCAAAGTATTTTTTCTTATAATCCACAGACTCAAACCTTTTCTTACTAGAATCTGACTTTCTACACTCATTTGCAAAATGCCTTGCCAAGCCACATTTGAAACATTTGAATTTTGACTTATCCACCATGTTTCTATTTGGCTTGGCTACTCCAAAGTTCTTTTTGAACTTGAGCTTGGCAAATCTCCTGGAAAGAAATGCTAGGTGCTCATCAATGTCCTCCATGTCATCTTGGCTCAATGAATCTTCATTTTCTGCTGCAAGTCCCTTGCCCTTGTTCTCACAGACCTTAGAAGTTGACTCAACAGCTTCCATCTTCACTTCCTTCTCCTTTTCAAAATTAGCAACTAGTGCAATGGATCCTCCTTTCTTCTTTTCTCTCTACATCCTTTCATCCTGCTCTATCTCAAGCTCATAGGTCTTCAGAATGCCATACAGTCTCTCCAAAGTAAACTCTTTATAATCTTGTGAGTTTCTTAATGAGACTGTCATTGGTTTCCATTCCTTTGGAAGAGATCTAAGGAATTTTAGATTAGAGTCTTTAGTCTGATAGACTCTTCCATGTAACTTAAGAGCATTTAATAGTTTTTGGAATCTACTAAAAATGTCAGTGAGTGACTCACTTTCCTCATTGTGAAAATGCTCATATTGCTGAATCAAGCATTTTATTTTCTTTAACTTGCTCGGTTCCATCACAGATTATCTGTATAGTATCCCAGACTTCCTTGGCAGTTTTACAGTTAATAATGTTGTCAAACATGTCTGCATCAACTCCATTGAACAGAATGTTCATGGCCTTTTTATCCTTCCTGACTTGTTCAATGTCAGGATCAGACCATTCGTGCCTTGGTTTGGGAACCGATGGCTCGTTTCCTGTTGCAGCTCTCATTGGAACATGAGGACCTCTTTCTATGCAGTCCACATAGGCCTCATCTTAAGAAAGCATATGAAGATGTATCTTTACCTTCCAATGATGGTAATTATCTTTATCTAGAAAAGGAATCTTGACTCCAACGTCTTTCTTTTTAATCTTGCTGAATTGTTTTGATCTTTAAACTCTTTGTAGATTAAGAGCTTGCTCTGATACCAATCGTTAGTCCCTTAAAAATATAGCAAGAATTACAGAAGGGGGTTGAATGGAATTCTTGAACCTTTTTCTCAGAATAAAAATGTTCAACTCGAATATAGATATAAGTGTTTTGATTAGCACAATGCGGAATAGAAACTTAACTGAATAAAAATATAAGTAATTAAAAACAAGAGTCTTTAAAAACTTTCTGGTGGATTTAAACAATTCCACCAGAGATATATATTATATATCGAGAGGACTCTGTATGCAAGAATGCTCACAGCTGCTTACGAATTGAACTGCTGAGAATACAGGGAAATGCTAATGATTCTGCTTACAAAGATTTCTCTATTTTTGTTTCTCAACGCCCTGTTTTTTTTATTTGCTACATTCTTGGTTTATATAAAAAGACTGAATAAATATAAAAACTATCAGTCTTAAGCTTTGCTGCTTTTCGTCCTCTATTACCCAGTTAATGGGCTTCCAAAGTAGATTTGTATACATCTCGACGGCTGTGCTCAGCTATCACTGTTCAACTGCTGTTTGAATTCTTTACATGATCATCCGTTGGTTTCTATAAACATCCATTGGATATATGATCATCCGTCGACTTTCTGAACATCCGTTGATGGCTTCATTGATCATCCGTCGATTGCTATATTAAACATCCGTTGATAGTCATTTGATCATCCGTCGATGGCTTTGTTAATCATCCGTCGGTAGCTATTTTGGCACTTGACTTCATTTCACTTATGCAGAATTACAAGACATCATTTATATACAATTAATCAACCTATTCTGCATATCTAGTTAAATTCAACATGACTTATTGGCTACTACAGAATCTATACAAAGATGTATACAGAACTGTGCTACAGACTTATTATTACATAAGCTACTTACTCGATGGATAATAAGTTAACATCCGTCGGGACTATAATGAGTTATCCGTTAGGACTATAATTCTTATCCGTCGAGTGCTACTTTATTTCACTAAGTAAAATCCACTTAGATGTTTTGTTTATGAAATCATCAAGTACACGACATATGCACAACAACTAGTTAAAACTAGGCTTGCGTGAAAGGCTTATTATTGAAAAGAGAGAAGATAAAGGCAAAGAAAAATAACAAATACAGCGGGGCTAGTGATTTAAATATAAAAATAGTGTCTACCATGAAACATCTAAGCAACACAAGCTAGAACACTTTATATTTTAAAAAAAATGATTTCATCTCCAAACTTTTGAGCACAAGGCGTGTGTCAGATTCAATCAATGATTGGGATACAACATTTTCTTTTGAGCAATGACATATAATAACCTTCCTTCCTGAATGTAAAATGCAACAACCAGTTAGGTACATGCTTTGAACTAGGTTCTCTTTATATATATATATATCTGGGTGTGTGTGTGTGTACAAATTCAAAATAATGACAAAACGGTGAATGAAATTAGTGAAATTTAAAGCCAAATATATGGGTATTTCACTTTACCTTCCTTTATACCATATACTTTATCTAGCTCCATCCAAAACATCTATTGCCTAAAAATAGTTTAATTTTGTTCGATTTTTAACAAAAAGATAAAATTACATTTATTTCAAATACCTAATAATTTGTTTATGGATTTGAGAAAGCATGCTAATACTTCACACAATAATACTTACCATTCGTGAAATTCCACCTCAAATGCAGGCATTTTTATCAACTGGATGGCCCCTGCATATGTAACACCCCCAAATTCGGGGTCGGGGATCTGGGTTGTCACGAGTTCCACTTCCCTTAATAATACTTAATCTTAATAATCAACCAACTATTGCGTACTGTGACCCCACAATATACACACACACACCACAAGTTATAGTCTCAGAGATGAATATCCAAAAATAACACAAGTAATTTTATTCCACAATTATAAGCCATTACACCTCAAAAGGGTTTCTGAATAAAGTTACATATTCTTTGCCATTATTACAATTCGTAAATATACATAAGGCTGGTACATCAAAAGTTGAAAGCCTAGCCTATTGGTAGATCCTACCTCAGCTACAACGGCATCAACGCCTACATGAACGTTTCCTATCCGCTCACGAAATGGGAGCTTGGTCCTGTTCATCTTGTCTATCTGTTGTTGTGTGATGAAAGAAGAAAGCAAGGGTGAGCAACAAGCCCACCGAAATAATATGTATAATAATTTACAATATATGAGCATTCTCATAGTACTCATGAAAGTCTTGGTCAAGAAGAAATGAACCAATCTGATATTTTAACATGATCAAGTCAAAAAATATTTAGTATATATATATACATATATACTTTTCACAATCTTTGAAATCCTCTGACATGTATAATATACATAGAGTTCCAGTTTATAACTGTATAAAAATATCATTGCAAGGTGATCTCATATATCTAACCTTGTCTCAACGTTTTTCTGAAAATCTTTGACATGCATAAGATAATCATTTACTAGATATAAGTTTAAAAGATGAAGTTACAAGATACTCCAATATACTTATATCTTTTCCGAATACTACTTGAACTACCACCGTTCAAGTTATAATTAGTTTCAAAAGTTCATCACACTGATGAGACTACAAGATAAGACTTGAATAGATTCAACCTTTGAGATATCATTTGAAAGAAATGAAGTTACGAGATACTTCATTAAGTCCCAATATATATATATACACCTATATATATATACATTTCATACACTCCTTGAAAACCTCTGTTATGAAAATTATAAACAGAGTTGTAGTATCCAATGAATTTGGAAAGGAGAAAACCTTGGCATAAACCTGATATCTTGCTGATCAGACAAAGATACCAATAAGTAACGTTTTCTACTAGTAGATGGACGAATTCCCCACTGGTCATCACCCTGGCCGTAATAGGACCTTATGCTGGACTACCATTCAGCCACTTACGTATTTGATGGACTCCCACTGAGCCACTTACACTTTTATGGACGCCCACTGATCCCATGTTGCTTATGCCGACTCAAATAGATGGACTTACTTCCCGAACGTTGGGTAAGTAATCAATTCATTTATCAAAATAGCAACCTCGTTGCGAATATAAAATACACCACAGAGCCGGATCCCTTAGATTTTTGAGCAAGTATTCAAGTCCCCTTCAAAAAGGAAGATTTTAAATTTCAAAATGAGTTTTGGGATCCGCTCTAATTTTTAAAAATCAGTTTGAAGACTCGAAAATATTTTTAAGAATGTTTGGAGTAATGCTGATTTAATGAAATAAATCAGTCCCGATATATTAGAAAATATCTGAATATTATTATTTAAATAATATTCCCATAAAGTATAATCTCTATAAAAATAATTGAAGTACAAGTTTTAAAACTCATACTTGAAATGAATAATAAATAACCAAAGATATATTTATACGAAAGTACGATCTTTATTTGAATAATCGAAAATAAGTTTGATTATCGAAACATTATTCTTTAATAAAATAAAGAATATTATTTAATAAAATAAGCGAGTCATAAGTCCTCGAATGAATACTCCAAATAATATTCATTAAATAAAGTAAGCGGAGTCATAAGTCCTCGAATGAATATTCAAAATAATATTCATTAAATAAAATAAGCGGAGTCATAAGTCCTCGAATGAATATTCAAAATAATATTCATTAAATAAAATAAAGTTATCGAATAAACCTTATTCGATTAATAGTTTTGAAAACTATATCAATATATATATATATAAATATATATATTATACTCGGGAACATCGACTCCCGGTTTAGAAAATGTTCACCTTTGGGTCCCCTATACTAAGGGTATACGCAACTACTGCTTATCTCTAGCATAGGTATTATGCAGTTTATAAGCAATTGAATCAACAATTAGATATCAAGATTACGAAACAGACATATATAAAAACCATATCAGCATGCTCCAATATATCACAAGATTTGCTAATAACCATCATGCATCTATCTCAAGATAATGCATATACATATATACATCACAACAACAGTATAACGGGTAGAAAACTTGCCTGAGTGTTCCCGGATAGACTTAAGCTTAGAGTGGGTCCGATAACCTATGAACAACAACATAAGTCGGAATTAAACCCCGGTCGCTTAAGAAACTAGACTTTAACCAATTGAACCCTAACTTTCATTTATGGTCACTTCTACGCTTAACGAATCACATAAGTCATTCGAGTATCCTCGGCTCCACCATTTTTAATAAATTAACCATTATGAATTTTAAGGCGATTCTTTCGCGAGTACCCTACCAACTGCCTAATCCACTTTACATAATTGTTTCATACTCCAATTAGTCATTTAAGGGCCTTAACCAAGGTTTTAAAGTAAGGCGAGGGGTAATGGTTCATTCGCGAAACGCCGTTACTTAAAACGGTCATTTCTCCTAAACCGTACATCAGATTCAAGCGAACACATATCAAAACAAAGCTCGTAACATGAACTATCTAATCATGGCAATGGTCAAAACCTAACAGTGAGTTCACGGGTCCTGAAGTTAAGAACAAAAATAGTCTAAGGTAAATCGGGCATTACGACGGCCATGTTTACGCGATTACCAAATTTATACCACTCCAATCAATCCACAAATCAACCCACAATCAACATCACAACCAAAATCCATCCATACTTCATTACAACAGTCCCAACATCTCAAGATTTTCCAATTTATACTACCCCTAAACATGAACTAAAGCTATACTTAAGTTCATTAACCAATAATCCAAGATTTACAACTCAAACTCATTACAAATCCATCGAAACTCTAAATATACAAGAATCATACTTCTCATGAACTATACTAAATATAACAAGCTCTAAACATTCAAAAGTAAGGCTAGGTTATAAGATTATACCTTCCTTGGTGAGTAGGAGCACTAAGGAGCTTGAAACAACCCTTGAAAATCCTTACAAAAGCTATATCTAAACAAAAACATAAGATCAAAATTTTCAAGATCTTGAAAACACTATTCACCCTCTTCTTCCATGAATTATTGGAAGAGATTGTGAAGGAAATGGAAGCTTAGATTCATAGGATAGCTATATCTATGTACAAGGAACCTTGGATAATTACCTCACCATTTAACAATGCTTGGAACTTGAATTTGGATTTTCTTTTCTTTGAAAAAAGAAAGAAGCCGAGAGCTTCTTGCTTGGAAATGAAAAGTCAAATTGTGTTTTGTGATTTGTTTTGCCTTGGCTTGGTTGCTACCTTTTGTTTGTTAATTAAATTGTTACCATTGTAAAACTTGTGTGGCTCACAATCAACCAACCAATCCTTCCCACTTTGTCATGCTCATGCCATCTGCTTATGTCATCTTGTTACACTTGTCTTCCTCTTGTTGGTGTGATGACATCATCGTCCATTAACCTCTTTGATTAACCCCTAATTACTTGGCTAATGACCGCTGATCTGTTATACGGTTCGCTTAACTTTCGTTCTCGTTTATCGTTTGAGGGATCATACCCGGGATCTTATTACTTGGGTTCTTCTAAACCTTTCTCCATATTTTATATTTCTTTTATGATCCTCTCTTATAATCCTTGAATTAAAATCCTTTTCATCATGTTACCTTATACTCGATTCTTTCTGTATCTGGTGGATTTTTGGGAAAAATCAAAGTGTTCGAATTTGGATTCTGACGATCTTTACATACACTTATATATCATATATAGTACTAATAAGACCTCAGAATATCAATAAAAGAACCCCTACAAAGTGTGGCATGAAAAATTTTCTTATTCAGCATAATGAGCAAAATCACTATTCATAAGGGTTACAAAAAGTTCAAAATTTTTGGGGTTATTACAGCATAAAACGAACAATGATCGTCATGCAGAGAAAAGATATTTTTCATAATTTCATTAAAAAGATGAAAAACTCAAAATGTAGAAGTAGAATTCAAGTCTACAAAGACCTAAATTAGTGTTCTTAGCTGCTTCCTAATAGTCAAAATTCAAACAAAATTTCAGAACAAATGATAAACTTTTCACTAAGCCAGTAACAACTTATGCTAAGAAATAACTAGTCATGTTTTCTTACCTTATCTAATGAAAACACCGTATATTGGAGATGTTGTAACCATTTGGATCTCTTTCGCTAGTAAACATCATTAAACAAAATCGATGCATGAGCCCGTTACACAAAATTAATGCATGAGCCAGCTTTATAATTTTATGTGGTAGTACTAGTATACCTTGCCAAGAAATTTATAGAATGGAACCAGATGGTCCGGTTGTTCTTTTATCTCGTTAAACCCGTAATAAATTAGTTGCAATGCATTGTGTATAAGTGTTGGCAATCAGAACTGATTTCATGGAACAGCGGCAACTATATTAATATAATATACATTAGTAATTAGGGAAAAAATTCATGAGTAATTAACCGGTAAATCTTCATTGAAAACTACTGATCTCATTTCCAGATTTAAAACCATAAGTAATCCTCAATAAACATAAATGATATTTTAACTAGAATTATAATTTTAGGTGTAAAAGTTGTTCCTTGTAAACAATGATCTAAAATTCGATTTAGCAAGCATTTGGACACTAGGTAGAGAGTAAGCATCAGATATTTATAAAAATAGGATTTACCCCGAGAGAACATAGAATCGTGCAAAATAAAATTTTTTATACACAAAATATTTTAATATATTTAACTAGTCCATGCCTAGTAGATTAATTGGTAAAATTAACCTCATTGTTTAGATCCCCCTTGTGATTTCTAGCATCTTGGTTGTAACATAAAAATAATGCAAAAAAACAAATATTACGTACTGAAAATTCATGAGGAATAAAACTAGTGATTCGTGTCCTAGTTTTTCACCGAACTCCTCATCAAGAGTCGCATAGTCAACCTGTATATAATATCAATTTTATTTGAAGTCCAACTACATTTTTCAGAAATATTAATTACTTCAAACATTTTTAAGTAAACTTACAAGGTCGTTGGGAATAAAAATAACATTTGCATATTGTACATTATACTCGCTCACAATTTCATATCTTTTGTGAGATTCCTCGGTAAACTTTTATACAAATACATTACCGTAAAAAAATTAGAACGATATTAGGATATAGGAGCAGATACTTTTTAAAAGTGTTCAAGTTATTACCATGGCAAGCTGCTCACTAAGCTTACTAGTGTAAAACACAACAATTCTCTGTGGGGGTGTAGCCCCAGTACAAAGTACCTTTTCTGTTATAAATTTCTACTCCCAGATCTGACATGCGAACACATGGGCAATATCACGATTGGACCATGACACATTATAGGTATTTTTTATCCGACGTTTGTATATTCCATGCCCAAATATTAATACTATGTGATTCGGCTTTATTCCCGACTCTTCGTCAAAAATTAGATCTAATTCCTGATCAAAAACAACCTGAAGAAAAACATTATATAATATCATACTAATAATCAAAGAATGCAAAAGATATGTATTAAATTTGTTTCCTTTTTATTGAAATGCTTACATCTCCACATATATTAATAAATGCTTCACTCGCCCAAATTAGTCCACTAATGAGTACACCTTGGTACAATACCTCAATCACCTCATTAATGATCTTTTCATCTTCTTTAATTTTATTCTTAACAATTATATGTTCATAACCCTCTATCGAGTATCTCTGACGAGGTTGACCATCTTTAAAGGTTATTCTTATTATTTCGTATGTTTCATCATCCACCGGATATTTCATGTCACGACCCCACCCCCACAAGTGGATAATTAGCTGGGGGTCGTGACATAAAATTCAGCACGTCTGTAATTCACAAATCATTTGATTACCCTCTATTTTCATTACTTTGGTAATTTGGTTGATTACTTTTTTACCATTTAAACTGACGTATAATTTATATATGTGTTATATAACACAATCAAATAGTCAGGTTTATCCCAACAGGAGCAAAATGTCAAGGGGTAGGCCGATATAAAAACAACTCGGTACTTTTATGGTAGGAAGTCGTAAAAAATAGATTTGAAACAAAAAATATTTAAAAAAGAATATTATTCTCTTTATCAAAATATATGTATATCCATTCACGATCTTATAATAACAGCAGAGGATCATTCCCTATGAATTGATAATTAGTTTAAAATTATGAACATAAAATCATATTTATGAATAAATAATTTAGAATCAATCTATACCCGCGTAAGCACATAATATGTGACGTCGAGTATGCTGTGAATTGCATGTGGGATTAGTTACTATTGCTAATATTTGAACATGGCGAGAAGATAAAAAACTCTTAAAACAACGGACATAATGACCATCGTCCATTTCATGATAATTTTAAAAAATTTCATTACCGTTAAAAACTAAAAATGTCACGGTATGAAGTGTTTAGCTACCATCATTAATAAAAATCATGCTCCACTTCAATGATTTGAATCAATTCTTATTGGGTAGTTAACTCAAATCATTTATTTTAAAGAGCAAAATGTCCAGTAAAGAAAATTAAAATAGTATTTTCCTTTATACTACAATCACTTTGAATATTACACGTTCTTACATTTTTTTTATAAATATATCTATATTCGTCAGCTACAAATACTTATAAAATGTATTTAGTAAATATTAAAATACTTAAAAATTAATATATAAGAACTACATGTGCCTTGCACGGGTTTAGAAACTAGTTACTAGAAAACCCCAACATAAATAATTGAATAAAATGATATTTCATGACCATGTGACTTTTCTTTGATTACCTGACAGGGTGACATATAGAGAGGCGCGTGAGACCCTGACCTATAAAAGACCACTATAAGAAAAATGGTTAAATTTCACCAACTAAAATCGTTGGAATTTAGCTAAAATCAACCGAGTCCAGTCGCTTTTAATTAAATTCCACCGAAATTTGATGGTCACTTATAAGATGGTGGAATTTATAATTTCTGGTCGCTTTTAACTAAAAGACACCGCAATTTTGGTCGCTTTTATTCAATCTTGAATTTCGAAATTAAAATTTAAAATTTTTTGAGAATTTAAAATTGCCGCCCTATCAAATTACATTTTACAAATTTCGGTTGATTTTTAAATTCGACTAGTCGGTGGAATTTGACATACCATGTCACAAAAAAAACATAACGCAAATGCATATAATCATCTGCTAAACTTTATATATTACTATACTATATTCATTAACTGATGGTACTCAAACATACAAAGTTTGAAATGAACCAAATGACAAAATTAAATAAAGATGCTCATATATAACAAAATTTGACACAGATTGAGTTAAAGTTTCTTTAAATTAAGATAAACAAAAAATACATAATAAATTAATAGAAAACTACAAGAATGAAAGTTTCATTTATGTGCTTCTCGTCATCGAAATCAATCTTTCTTAAAATTGAAGGCGACTCTGGTCTTTACTGAATTTTTTTTCTGAGAATCTCTTTTTCTTACATTGAAATCATTTATGAAACTATGTATGGATATATGTGTGTGTTTACAGATTAGTAATCGGGGTCTTGAGTTGTGAAAATGTTGTGTGAACAAAGAGAGGAACTTGGAATAGTGAGCAGAGGGAATTAGAGATGGGAAGCGCGATAAGATGAGAGAGGAAAAATATTATGAGAGAGAAAAATGAAAGAGAGGAACTATGTAAATGCCTATATATGTCTTATTTGCTCACGTCACAACCGTTCAGATGTCTAGCTGCTTCCCCTAATCGAAAGCTTAGATTATTTACATGATGGTAATCATGGTGCTATATCGTTATCCAATAAACTATTGTCATGTGTCCAAAACACCTAGAGGTCCCTGTTTATTTTTGTGACGGGACATAAAAAGATTTCCGGTATTAAAAAAATTATTATTACTACATGAACCTCTTCATAAAGTAATAACTGATATTATGGGCTTCGACAAATATATATATATATATATTCACCTGGAAAAAAAATTAAACAATTGAATAGGTCTAAAAAAATTAAAATTAAAAGATAATCTATTTGTTGTTAGGCTTCATGACTGGCGATAAAAGAAAATATTGTACATAATTCAAATACATAAAATAATAGTGTTGTTGGCTACTGGTTGTTAAAAATAATTACGTTACTCCCTTAAAATTAATTAGTTAAATACATATATTATTATTAATTTTCTTTTCATTTAAATTTCTTTTAGAACTTACATATAATTATTATTTTCAAATTTAACATAGGTATAAAATCAACCGAAATCGGTCATTTTTATAGTTTCAAATTTTAGACCTTTTGGCGGGAATTTTCCCGCCTATTTTACGGTACATTAAATCAACCAGTTAACAATTCAGTCATTTTAACTATCAAATTCGACTGAATAAAAGTGACCGCAACTAAAAGCCACCAACTAAAAGCGACCGACTTTAAATTCCACCAAATCCGGTTGCTTTTATTCACTGGTCAAATAAATATTTAATTGACCTTAAATTCGACCAAATACGGTGAAATTTAAAGTCAGTCGCTTTTATTTGGTGGGATTTAACCTTTTTTGTTTTAGTGGACAAATGCTTGAAACTATGAACAGAATAGGGTATAAATCTAACCTAACACTACCATGAGCCCACATTTCACATATTTAGAAATTAAAAAATCAAATATTATCAGAGAGAGACAGGAGATTGAGAGAGAGAGAGAGTTACATTGTTATTACAGTCACTAGCAGTAGCACTTCTAAGCCGGTTTGTAGTAGAAAGTCAATTGTAAACAACCTTGTTAATCCATAAGATAAATGGAGGTGCAGAAAATAAATAGAAGAAGGCTTGTTTATAAACAAACACAATATATTATACACAGAAATATGATAACACTTGCAACAGCTCCAAAATTATTTGACTATCATACGTATAAACTTATATGAAAATAAAGCAAAATATGTTGGGTTTAAACCCAATATGTAATATGGGCTTGGTAATAGGAAATAATTATCATAATGCTAATGGATAATAATTGTATGGGTAGATAAATAATTGTCATAATTGGATTCGATAATAATTGTATGGGTAGATAATTAGTATCATAATTGAGTTAGGTAATAATTGCATGGATAGACAATTATTATTATAATGGAATTAGGTTATTAGTCTTGATGGTCAAGTTTGTGATGACTATATATACATAGTCATGTTATTGTTTTGATGTATGCCTAAGAGATGTAGTTGTCTTAGGTATCGTGTGGGATATTCTTGAGCATTGGTTGTTTCAAGTATCAGTTTGGGACACCATTGAAATGCTATGTATTGATGTATTATTGATAATTAATTTGATTAATAATACAAGTTGGTACCTGGGTTTTCCACGTCAATTTATTGTTGTGTTTGTACTCTGTATTGGTAGAATTGAATCTCGATATGTGTGTGTGTTTCCTCCTAACAAGTAGTATCAGAGTCAGGTTCGGGTTCGTGGTGAATTGGGTTGGAGGAAAGTTCGAGGTTCAATTGGTATGGTGGAGTATGTTGATGGATTTGCTGATAAAATTACATGCGGTATGGCAGTTGACTTGCACCGTGGATCAATTTATCGGACTTGAGGTGGAAGATGGACGGAATTATTATAATAGTTTCAGTGGTTTGATGGTTGATCAACCAGGTGAAGAATTTGGATGATGTTCGTGATGTTCTTCAAAAGAGGCCGAAGGATTGTGAAAGCAAGGATCGTGTGACTCAATGCTAAAAGGAGGCACTTGTGGTTGATGCATGTGATTTTGTGGATGGATATGCCGTTATGATGAAGAACTGTAGTTTGGAGTTATTGAAGGTAACTATTCGGGTCTTAGTGATTCTCAAAAGTTGGAAAAATGAGATGAAAGGATTCTTGTTCGAGGGGAGGCATTGGCGATCGGACGTTGATGGCTTGAAGATGACTGTTAATTCGGTTATGAAATTATATTGGGTTGAAGGGGAGGACTGTAGGGTTCAAACCCAATATTTAATATGGGCTTGGTAATAGACAATTATTATTATCATAATAGGAATGGATAATAATTGTATGGGTAGATAAATAATTATCATAATTGGATTGGGTAATAATTGTATAGGTAGACAATTATTATCATAATTGAGTTGGGTAATAATTGTATGGGTAGACAATTATTATTATAATGGGATTAGGTTATTAGTCTTGGTGGACAAGTTTGTGATGGCTATACAAACATAGTCATGCTATTGTTTTAATATATGCCTAAGAGATGTAGTCGTCTTAGGTATCGTGCGGGAGATTCTTGAGCATTGGTTGACTCAAGTATCATTTGGGACATCATTGAGGTGCTATGTATTGATGTATTATTTATAATTGATTTGATTAATAATACAAGTTGGGACGTGGGTTTTTCGTATGTGTACTATGTATTGGTAGAATTGAATCTTGAAGATGTGTGTGTTTACTCATAACAAAATAAGCTGAAAAAACTACAAACATACATCCACATACAAGATATATGAAAAAATAACAAACACAGATGAAGTGAGGGAGAGAAGTGAAATGAGAAGGCGATTTATGAATGGAATAGGCACCTGAAAAAGATGAGTGTAGTAGTTGCGTGTGTGCAAATGAAGGGGGAGAGAGAGATAGAGAGATGCGAGTGGTGTTGTGTGTGTCAGGATTAGGGCTTCTCATGGGTTACGTAACTCGCAAAACCCAACCCAAACCAACCCTAAAGTGAGTCGTTTAAATCGAGTTGTTTAAACCCATGGGTTAATTGGGTTATTTATTATTTGGTCCGTTTATAATGGGTTGGGTCATATTTTACCTATTTGAAACCCTAAACCAACCCAATCCGATTTTATTATTAAGCCCATCTTATTTCAAATTTATTACACCCCGGCCCATTTCAATTCTATTACATCCCTAACAAAAAACCCTAGGAAAATATCCATGTAAGGAATATGTTGTAGGCTTGATGATAACATTCCAAAAACACTCTAAGTAGATAAGTTAAATGTTTTTGTAGCTTTCAGAGGATGATCACATTATTTATCCGTTGAAAGAGTAGCTTATTTGAATAAGTTTGTAACACATTCTATATACTAGATCAGCTTGGGGATTTGGGAGTTTTAGTTATTTCTAAGTCATGTTGACTACCAGCAAGATATACAAAATAGGTGGGCTAATTGTATATAGAAGATGCCTTATAATTTCGTATAAGTGAAAGAGTATCAACTGCTTTGGAAACTACTTCAACTGCTAATCTACAAAGCTTCAACGGATGACCCTATAAAGCTCAACGGATAATTCAGAATACTTTCAACGGATGAGCTAGTCAAGTTTTAACGGATAACTGATGAAGTTTTAGCGGATAACTCCTATGAAGCCTCAACGGATGATCAACCAAAAAGAGCAGTTGAAAGGGACTTTACATTGACTTGACAGTCACATGGGTTGATTGTATACAAAATAAATGTGCCAGCCTGGAATCATGATTTCAAAGAAAATGAAGCATTTTCATTTCCATGCAAAACAGGGATGTTCAAAGATGTTGTATCTAACTGGATTGATTGGATAGAGAAATGAAGAAACATGTGGTTGGACCTAGCTAATAGGTTTAATGTTTTTGTCTTATTTCACATGTAACTTGGTGATATATAAACCAAGAGTAGCAAGTGTTTAGAATTAAGCATTACATTTGATTTAGAACAAAGGAGCAAGGCTAGTTATATTCTTGGTCTCTAGAGTTCTTAGTTGTAAACACTTGTAAGTAGCTGTGTTCTATTTGCATCACAAAGATTTCTTCACATTTATATGTATCTCTGTTGAAATTATCAATCTACCAGAAATTTTTTAAACACCTGTTTATTTACTTTGTGTTCTTGAATACCATCATAGTTTATCCGCACTCAAACATATTCAAACACATATATATATATTTAGAAAGAAGTTTTTCATAATTTCAAAAAGTTACCAGATTCCATTCAACCCCACTTCTATAATTTTGTTGATAGATTGTTAGGAAATAACAACTGGTATCAGAGCAAGCTCTTGACATACAAAGAGTTTAAAGATCAAGCAATCTAACAACATGAGTAGAAAGGATGTTGGAGTGAAGATCCCAATTTTGGACAAAGACAACTATCATTACTGGAAAATGAAGTTGCATCTTCATCTACTCGCTCAAGATAAAAGATATGTTGACTGCATAGAGAAAGGACCTCATGTTCCTCGTAGGGTTGCAACAGATGTTGAAGGAGCTGTTAGAAATGAGCAAACTATAACGCTCTCCAAATCTGGGGTCTAGATATAGGGGTTACTTTCCAACTACCAACATAAATCAACATGTACAACAATTATATAAACATACATCTAACCCCTTCATACTACTACTCAGGATCTTTAAGGTTAAGGTATGAAGACAAGAACACAACACTACTCTTATTACATTCTCAAATTCAAAATCTTACAAACCTTTATTTATTGCACATCATTTATCTAAACATGCTTTAAAACTAGATTCATTTTACTCAAACACACACAAAACTATCCAAGCTAAACCTATTCTGGTAGTTCAAAGCTCTCTTCCTGAATCAGGATTAGCACCCTTGGTGCCAGAGGGTTCCGCCTTTTCACTTGCTTGTTTAATACCTTTGTGTGAATAGGCTTCATTCTCGGATTTTACTGAAAGATAAAGTGAGTAACAACAAAGGTGAGCCATAGTTGCTCAACAAGTCCATAATATGTATATAGTATCATAAGAAAGTCAAGTGAAACTGATATGGATTAGGTAATCAGATTCCATAAGTATCTGTGTATTTCTATAATGAATAAAGAAGGCCGCTATCGGCGATTATCAATAAACTAAAATGGACACAAAAACCAATATATGCACTATAACTTGTTGATCAGTCAGAATATAATGCGGATCTATACCTATTCATATAGATCCACCATCATATCGGGTACCCAGGCCCATTCTGGCCCCATAAGAAAGGGTCCAGTCATCCCTAGCCCTGATCGTAACCATCCAGTCCATAAGATAAGCATCCAGAACAATTGGTATGGTTTGATATTATCCCAACATTAGAATATATATATCAGGATATAGATAATGTATAATCTATTGGAATATGAATAGAGTATTCAATGTATCAAGAATAATCAGAAGTAAGATAAAAGTATGATCAAAGAACAGTAATTGTGTTTCAGTGAATATGAATAATGATAACTCCGGTGAGCGGGCGGCTCCGTCCGACGCCATTCCTGGACCTTCTGGGTATGAACGAGGTGTAGCTGCTGGTGGGCGCCTGCAAAACAACACCAGAAGGGGGGTTTGGCTCCCACGGCGCCTCCGGTGAAAGAATAAGAACAGGGTTTTTGGGGAAGATGAAGATGAATATGTGTAATGGAAAGGTTGTTGTGTGTGTATGGATATATCAGAGAGAGTGAGTGTGCCAGAGTGTATATTTTCTAACCCGTAAACCCTTCATCCTTGGGGGTATATATAGCCCAAAGGTAGGGTTTAGGGGTTGTTACCTCTAAATCAGGGCCGTTGGATCTTGGGAGCAGAGGATGCCTGGCTTGGGTGGATTGCTTACACGTGTCCAGGGGAGGACCACCTCCAGGGTATCCTAACGGCCTTCTGACACACGCCGTGCTTTTCTGGTGTGTTGGTTGTTGATAGTTGTCACAGTCACGTGCCCACGTACCCTTCTTTGGCGGGTTGCAGGATGTGCATGTGTTTGCTGGGACCCCCCTCATGGTGGTCTCAGCCCTGAACCGGATCCGGGTAGGCAGGTGGTCCGGGTCCTGTGTTGGATCCGGATCCGGGTCATGGGATAGACCCGGGCCTGGCCTCTCCATTTGATTATTCTGGGAGAGGGGGGGTCTCGGTCCATCGATCGAGCCTGGTATCCTTTAGGTCCAGGTTGAGTCCTAGCCGGGTCTCTTATACCCTAACATTTTCCCCCCACTCCCTTATACAGATTTTCTGGATGAGGGAGTAGAGTAAAATTACATAGTTGCCTTAGGAGAAAATTTCTGCTCCTGGTTGCCCCCCAATCCGGATCTGGTGTAGTAGATGCCAATCTGGATTAAGGTAGAGTAGATGCTTTAGAAAATTTTTTGCTCCTGGTTGCCCCCCAATCCGGATCTTGTGTAGTAGATGCCAATCCGGATTAAGGTAGAATAGTTGCTTTAGAAAAATTTCTGCTCTTGGTTGCCCCCCAATCCGGATCTGGTGTAGTAGATGCCAATCCGGATTTAGGTAGAATAGTTTCTTTAGAAAAATTTCTGCTCCTGGTTGCCCCTAATCCGGATCTGGTGTAGTAGATACTAATCCGGATTAAGGTTGAAGAATGTCGCTGTGAAAATCTCTACCTTTTCATGTTTCCTGATCGGGATCTGTTAAAGTTGAGAGAGATCTGGAATGACTTCGAGTAATATCTGATCCGAAACCTGTACTTTGTTTGAAATGATCCGGTAGGACCCCTTGATTCGGGTGGCCAGGAGGAATTTGTAACGTTTTTCAGTTTTCCCCCCAATAATTTGAAATTTTGACAGTTACCTCCTAGATATTCGGCCCATCATCATTATGGGTTTTAAATGTGCTTTGATGTATATATACATATATGTATATATATATGTGTCTTTTATTTTTATTTTTTGTAACTGTTTCTTCTTCCAATCCGGGTCTGCCACGTGGCAGGGCGGTTTTCTCTCTCCGTCTCTCTATAAAAGCCTGGACTCCACCCCTTTTTTTATTTTTTATTCTCCACAAAAAACTGAATAGTCACTTGTTCTTTCTCTTTTCTTCTCAAAACTTTTCGAGGGGCTGCATTTTCTATTGGATTTCTCCGCCGCTGTGCTACCGCTCTTCTCCGTTTGCTTGTGATTTGTGAGTTCTCTTCTTCCCTTCTTTAGTTTCCTTTCTCGATTCCTTTCGCTTTTTCTTTAAATTGATGCATGCTTCGAGTTTTATCTTCCATCCGCGAATTGACAATGCAAATCGGTCTTTTTAGTGTTATTTTGTGGTGGATATGGTTGTTTTGTGCTTTTTCCTGTCTAGATCTGTAGGTTTTGGGCTTTTTTGCGATGTTTCTTGCACGAAAAATTGGGTTTTGGGTTCGATTTTTCTGGGTTTTTTGGGGCTGTTCTTCGTGTTCTTGGAAGAAAATGTATGTATGTATATGAAAAGTGTGTGTGTTTTGCTCTTTGATTCTCAAAATAACTGTTTGTGGGTTAGGGTTTTTGCTTTGGACCCGGGTAGGGGGTATCAGATCCGGATCCGGTTTAGTATATTTGGGTAGGATTGCATGCCTTAGGATTTGTAATTTGTGTTTGGTTGCTCTGGATCCGGGTCTGGGTGTTTGCCATTAGGATCCGGGTACATGGGTGTGGTTTTAAGTTTTTGGCTGCTATGGATCCGGATCTGGGTATTTGCCATCGAGATCCGGGTCCATTAGGGTTTGGTTTTTTGGATTGTAGTTAACATGATCCGGATCGTTGATGTTTTTCCGGGTTGGACTTGCATTGGTGGTCCGGATCATTAGGTAAAACTAACATAACGTACCTGATCCGGACCGCTTAGCAAAACAAATAAAATCTATAGGGACCAGGCTAACTGACCTTCATTTTAATAGGTATATGGTCCGGACCAAGGAGCGGGCTAGGAAAGTCTATAACTGCTACCCAAACTTTTCCGGAGAAGAGAGTGATCCGGGTTCCTTTGATAGAGAACAGATCCTGGTCGAGATGGTCAAGAAAGCCTCCCCTTCAACTGAGATAATCTCGAAGTTCCGGTATAAGAAGATGCCAGGGGGCTCAGTTCCCTTCACGCCCGAGGGATATTAGATAGATGTAAAGTATCATTTTGTTGAAAAACCGACCGAGATTGAAAATGAGGTTTATTATAGCCGAGTTAGGTATGATAGACAGTCCGACGGTCATCCCGGGGTATGTAATAACCCCAATTTTTGGAATTTTTGAAACCCTTATGAATAGTGATTTTGCTGATTATGCTGAATAAGAAAACTTTTCATACCACACTATGTAGGGGTTCTTTTATTGATCTTCTGAGTTATTATTAGTACTCTATGTGGTATATAAGTGTATGTAAAGATCGTCAGAATCCAAATCCGAACACTTTGATTTTTCCAGAAAATCCACCAAATATCAAAAGAATTAAGTATAAGGTAACAGGATAAAAAGGATTTAAATTCAAGGATTATAAGAAAGGATCATAAAAGGAATATAATGTATTGAGAAAGGTTAAGGGAACCCAAGTAATAATATCCCGGGTATGATCCCTCAAACGATAAACGAGAACGAAAGTTAAGCGAACCGTATAACAGATCAGCGGTCATTAGCCAAGTAATTAGGAGTTAATCAAAGAGGTTAATGATGATGATGTCATCACACCAACAAGAAGAGGACAAGTGTGGGAGGATGACATGGGAAGATGATATAAGCATGACCAAAAGAGAAATGTGTTGTTGGTTGATTCTAAGCCACACAAAATTTACCATGGTTAAAAGGTTAATTATCAAACAAAACAACATCAACCAAGCCAAAACAAAATCATAACATAAAAATAGAAGTTGATATTTCTTTTTCAAGAACAAAAGCTCTCGGCTCCTTTCTTAAGAAATGGGAAGTCCATGCTCCTCCACTTGCTAATTTACAAGGTAATTATCCTAGCTTCTCCTAGTTAAGTTACATACTTCCTAGGAATCTTAGCTTCAAAATCCTTTCCTAGCATTTCCTATAAATCATTCAAGAAGATGGTGAATAGTACTTTCTTGAAATTAATTTTTGTGTTCTTGATTTCTTTGAAAGATCAAGCTTGTAGGAGGTTAGATCAAGGCTCCTTAAGGCTTCCTAGCTACTTATCACTCACCAAGGAAGGTAAAACCTCATACCCTAGCTTTACTTTTGAGTATTTAGGAGTGGTTTTGATTGTTATAGTTTATGAGAAGCATGATTCTTGGTTGTTTAAAGTTTGGTTGAGTTAGTAGAGATTTTGATGGTTAAATCTTGATTAAATAGTTAATGTGTTGGATTTTAATCGCAGCGGAGGCATGGCAAAACACTTTTGCACATATAAAATCCAAATAAAAGCATATAAATCGTGGTAAAAACATAGGGATCGAATCTAACCTTTAAAATAATTCGGAGACAACGATCAGAGATCCTTAGCAGTTGCTCCTCAAGTGCGAAGCACTCCACCGGTATCCACCAAGAAAACGATGTTAAGGAGGAGGAAGGAGGTGGATAGAATTGGGTTTTCCAAACATTTTGGGTTTTGGGGTTCGAATAAAAATAGGGTCTATAATAGTATATTTATAGGCAAAATTTTCAGCTGAAATTTTCCCATAAATATTATTATTATTATCCCATTTATTATTCTCATTAATAATTAAAACACCTTTTAATTATTATTCCTTTTTCTAAACACTTTAGAAATAATTCTCTCTCTTGATTTAATTTCCAAAAATTAAATCCTTAATTAATAATATTAAGAACTTTTCTTAATTAATTTATAATCAATTAAATCTCATTTAATCAATTATTAAATTTGCCAATTAATTATTTATTTCACAAATAAATAATTATTAGCCATTATTAATTAATTTCTCCACCATTAAATCATTCTCTTTTTATGGTGTGACCCTGTAGGTTCAATATTAAGCCGGTAGTAGAAATAAATAATAATAATACTATTTTATCATTATTTATATAAATTCTCTAATTTATTTAATATGATTAATTAATTAATCACATTTATTCTACATCGTGAGGGATACTTCTCAGCATATCGCGACTATCCGGATAATATGAATTCACGGCTTAGAATACCAAGAACCTATTCAGTGAATAGTTACCGTACAATAAACTTCTTCTACCCTATAATGTCCCGATTAAATACAAGGCATGGATCTCGTGTCAAGCCTATCTAATTTAATCACTTGTTTACCATTTATTATGCGTAGTTCTATGCAAATTAGAAACTCCTTTCTAATTTCATTCACTCTGGCCAGAGATTCCTGAACTAGCATAAGTGGATCAGCCTTGAACATTCGCTTCCTTCACTGGAAGGGGTAGATCTTTTATTGATCATACACTATCTTCGTGTACAAATTCCTATACCCAGTAGAGCCCTAATAATTGTCCCTGGAGACTAAGAACTAAACCAAAGCATAGATCATTGTACACAAGATGACTATGATGACCTCAAGTCTAAGGATACTTGTACAACTATCACTATGTGAACAACTGCTGACACGTGAGTGAACTCCATCAGTTGTTCAGCTGTGCGAGTCATGTTCAGTGAACTTATTCTATAATAAGCACCTACATACTAGCTATAGTGTCACCACACAAATGTCTATGAGAACAGACATCCTTCATAATGAAGCAAGCATAGTATGTACCGATCTTTGTGGATTATTAATTACCAGTTAGTAATCCTATGATCAGGAACTATTTAAGTTTAGAGTTATCATCTTTTAGGTCTCACTATTATGATCTCATCATAATCCATAAAAAGCTTTACTCTAAACTATGGTATATCTTATTTAAACACTTAAATAGATAGAGCCCGTAATAAAAACAAAACAAGTCTTTTATTAATATTAATGAAATCAAAACAGATTACACAGGAAGTTATTCCTAAATCCTAATACATGATTGGACTTAGGACATATTCCTTTCAATCTCCCACTTGTACTAAAGCCAATCACTCTGGTATCTAATACCCATCTTGTCTTTATGACGATCAAAGTGACTTTCATAAAGTAGCTTTGTGAGTGGGTCTGCTATGTTGTTATGTGTGTCAACTCTAATTCAATACAATATAAGAAATGTTACCGCGCTCCCACTAACCCTTTTGTAGACGCATGGTTCATCTACGTTTTTGATAAAATCAAACTCTTTGATTGTCTCATCAAAAGGGATATTCCATCTACGAGAAGCTTGCTTTAAACCACATATGGTTCGCAGCAGCTTACACACTAGGTTTTCATTTCCTTCGGAAAGAAAACCATCCGGCTATATGCCAGATCTCATAGTCGTAGTAAGCAGCAATCGCAAGCAAAATCCGAACTGATTTTAACAGGGCTACAGGTAAAAGGTTTCATCAAAGTCAATCCATTGCCTTTGTTTGAATCCTTTTGCCAAAAGCCTCGCCTTAAAGGTCTCCACCTGGACATCTGCTATAATCTATCTTTTGTATACCGTATACATAGATTCCATTCCGGATTTCATGGCACTATGCCATTTCTCTGAGTCAACACTACTCATAGCCTCATTATAGGTCACAGGGTCGTCATCATCAATGATCGACAACTCATTGTCATTCTCAATGACAAGGCCATATTACCTCTCAGGTTGGCGAGACACTCTCCCTGTTCTATGAATGGGCTGCTCCAAAAAAGGTTGTTCAGTCAGAACAGGTGTTTCCACTTGATCCGTAGTAGTTTGTGCTTCTTGAACTTCATCAAGTTCAATTTTGCTCCCACTGTTTCCTTCAAGGATATACTCCTTTTCCAAGAAGGTAGCATGTCTGGAGACAAACACCCGATGATCGGTGTAAAAGTAATACCCTAAAGTCTCTTTAGGATATCCCACAAAACTACATTTTACGGATCGAGATTCCAGCTTATATGGGTCAACTTACTTGACATAAGATGGACATCCCCAAATCTTAACGTGTTTAAGACTCGGTTTCCTTTCTTTCCATATCTTATACGGAGTTTGAGGAACAGATTTGGAAGACACCTTATTCAGTAAATATGTTGAGGTTTCCAATACATAACCCCATAGGAATACTGGAAGATTCTCATAGCTCATCATGGACCGAACTATGTCTAACAAAGTTCGATTTCTCCTTTCAGATACCAATCTGGAGGAGTCCACTGGGAGACTATACCATTTACTTTGAGATAATCTAGAAACACTCCATTAAAGTATTCACCACCTCGATCTAATCGAAGAATTATAATACTATGTTTGGTTTGTTTCTCCACTTCATACTTATACTCTTTGAACTTTTCAAAGGCTTCAGACTTGTGTTTCATCAAACACATATTCGAATCTAGATCTATTATCCATGAAAGTAATGAAGTATGAAAATCCACCCATGGCTTGCGTAGACATTGGTCCACATACATCTGTGTGTACCATTCCTAGAAAATTTTCAGCCCTCTCTCCATGTCTACTAAATGGAGACTGCAGTGCCACTATGAAGTGAGATTTTCATCATCCCTTTTCTTTTATTAGTTTGTTCAATCTGAAGTAAATTATGTCACATTTATACAGACCATTATTTAAAGTACCACATCCATAAAGAATATTATCTCTAAGAATAGAACATTCATTATTCTCAATAATAAATGAAAATCCAGCCAAGTCTAACATGGGAATAATATTCCTCACATCCAAGGGAACAAAATAACAATTATTTAAAACAATAGTCTTGCCCGTAGGCATATTTAAATGAAATGATTCTACATCTTCAGCAGCAACTCTTGCTCCATTTCCCATCAGTAGAATCACCTCCTCTTCCTCAAGAGTCCTACTTCTCCTTGGTCCCTGCAACAAATTGCAGATATGAGAACCACAGGCGGTATCTAATACCCAAGTAGAAATTTGATTTAATGAAATATTCACTTCTATCATGAACATACCTGAATCAGAAGCGATAGTCTCACTACCCTTCTTCTTCTTCAATTCTGCAAGGTAAACCTTGCAGTTCCTCTTCCAGTGCCCCACCTTGTTACAGTGAAAGCAAACAACTTTGCTCTTGGGGTCTTCAGCTTTTGGTGGAACCGGCTTTTCTTCACCTACTTTCTTCTTCTTGGAAGAGTTCCTCTTCCTTTTCTTAGGATTGGAACCTTCACCAATTAGAAGAACATAACTCTTCTTAGGGGGAAAATTCGATTCCACAGTCTTCAACATGTTGTGGAGTTCAGGCAGGCTGACATCCAA
The DNA here is from genome assembly GCF_009905375.1 of Apium graveolens. NCBI lineage: Eukaryota > Viridiplantae > Streptophyta > Magnoliopsida > Apiales > Apiaceae > Apium > Apium graveolens. Next base: position 198,636,891 of record NC_133655.1, on the reverse strand, counting down.
CTTATTCATGTGAAAGTTCACAACAAACTGCGAGAACAAACTCGGAAGCGATTGCAAGACCAAGTCTTGGCTCAACTCCCCATCCATGGCAAAACCAAGTTGTCCAAGACGTTCAATCAAATTGATCATCTTAAGTACATGGTCATTCACAGATGATCCCTCAGACATCCTACAACCAAACAACTCCTTCGATATCTCATATCAAGCTGTCCTCCCCGCCACATCATACAACTCATGTAGATGCATGAGGATAGTGTGAGCATCCATATGCTCATGTTGCTTCTGTAGCTCAATGTTCATGGAAGCTAGCATGATGCATTGAGCAACATTTGCATCATCTATCCACTTACGATACACAACATGTTCATCATTATGTGCATCACTAGCAGGTTTAGTAGGCTTAGGTGAGTCAATCACGTATTCCAGCTTCTCAATCCTAAGAACAATTCTCAAGTTTCGAAGCCAGTCAGCATAATTAGGACAAGTCAATTTGTGAGCATCTAGTATGCTCCTGAGTGATAGTGCAGAAGACATAACGTACAAAGTAAATCTGTAAATGATAAACACATAACAACACTTAGCAAATATTCGATTTTATTTCAAAACACTATATGAATCGGGTCTTTATTCATAAGTGGCTCCCACTAGTTTAACTAATTTATTCAACCCCCTACGTGAAAAATTAAGCATTCATAATGCTAGTGGGAATAGGGATCCTACATTCCATTACACAACCCCGGCTGTGGCACGAAATGCCATGTAATGTTCAATAGGCAGACAACTCTTGTCAATTACATCTAATGTTATTCCCTAATCAAACTTTGGCCTCTTGAATAATTGAGTCACGGCTGTGGCATGACAAACTCAATATTCTAAGTCAAGTCTAACCCAACATTCCGTACAATTGAATCAGTCCCCAAAGGCCCACGGCTGTGGCACGTAACGACCTTTAGATTCTTATTCAATGTACACATCTCTATGTAATAGACAAGTATTTCTTATTTCGAAATCAAAGCCCTCGGCTGTGGCATGAAACGACAATGATTTAAAAATAAGAACTACTTTCTATCATGTTGGAAGGCTATGACCGACACAAGCCCGTTGTGTCATTTGCCAATTACTACTTGATATTATTTAATTTTAGAGGGATTATATTACGTTACAATCATAATCATATTATAAAGAAATTCTTCCTTTTAAATTAAATATTTCAAATCAATTATCAATAATCAGATGATTCACAGATCGGGTGGAGCATTGTCAAGAGGCGTCACTTAATAACCCTTTCTTACAGATAGAAATCTGTTGTTGACAGAATCATCCTTTCTCTCATATCAAAAATTCATATTCAATTACGTGTTTCATAAACACAAGAATCTCATGATTGTATTCATAATATTATTCTTAAGGTTATGAAACAATTTCACTATACTAGGTTATCTAACAAACGCCTTATGTTCATTTAAGTTCACCTAAATCTATCATTGCATGTTAAACTAAGCATATATCACATATATCAACATGAATAAACATCAAGGTAGGCATGTTATATCATCTAGCACATTAGTCTAAGCATTATACATCTCTATGTATCACATGAAGCATTTAAAAGCAATTAAAAATAGTTTAAAAACAGCTTTAAAACACTTTCGGAAATATAAACAGTTCAAAACTTTTATATAAACTAAAATTGATCACTCCATTAGATCCGTCTCGAAAAATCGAATCCAACGGTATATTGCACGCCTAAAACGGAGTTACGAAACTCCCAGAAAATCAATTTTAATCTGGACAGTAGGGCTGTAACGCATTACAGGAACGCGTTACAAGCCCTGTAACGCATTCCGGTGATGCGTTACAACCCTTTTAACCAATTAAAAGGTGTAATGCATTCCGTGAATGCGCCACAGGGTGCAACGCATTCCCGGAATGCGCGACATCCTTATTTTTTTTTCTTTTTCAGCAGCCGCCGTTGCTTTCCTCGGTTGCCGTGCAGCCGTACCTTCTCTGTCTTCTTCCGTGCCATCAACAAAAGTACAGCAGACACAACAGACAACAGCAGATGCATAATATATATATACTAACAATTTATTTATATATATATATGACTTTATTTAATTACGAATTTAATTGCAATAACTTCAAAAATTCATAATAAATAATCTATACATCATAAAATTATGAAAAAAATACCCAGACGATCTACAACACTTGTAGAACCCAGATCAACATTCAAAATTATTATAAGAAACGATTTCTCATCAGACAAAATTAATCCATAATATAACTTGTAAAAATCATAATTAATTCATACAAGCACATAAAATTCTGAAAATTTTACCACAGATCTATATGCATACAACCTAAGCTCTTATACCAATGTTGGATTTTAATCGCAGCGGAGGCATGACAAAACACTTTCGCACATATAAAATCCAAATAAAAGCATATAAATCGTGGTAAAAATATAGGGATCGAATCTAACCTTTAAAATAATTCGGAGACAACGATCAGAGATCCTTAGCAGTTGCTCCTCAAGTGTGAAGCACTCCACCGGTATCAACCAAGAAAACGATGTTAAGGAGGAGGAAGGAGGTGGAGAGAATTGGGTTTTCCAAACTTTTTGGGTTTTGGGGTTCGAATAAAAATAGGGTCTATAATAGTATATTTATAGGCAAAATTTTCAGCTGAAATTTTCCCATAAACATTATTATTATTATCCCATTTATTATTCTCATTAATAATTAAAACACCTTTTAATTATTAATCCTTTTTCTAAACACTTTAGAAATAATTCTCTCTCTTGATTTAATTTCAAAAAATTAAATCCTTAATTAATAATATTAAGAACTTTTCTTAATTAATTTATAATCAATTAAATCTCATTTAATCAATTATTAAATTTGCCAATTAATTATTTATTTCACAAATAAATAATTATTAGCCATTATTAATTAATTCCTCCACCATTAAATCATTCTCTTTTTATGGTGTGACTCTGTAGGTTCAATATTAAGCCGGTAGTAGAAATAAATAATAATAAAACTATTTTATCATTATTTATATAAATTCTCTAATTTATTAAATATGATTAATTAATTAATCACATTTATTCTACATAGTGAGGGATACTTCTCAGCATATCGCGACTATCCGGATAATATGAATTTACTGCTTAGAATACCAAGAACCTATTCAATGAATAGTTATCGTACAATAAACTCCTTCTACCCTACAATGTCCCGATTAAATACAAGGCATGGATCTCGAGTCAAGCCTATCTAATTTAATCACTTGCTTACCATTTACTATGCGTAATTCTATGCAAATTAGTAACTCCTTTCTAATTTCATTCACTCTGACCAGAGATTCCTGAACTAGCATAAGTGGATCAGCCTTGAACATTTGCTTCCTTCACTGGAAGGGGTAGATCCTTTATTGATCATACACTATCTTCGTGTACAAATTCCTATACCCAGTAGAGCCCTAATAATTGTCCCTGGAGACTAAGAACTAAACCAAAGCATAGTTCAGTGTACACAAGATGACTATGATGACCTCAAGTCTAAGGATACTTGTACAACTATCACTATGTGAACAACTGCTGACACGTGAGTGAACTCCATCAGTTGTTCAGCTGTGCGAGTCATGTTCAGTGAACTTATTCTATAATAAGCACCTACATACTAGCTATAGTGTCACCACACAAATGTCTATAAGAACAGACATCCTTCATAATGAAGCAAGCATAGTATGTACCGATCTTTGCGGATTATTAATTACCAGTTAGTAATCCTATGATCATGAACTATTTAAGTTTAGAGTTATCATCTTTTAGGTCTCACTATTATGTTCTCATCATAATCCATAAAAAGCTTTACTCTAAACTATGGTATATCTTATTTAAACACTTAAATAGATAGAGCCCGTAATAAAAACAAAACAAGTCTTTTATTAATATTAATGAAATCAAAACAGATTACACAGGAAGTTATTCCTAAATTCTAATACATGATTGGACTTAGGACATATTCCTTTCATAATGAACTTAAGTAAGCTCTTAGTTCATGATTGAGAAGTTGTATAAATTGGAAAATCTTGAGGTCTGGGGACTGATGTAGTAAGGTTTGGATGAGGGTTGGTTGTATTGTTGGTTGTGAGTTGAATGGTGGTTGTTTGAAGTGGTTTAAAATTTGGTAATCGCGTAAACATAGCCGTCGTAATGCCCGATTCACCCTAGACTGCTTTTGTTCTTAACATCAGGACCCGTGAACTCACTGTTAAGTTTTGACCATTGCCATGATTAGATAGTTCATGTTATGAGCTTCATTTTGATATGTGATTCGCTTGAATCTGATGTACGGTTTAGGAGAAATGACCGTTTTAAGTAACGGCGTTTCCCGAACGAACCATTACCCATCGCCTTACTTTGAAACCTTGGTTAAGGCCCTTAAATGACTAATTGGAGTATGAAACAATTATGTAAAGTGGACTAGGCAGTTGGTAGGGTATTCGCAAAAGCGTCGCCTTAAAATTCGTAACGGTTAATTTATTAAAAATGGTGGAGCCGAGGGTACTCGAACGACTTATGTGATTTGTTAAGCGTAGAAATGACCATAAGCAAACGTTAGGGTTCAATTGGTTAAAGTCTAGTTTCTTAAGCGACCGTGGTTTAATTCCGACTTATGTTGTTGTTCATAGGTTACCGGACCCACTCTAAGCTTAAGTCTACCCCGGAGCACTCAGGCAAGTTTTCTACCCGTTATACTGTTGTTGTGATGTATATATGTATATGCATTATCTTGTGATAGATGCATGATTGTTATTAGCAAAATCTTGCGATATATTGGAGCATGCTGATATGGTTTATATGCATGCCTGTTCATAATATTGATATCTAATTGTTGATTCATGCTTATAAGTTGCATAATACCTATGTTAGAGATAAGCAGTAGTTGCGTATACCCTTAGTATAGGGGACCCAAAGGTGAACATTTTCTAAAACCGGGAGTCGATGTTCCCGAGTATATTATATAAATTTATATATATATAGCTGTAGTTTTCAAAACTATTAATCGAATAAGGTTTATTCGATAACTTTATTTTTATTAATGAATATTATTTTGAATATTCATTCGAGGACTTATGACTCGGTTTATTTTATTTAAGGAATATTATCTTGAATATTCATTCGAGGACTTATGACTCTGTTTATTCTATTTAATGAATATTATTTTGAATATTCATTCGAGGACTTATGACTCCGCTTATTTACTAAATAATATTCTTTATTTTATTAAAGAATAATATTTCGATAATCAAACTTATTTTCGATTATTCAAATAAAGATCGTACTTTCGTATAAGTATATCTTTGGTTATTTATTATTCATTTCAAGTATGAGTTTTAAAACTTCTACTTCAATTATTTTTATAAGGATTATCCTTATGGGAATATTATTTAAATAATAATATTCAGATATTTTCTAATATATTGGGACTGATTTATTTTATTAAATCAGCATTACTCTAAACATTCTTAAAAGTGTTTTCGAGTCTTCAAAATGATTTTAAAAGTTAGAGCGGATCCCAAAACTCATTTTTATAATTAAGATCTTCCTTTCAAAGGGGATTTAAATACTCGCTCAAAACCTGAGGGATCCGGCTCTGTGGTGTATTTATATTCGCAACAAGGTTGCTGTTTTGATAAATGAATTGATTACTTACCCAACGTTCGGGAAGTAAGTCCATTTATTGAGTCTGCATAAGCAACATGGGCTCAGTGGGCGTCCATGAAAGTGTAAGTGGCTCAGTGGGAGTCCATCAAATGTGTAAGTGGCTGAGTGGCTGTCCAGCATAAGGTCCTATTACGGCCAGGGTGATCACCGGTGGGGAATTCGTCCATCTACTAGTAGAAAAGGTTACTTATTGGTATCTTTGCCTGATCAGCAAGATATCAGGTTTATGCCAAGGTTTTCTCCTTTCCAAATTCATTGGATATTACAACTCTGTTTATAATTTTCATAACAGAGGTTTTCAAGGAGTGTATGAAATATATATATAGGTGTATATATATATCGGGACTTAATGAAGTATCTCGTAACTTCATTATTTATAATGATATTTCAAAGATTGAATCTATTCAAATCTTATCTTGTAGTCTCATCTATGTGATGAACTTTTGAAATTATACCTTGAACGGTGGTAGTTGAAGTAGTATTTGGGAAAGATATAAGTATATTGGAGTATCTTTTAACTTCATCTTTTCAACTTATATCTAGTTAATGATTACCTTATACATGACAAAGATTTTCAGAAAAATGTTGAGACAAGGTTAGATATATGAGATCACCTTGCAACGATATTTTTATACAGTTATAAACTGGAACTCTGCGTATATTATGCATGGCAGAGGATTTCAAAGATTTTGAAAAGTATATATACATATATACTAAATATTTTGCGACTTGGTCTCATTAAGAGGTCAAACTTGGTTCATTTCTTCTTGACCAAGACTTTCATAAGTACTATGAGAATGCTCATATTAAATTATTATACATACTATTTTGGTGGGCTTGTTGCTCACCCTTGCTTTCTTCTTTCATCACACAACATCAGATAGACAAGATGAACAGGACCAAGCTCCCAATTCGCGAGCGGATAGGAAACGTTCTGCAGTTTCCTATAGGCGTTGATGTCGCTGTGCTGAGGTAGGAACTACCAATACGCCAGGCTTTCAACTTTTGATGTACCAGACTTATGTATCTTTATGAATTGTAATAATGTCAAAGAATATGTAAATTATTCAGAAACCCTTTTGAGGTGAAATGGTTTATAATTATGGAGTAAAATGACTTGTGTTATTTTTGGTATTCATCTCTGAGACTATAACTTGTGGTGTGTGTGTGTATATTGTGGGGTCACAGTACGCAGCAGTTGGTTGATTGTTAAGGTTAAGTATTATTAAGGGAAATGGAACTCGTGACAACCCAAATCCCCGACCCCGGATTTGGGGGTGTTACGGAAATGGTATCAGAGCCAAGCGTTATAAACCTCAGAGATGATGTGACGTTAAAATAATAAGTTCACTAAGATAATAAGAACTCTTGCCAAGTTCGTAGTCGGGCTACCTGATGTAGTACTGACAGTTAAAACCCTTACGGGAACCCTTATAAATATTATGATAGTAACATAGTTCGTTCTCGTATAGGGCAGCGGGGCACCAAACCCTGAGGTTCAAGAGCATCAGCATGAGGATGTTTTATTACATATTGGAGATCAAATTGTGAATCCAATAGAGTACCCTAACGAGGGACCGGATGAGACTCATATTGAGAATGTTGCGGTTGAGGATGTTATCCCAGAAGGGATTGTTGCTGAGGAGGATCTCGTGGAGGATCCTGACGAGAATGAAGAGAGGACTACTAAGGAATTGATGAACGTAGTCAGGGCGACTACCAGAGCTAGAATGGCTGCGAGGGTGGCACTAGAGGATGAAGAGTTACCAAGGGCACAAAGGATAATGAGGGCAGAAGGAGTGGGGCCTTCCACGGCACCAATTATACCAGTATCAGACCCTCTTCCAGAGGTTCCTGTAGACATCCATGAGGTTCCACCAATTCCTATTCCCTCCCATGTACAGAGCCCAGCTCCTACTGAGGAAATGCCACCTTTATCTCCTGCACCATGGTCACCTGATACCGTGCTTGGTTATCCATTTGGAACCCCTGGGTCTGTACCACCTGCACCCCATGGACTGATAGATGCTACCACTCAGGCTTCTATTATCGCCGATTATCATATGACTTTAGGTGGCCTGTCTGAGGCCCGTAATGTTAGGAGTGATCTATTACATCGACTTACTGCACCAAGGATTGAGGGCGGGTACTTCCGGCAGGATTAGCTTATAGCATGGGCAGGATTGAGGCTACCACCCGAATTACAGCTAGAGGCCATCTTGAGGGTCAGGTTGATCTAGCTCTACTTGCGACTATCTTAGACCTCATCACCTCGGTGATAGAGCAGGTTAGGGATGTCTTGCGTGCCCACATTTCTTGATCCATGGTAGTGTGCAGAGCTAGAGCGATCAGACAAGGGTTTCATGTAGCACCGCTTTTGGAGGATTAGCCTAAGTTATGAATGATTAGATTTAATGACTAAATGATTATCTATGGTAGTACTTCTGGGATAGAAGCGATCAAATCAAATGATGTAATTCTCTTTAATGTGTTCAGTTGTTGTACCCTCGAATAAATGGTTATGCATATATTCATTAATTTCAGTCCAGATCCGTTTGTTGTGATAAGTTCATATTGTTAATTGCATTATTAACACTTAAGAGAGTGTCATGAAGTTTATAGAACTTGAGAATTCATAATTTGCAATCATGCAAGGACTGAACGAGGGAAAGATTTAAGCAAAGTAAGTAAGACAAATATCCAGAGATTCTCAAAATTTTTCCAAGCATTATGCCCCCACGAGGAATAAGATTAGGGGCAAACCCTGAATGTGATAATCAGGGAGGTCACAATTAAGATATAAGGAACCCAGAATATAATGAAGTGAAAAATGAGGATTTTAAATTAAAAGATGACCCCAATTATGGGGAGTAGGAAGAAATATATAGACTGAGAAAACAGAAGTCGAGCAAGATAGGAAGAACCAGGATGGTACTCCTATTGGGCAATCCATGGACCTGCCTAAAACAAAACTTATACTTTTACCCCTAACCACCACCTTGAGGAAATAATGTGGTGTGAAATTCTTTCAGGACCTTTAAGTCGCTAAGCTCTCAGAGTTCCAAGGAACAAGCTGACCCAGTCGAGGCAAGAGCCTGGCTAAAGGAAATATAGGAATCATTTGAGATTCTAAATGATTGACGAATCACAAAAGACTGTTTTTGTCACTTACCCTCCTAAGAGAGAGGCCACCCGCTGGTGAAAGGCCAAGGAAGGCACGGAGCAAGAGATTATAATAAACTGATTAAAGTTCAGTCAATTGTTTTCGGGAAAGTAATTTCCAAGGTAATGGAGATAGTGTAAAAGCTTTAGAGCCAAAACAAAAGCGGACGAGTATGATGAATTATGGATCTAAGATTGTAAAAGTTGTCAAGATTCGTCTGGAGGACAAGAATCCCAGAACGACGTGATGTTTGAAGTCAATGATTAGTGGGTTCGTGAAATGATTGTAAGAGAAAGGAAAATAAAAAGAAATTGAAGTGGAAAGGAGCATAAAGGCAATAGAGTTTGAGGAATGATAAGGGAGTTGGGTATGAGAAAACCCTAAAGATTCGTAGTAATAGAAATAGAAAAGTATATGATCGTCAGGATGAGGATGATTCACCATGAGTTAAAGTTGATGGTTGAAGGCATAAGAGATATATATTGTACCCCCTTTAAGTTGGAAGGATTCGAGGAAACCTTGAGATAGTTTGAAGGATAAATAATGAGACACAGATGACTGAGGAGACAAGAAAGTAAGAAGTTAGGAAAATTGGATGAAGGAAGTGATCTTCAAGAATGTGAAGTGTAAGACCGGTGGCATGATACCCAGAAAGGGAGACGCCAGGTATGAAAGATATCCCAACATTGAGATGACTGTTGAGATAAACAACAAAAGTAAATGAGGATTTATTAAGAAGATTTTCACGTTGAACACGACCAATATCTTCCAGAACATCCCTGTTGTCATTACCAAATTAGGCAAGCAAAGCGAAAAAAAACCGTTGTTATCTTTTGGAGGCCATATGGATTGACCTCAGTTTGGATAAGGATGCTATTGTGAAATTAAGTATAGACTATCGAAGTGAGAATGATTGAATAAGGTAATCTATCAAGTATATATGACTTGATTTATCCATGGAAGAGTATAAGTATCTTTTAAAGGTGGAATTAAGGATAAAACCCCGATAACTTGAAATGAATCCTAGGGGAATGCATAAAGGTTGGCATTTCACCCTTAATAGGGACAGCATGAGTTTTGACAGTATGAATTGGAAAGGATTAAGGTAACAAGAACCTTTAAGGATCAGTGGAGAAATTTTTGAGAAGTTTATAGACAATGATTCTGGTATTAGTAAATGGTATCTTGATATGCCCTGTGCCTAGGGTGTACCTGATGAAGGATTTAAGGATAACCTTAGAGGTTTTACAAGGAGAAAGGTAATATTCAAAGTTCTCAAGAATAGAAATTTTGATGAAGGAAATATGACGTAATTATAATAATTCCAGGTGGGGCACATGTTGAACCATAAGAAAGTATAGATCGATCCAATGAGGGTCGAGATTGGTGAAAACAAGAATGACCCAAGATAAGAGACATCCTAAGTATGATCGAGAGTCAGTCCTGGCAATGTTCACATCTAAAGACTAAGGCAATGACTTATGGAAAAATGGTGATTTTTTTTTCTCACCAGGACTTAAGAGAAGCATCTTCACACAAGCAGTGATTGGAAATGAGGTAGAAAATTTAGTTGGAGATCGTTCAAACGACATTGATTGTAAGGATATTTTACTATTAGGAAAGGCCAAAGAGGTGGCCGACACTTTAAGTGTAAGAGAGCAATTATAGGCGCTCGTGCCAGAGGAATATAGTGATGATGGTTGAAGTCGTAAAGGTTGTATTATGGTTTGGAAGATTGGCATTCCTTCTGATGACTGTGCAATACCCAACCGTAATAGTAGTTTGGTAAAGGTTTAATTCGTATAATCGCCATGAGTGGGCTATCTATCTTAGAAGGTACTATCTTGAGATAAGCAGGACCATGTTACGAAATGACTAAATGAACCTTTGAGATGCATGTATCCCAATAAAGACATATGATTAAGAATGGTATTAACCTGCTATCGTTGCCTTCATTGAAACTCTTCTGCAATTTAATCTGCTTCATGTCATATGTACGTCAAGTTTAGGAGTGTTCTTCATGAATCATGAACGGTGATCATGTTACCTCCTTAGAAGAATTAGATATGAGATGTATGGACTCCGTATGGTTAGCTATTAAGACTTCATGGAAAATGAATGACTACAGTAGGTCAACGGTGGACCCTAGTAGTACAGGAATGATTCCGCGGGTAATGAGCCGATTAATTACAACCGTGAGAGTTGTATTGGAATGGATGTTGAGATTAAGTGCCACTAATCGGGTTATGGTGATGTATAAGTTATCATTGATAGACTAATTAAGTCGATTATCTACCTATTGAATACTTATTCCTTCTTATCAATAGAGAGTCGTATTACTATACGAGGAAGGTTGCAGTGCAAGTATAGAATTCTAGTAACGGTGATGTCTAGAATGAAATCCCATATTCGATTTTCGATGTCGAGGGAGTTTCAAAGGTGATTGTGTATAAGCTCGAGCAAGAGCATGGGTCCATAGAATGATGGATGGAATAGTAAATATTTAAGCATGTGAAATGCGATGCTATTATACTTGATGTGGATTTATATACATATATGTTTTGTTCTCCTATGTTAAACCTCTATAGTTCAGAGGTAGATTCCAAGCCAGATATTTTATGGAAGTATATTTTATATATATATATAATTCTCTTCCGTTCGTTCTTTTCTCTTCTTTTCATTTCATGTAAGTTGAGAAGAACAACCCTTCCAGAAGGGGAGGTATTGCCGAATGACTATCTATCTGTTTGATAGAAGCCTAGTAGGATACCACATGTTGTTTAATTGCTTGTCAAGTACTAAAGGATGGCCACCTTCTATACTAACTATGCGATATAACAAGTGTTCATAATCACAGTGATCTCTCAATAAATTCTTTTACTTCTATATGAATGATCAAACTTTGGAAAATAGAAATAGCTGAAAAAGGAGTAGTAAAGTTATGGTGGTATTCGGAATGGAAACGCGTTCGTGATACTGAGGTTGACATGGTTATTAAAAGGTTATAGAATGCTAACGAGCAAAAGTATAACCAGTATAATATTAGGTGCGGAAGAAAGTAATGACTACGAACAAGAAAAGAAGGAGTATTGATAAGCAAAAGCTATAATGCTAGAAGCTATGATGAGAGTCTGTGCAATAGACTTGAAAGAATTTGAAATGGTCACTTAACACGGATTGAGTTTTCTTACGACAATAGATCATATGTCATTATCGAGATGTCGCCTTATAAGATCCTTGAGGGAAGACAATGTCGATCTCCCTTATGATATGATGATGTTACAGAGCGCAAGATGCTTAGACCAGCAGTGGTCCAAAGGACCAAGGATATAATAGATTTAATCAGAGGACGGCTGGTAGTAGCCCAAGATGGACACACGAAGTATGTTGATTTGACACGAAATGACAAAGAGTAGGAAGTAGGGAACCTAGTGCTGTTATAGGTATTTCCTTGGAAAGGATGGATGAGGTTCAGTTAGAAAGGAAAGCTAAGCCCACGATTTGTTGGACCCTTGAATATATTAAGACGTATTGGGAAGTTAGCATATGAGCTAGCCCTACCCCCGAACATGTAGCAAGTTCATAACGTGTTCCACGTATCAATATTAAGGAAGTGTAATTCGGATGCCAGACAAATAGGAGCATATGAGCGCATAGACATGCAACCAGATGTAACCTATATGGAGCAACCAGGAAGGGTTATAGATCAAAAAGGGACAAGTGCTTAGGAGAAGTGTTATCAAACTAGGCAGAGTTTCGTGGTAGAACCACAATGTGGGAAAATTTACTTGAGAGTTAGAAAGTGCAATGTTAAGAGAGCATCCCTATTCATTTTCTATCTGATTCCGGGACGGAGTCCTTTTAAGGAGGGGAGACTGTAATAACCCCAATTTTTGGAATTTTTGAAACCCTTATGAATAGTGATTTTGCTGATTATGCTGAATAAGAAAACTTTTCATACCAAACTATGTAGGGGTTCTTTTATTGATCTTCTGAGATATTATTAGTACTCTATGTGGTATATAAGTGTATGTAAAGATCGTCAGAATCCAAATCCGAACACTTTGATTTTTCCCGAAAATCCACCAAATATTAAAAGAATTAAGTATAAGGTAACAGGATAAAAAGGATTTAAATTCAAGGATTATAAGAATGGATCATAAAAGAAATATAATGTATTGAGAAAGGTTAAGGGAACCCAAGTAATAAGATCCCGGGTATGATCCCTCAAACGATAAACGAGAACGAAAGTTAAGCGAACCGTATAACAGATCAGCGGTCATTAGCCAAGTAATTAGGAGTTAATCAAAGAGGTTAATGATGATGATGTCATCACACCAACAAGAAGAGGACAAGTGTGGGAGGATGACATAAGCATGACCAAAAGAGAAGTGTGTTGTTGGTTGATTCTAAGCCATACAAAATTTACCATGGTTAAAAGGTTAATTATCAAACAAAACAACATCAACCAAGCCAAAACAAAATCATAACACAAAAATAGAAATTGAAATTTCTTTTTCAAGAACAAAAGCTATTGGCTCCTTTCTTAAGAAATGGGAAGTTCAAGCTCCTCCACTTGCTAATTTACAAGGTAATTATCCTAGCTTCTCCTAGTTAAGTTACATACTTCCTAGAAATCTTAGCTTCAAAATCCTTTCCTAGCATTTCCTATAAATCATTCAAGAAGATGGTGAATAGAACTTTCTTGAAATTAATTTTTGTGTTCTTGATTTCTTTGAAAGATCAAGCTTGTAGGAGGTTAGATCAAGGCTCCTTAAGGCTTCCTAGCTACTTATCACTCACCAAGGAAGGTAAAACCTCATACCCTAGCTTTACTTTTGAGTATTTAGGAGTGGTTTTGATTGTTATAGTTTATGAGAAGCATGATTCTTGGTTGTTTAAAGTTTGGTTGAGTTAGTAGAGATTTTGATGGTTAAATCTTGATTAAATAGTTAATGAACTTAAGTAAGCTCTTAGTTCATGATTGAGAAGTTGTATAAATTGTAAAATCTTGAGGTTTGGGGACTGATGTAGTAAGGTTTGGATGAGGGTTGTTTGTATTGTTGGTTGTGAGTTGAATGGTGGTTGTTTGGAGTGGTTTAAAATTTGGTAATCGCGTAAACATAGCCGTCGTAATGCCCGATTCACCCTAGACTGCTTTTGTTCTTAACATCAGGACCCGTGAACTCACTGTTAGGTTTTGACCATTGCCATTATTAGATAGTTCATGTTATGAGCTTCGTTTTGATATGTGGTTCGCTTGAATCCGATGTACGGTTTAGGAGAAACGACCATACTAAGTAACGGCGTTTCGCGAACGAACCATTACCCATCGCCTTACTTTGAAGCCTTGGTTAAGGCCCTTAAATGACTAATTGGAGTATGAAACAATTATGTAAAGTGGACTAGGCAGTTGGTAGGGTATTCGCAAAAGCGTCGCCTTAAAAATTCGTAACGGTTAATTTATTAAAAATGGTGGAGCCGAGGATACTCGAACGACTTATGTGATTTGTTAAGCGTAGAAATGACCATAAGCAAACGTTAGGGTTCAATTGGTTAAAGTATAGTTTCTTAAGCGACCGTGGTTTAATTCCGACTTATGTTGTTGTGCATAGGTTACCGGACCCACTCTAAGCTTAAGTCTACCCCGAAGCACTCAGGCAAGTTTTCTACCCGTTATACTGTTGTTGTGATGTATATATGTATATGCATTATCTTGTGATAGATGCATGATTGTTATTAGCAAAATCTTGCGATATATTGGAGCATGCTGATATGGTTTATTTGCATGCCTGTTTCATAATATTGATATCTAATTGTTGATTCATGCTTATAAGTTGCATAATACCTATGCTAGAGATAAGCAGTAGTTGCGTATACCCTTAGTATAGGGGACCCAAAGGTGAACATTTTCTAAAATCGGGAGTCGATGTTCCCGAGTATATTATATATATTTATATATATATATATATATAGCTGTAGTTTTCAAAACTATTAATCGAATAAGGTTTATTCGATAACTTTATTTTTATTAATGAATATTACTTTGAATATTCATTCGAGGACTTATGACTCGGTTTATTTTATTTAAGGAATATTATCTTGAATATTCATTCGAGGACTTATGACTCCGTTTATTCTATTTAATGAATATTATTTTGAATATTCATTCGAGGACTTATGACTCCGCTTATTTACTAAATAATATTCTTTATTTTATTAAAAAATAATGTTTCGATAATCAAACTTATTTTCGATTATTCAAATAAAGATCGTACTTTCGTATAAGTATATCTTTGGTTATTTATTATTCATTTCAAGTATGAGTTTTAAAACTTCTACTTCAATTATTTTTATAAGGATTATCCTTATGGGAATATTATTTAAATAATAATATTCAGATATTTTCTAATATATTGGGACTGATTTATTTTATTAAATCAGCATTACTCTAAACATTCTTAAAAGTGTTTTCGAGTCTTCAAAATGATTTTAAAAGTTAGAGCGGGTACCAAAACTCATTTTTATAATTAAGATCTTCCTTTCAAAGGGGATTTAAATACTCGCTCAAAACTTGAGGGATCCGGCTCTGTGGTGTATTTATATTCGCAACAAGGTTGTTGTTTTGATAAATAAATTGATTACTTACCCAACGTTCGGGAAGTAAGTCCATCTATTGAGTCGGCATAAGCAACATGGGCTCAGTGGGCGTCCATGAAAGTGTAAGTGGCTCAGTGGGAGTCCATCAAATGCGTAAGTGGCTGAGTGGCAATCCAGCATAAGGTCCTATTGCGGCCAGGGTGATCAACAGTGGGGAATTCGTCCATCTACTAGTAGAAAAGGTTACTTATTGGTATCTTTGCCTGATCAGCAAGATATCAGGTTTATGCCAAGGTTTTCTCCTTTCCAAATTCATTGGATATTACAACTCTTTTTATAATTTTCATAAAAGAGGTTTTCAAGGAGTGTATGAAATATATATATATAGGTGTATATATATATCGGGACTTAATGAAGTATCTCGTAACTTCATTATTTGTAATGATATTTCAAAGATTGAATCTATTCAAATCTTATCTTGTAGTCTCATCTATGTGATGAACTTTTGAAATTATACCTTGAACGGTGGTAGTTCAAGTAGTATTTGGGAAAGATATAAGTATATTGGAGTATCTTTTAACTTCATATTTTCAACTTATATCTAGTTAATGATTATCTTATACATGACAAAGATTTTTAGAAAAACGTTGAGACAAGGTTAGATATATGAGATTACCTTGCAACGATATTTTTATACAGTTATAAACTGGAACTCTGCGTATATTATGCATGGTAGAGGATTTCAAATATTTTGAAAAGTATATATATATATACTAAATATTTTGCGACTTGGTCGCATTAAGAGTTCAAACTTGGTTCATTTCTTCTTGATCAAGACTTTCATGAGTACTATGAGAATGCTTATATATTGTAAATTATTATACATACTATTTAGGTGGGCTTGTTGCTCACCCTTGCTTTCTTCTTTCATCACACAACATCAGATAGACAAGATGAACAGGACCAAGCTCCCAATTCACGAGCGGATAGGAAACGTTCCGCAGTTTCCTATAGGCGTTGATGTCGTTGTAGCTGAGGTAGGAACTACCAATAGGCTAGGCTTTCAACTTTTGATGTACCAGACTTATGTATCTTTATAAATTGTAATAATGGCAAAGAATATTTAAATTATTCAGAAACCCTTTTGAGGTGAAATGGTTTATAATTATGGAGTAAACTGACTTGTGTTATTTTTGGTATTCATCTCTGAGACTATAACTTGTGGTGTGTGTGTGTATATTGTGGGGTCACAGTATGCAGCAGTTGGTTGATTGTTAAGGTTAAGTATTATTAAGGGAAATGGAACTCGTGACAACCCGAATCCCCGACCCCGGATTTGGGGGTGTTATAGGGTATATAACCAGGATGCTCTCGAGAGGATGTTTACTGAGTTCCCTATAAGCCGGGATCACTATCAGTTGAAGGACTCGTTCTCTGAGGCAGATCCGGGTGAGATGAATGAGGCGGTCCGGGCTGCTTTCCAGTTGACGCCTGATATTGAGTGGAGATGGTCGGAACCCCATGAAAGGATCTATCATCGATCGGAAGACGGCTTTGTTCCGGTCTGAATGGAACATCTTAGATCCGGGTGGAGTCCCCGGTTTCACATGTTCATCAAACACCTTTGCAAGCATGTGTACAGGATATCCCCGATACAAATCACTCTGAATAGGATAAAGTCGATGACCTGGTTCATCACTTGCTGCAACAAAATCCGGATTCCTGCCTACTTTGAAGCTCTTCCACCAGATTTTCTATCTCTCTAAGTCAAGTCAGAAACCTTTCTATGAGATCAGGTTTCGGGCCTCGGAGTATGGTTATGGCCCGGGTAGAGCCAAGCCAATAATGTTCCAGTCTTCTTTGAAGTACTAGAATGGGGAGATTATCCTTCTGAAGGGATATGACTTGGCTTATCTCCCCTATTTTATAATTGATGGAGTTCAAACTAAGTTCAACCCGGCTGTGCTTGAAGACCGGGTTGTTACTCAGATCAGATGTTTCTGTGAATCTCTCGAGTTCCAGCCGACTCGGGACACATTTATGAACCATAAGTTGCTTTTTAATTTTGGCTGTAATTTTTCTTAATCTATGCTGCCCTTGATCCGAATCCCCTTCCCCGACTGACATCCCGGATCATGCTTTCTTTTCCTTTTTACTTGCTAGTTTTAATAGAATGTTTGCCTGGTCCTTGATCCGAGTGTCTATTGTTCTGCTTGATGATCCGGATTAAGGTCCAGTTTGCTTCTTTGTAACCTGTTTGCATAAGTTGTTCGCCTTTGATCCGGATCTCTATTATTCTGCTTGATAATCTGGATCAAGGTTCAGTTTGCTTGTTATCTGTTTGCATAAGTTTTTTGCCTTTGATCCGGATCTCTATTATTCTGCTTGAAGATCCGGATCAAGGTTCAGTTTGTTTTACTTGTAATCTGTTTGCATAATTTTTTTGCCTTTGATCCGGAATTTAATCTCCTTTTGTTTCATTTTTGCAGGTTTGCCTCATTTCAACCGCAATTTCCTAAAAATCATGTCTTCTTCTACTTATGCTGCTGCTTTCAACACTCTCGGGTTGGCCTTTAAGACAAGCAAGGGAGCCCCGGGTCCCAAATCTGGTTCCACAGATATTGAGGAAGGAGCCGAATCTTCCGTCCCTCAGAACATCCCGGATCCGGGCCACGAGTCTTAGCCTGAGGTCCAGGAGATTCCGGGTGGTGATGACCCTCCGAGGAAGAAAAGAAAGTTCGTCCCGACCAAGCCCCCCCGGGGCAAAGCTGTGGTTTCCAACCAAGTCGTATGTGATTCGGAAGGCAGAGGGCCAGACGGAAAGGCCGTGAAGATAGGTACCAAATCTCTGGTTGACCTATCCGGGTTCATGTCCAGTATCCCTTCCGAAGATGACTGGGAGGAGGTTGAGGGATACAGCATGGCGGCTGCCTTGAAGAGGGTTACTGGGCATTAGGGGCAGGTATTTAAAATTTCCATGCTTTTGGTTTCGGGTTGTGCCCCCCATTTTGTTCTGTACTTAGTTTATTTTTGTCTTTTATCAGCTCGGGAGTGCCATATCTATCTGCTCAGATGTTGCCTTTACGGAGGTCCAGGAGGCCAACAACCGGACTAATATTCAGAAGATACGGGCTGATACTCTGCAGGGAGAGCTGGAAGAAGCCCGGGAGGGATTCCGGACTGTTGAATCCGGGTTGAATGAGAAGATGAAGAATGCGGAGGACCGGCCTGAGGGGCTTGCCAAAGAAGTAGAGAGGCTAAAAGTTGAACTGGCTGCCAAGGAAAACCCAAGCAAGGAGGCTATAATTTCTGAATTCAAGGTCAGTGATGTTTATGATTTCGAGGTTGCCCAAGCCGGGGTGCCTGAAGTCCGCAGATCCTGGGTTGTTGCTGAGCGTCATATCAAGACCGACCCCTTGGCATCCTGGGAGAGCTTCATCCAGGAGTTCCTTGCTGCAAAGGCTGCAGTCGAGCAGGGTCAGGGGGAACCGGAACCCTACGACGGCCCCACCCCCAGCTTCCTTTAGATCCGGACCAGCCTTGATAAGCTTCTCAGGCCCAGCCCTGTAATTTTTCTTTTACTAGGATTTGTGATTTTCGCACTTGAACTTGGGTTGTTTGTAATGTTTGAACTTGTCCCGGATTGATGGCAATCCGGATTATGGTTTTAATTTTACTGTCGTTTCCTTGACCTTTCCTTAAATTGCAAGAAATATTTGCTTTCCTTCCGTCTGTATTTTTTGTTTTTATGAGCAGTCCGGATCCTTGCACTAATGCTCTTGATCCGGGTTGTGGCTAAGGCCCCCAAACCGGATTGGTTTTATATCCGGGTTGTTCCGGGTATGAAACCTTATCCGGGTTGACTTTGCTTTTATATTTTTGCTTTAATCTGGGTATGATACCAACCCGGATTGATGTTTGTTTGTTTGCTTAATGTACTTAGAAAAAATGAGTACATAACGGTTGCTTTTAATCCGGATTCGAATGCTTATCCAGGTTGCTTTTTGCTTTCAAATTTGCTCTCAATCCGGGTATGATACCCACCCGGGTTGATGTTTGCTTGTTTGCTTTATGTGCTTAGAAAATATGAGTACATAATGGTTGTTTCCAGCCCGGATTCGAATGTTTATCCGGGTTGGTTTTTGCTTTCGAATTTGCTCTCAACCCGGGCGTGATGCCCACCCGGGTTGATGATTGCTCTTTTACTTAGAAATTTTCTAAGCAAATAGTGGTTGCTTTTGTTTTTTGTTTTGAATCCGGTTATGAGGCTATATCCGGATTGTTTTTTGCTTTGTTTACTAGTAATTTAAAAGTAATAACTTTCTAAGAAAGGAAAATTCTTTTCATTATCTTAAAATTTTCTTCATACAAAATATGGGATCATAGGTTGGTTATTTGTCATAGGCTACAAGTTTTGGTTGCTTTTGGTTGCTTCTTCTACTGGTAAAATTTTCTGAGCCTGAGTCCATGCCATGTATTTGGTATCTCAGACTCATCCATGTTCATGAGCTTTTGTGTTCCTGGCCCTAGAACTTTCTTGACTTTGTATGGGCCTTCCCACCTTGGCATTAGCTTCCCAGTCTTGGTGGGATCTGAAGCTTCCGTGTCTCGAAGGACCAAGTCTCCAACTTGAAAGTTTTTGACCCTGGACTTCTTGCTGAAGTGCTCTTTTGTTTTCTCCTTATACTTTTCCATTCTTGCCACCGCCTGGACTCGAACTTCATCAATTAGCTCGATATTTGTCCTGAGCCCCTCCTCATTTGCTATCTCATCAAAATTGATTGCTCGATGGGAGGGGGATCCTACTTCAATTGGTAGCATAACTTCAGTTCCATAAGCCAGTTTGAAGGGGGTTTCTCCTGTGCTTGTTCGGGGGCTTGTTCTGTATGCCCAGAGTACATTAGGCAATTCTTTTGGCCATTTGTTTTTGCTTTCCCTGAGCCTCTTGTCTATCCCCCTGAGAAGTATTCAATTGGTTACTTCGACTTGACCATTCCCTTGAGGGTAGGCTACAGATGATTTCTTATACCGGATGCCCCATTCTTGAAGGTAGGATTTGAACTCCGAACCAACAAACTGTGGCCCATTGTTTGAGACCAGTACTCTCGGGATCCCGAACCTCATCAGGATGTTGTCCATAAATTTGATACAATCTTGCTGGTTTATTGTACTCATGGCCTTTGCTTCTACCCATTTTGTCATGTAATCAATTGAGACTAGTAAGTACCTGAGGTCTCCTCTGGCCCTGGGGAAGGGTCCCATGATATTAATGCCCCATACAGCAAATGGGATTGGTGACAAGACTGAGGAGGGTAGGACTGGGCTCATCCAAGTGACACTACTGAATAACTGACATTCCTTGCATTTTCTTACGAATTCCATTGCATCCTGGTGGATAGTAGGCCAGTAGTACCCTTATCTTATGATTTTATGAGCTAGGGCCTTTGCGGACATATGGTCCCCGCATATTCCTTCGTGAACTTCCATAAGATAGTATTATACCTCTCCTGGGCCTATACACTTCAGTATTGGGGAGGAGAAGGTCCGACGATAGAGTATACCCTCTTCGATGAAGAATTTTGAAGCTTTGGCTTTTAACCTTTGAGCATTCCCTTTATCTTCCGGGAGCTCTCCCTTTTCCAGGTAGTTAATAAATGGAGTCATCCAATTTGGACTGTTGTCTATTTCCATGACATCTTCAGCTTCCATGCTTGGTTTCTGCAATTCTTCGAAGTAGACAGAGCAATCTAGGTCTGATGAATTTTGAACAAGTTTAGATAGTGTATCAGCTTCTGAATTCTCCTCTCTGCGGATTTGGATGACTTGGGTTTTTGGTATCAAGGTGAGGTAGCTTTGGACCAGAGCCTGGTACTTGGCTAGAACTGGATCCTTGGCTATGTACTCGCCATTTATTTGCTTTACCATGATCTGGAAGTTGCTGTAGATTTTGAGATCCTGGATCCTGAGTCTTTTTTCTAGCTTCAAACCTGCAATCAAGGCCTCGTACTCTGCCTGGTTGTTTGTTGCTGAGAAGCCAAAGAAGACTGCTGTGAATCCTTCTGGGCTCTTTAGGATGAGCCCGGATCCTGATCTTTCATTTGTTGAAGAACCATCAACTTTGAGAGCCCAGGCTCCTACGTCTTGATCAGTGTTTCTCTCAGGGTCAATGCTCATGGGCACAGGCTCTTCTTCCGGGAAATTACATTCTATGATGAAATCAGCTAGAGCCTGGGCTTTGATTGTTGTTCTTGGAATGAAACTCAAGTTGAACTGACCCAGCTCAAATGCCCAATTTACCAATCTTCCTGAGATATCTGGCTTTTGTATTATCTTCCTTAAGTGTTGGTTAGTTACAACCCGTATCTCCCTTCCCTGGAAGTAGTGCCTGAGCTTCCTGGATGCTGTGACCAAGGAAAAAGCAAACTTTTCTAGCCTCGGATATCGGGTCTCCGCATCTTTTAGCACTTGGCTCACATAATAAACTGGTTGATGTTTGCCATTCTCTTCGCTGATCAAGGTTGCTCCAACTACCAGGGCCCCTGCTGATAGGTAAAGGGATAGGGGCTCCCCGAGTTGGGCTTTGGTTAACGCAGGGGGTTGAGAAAGGTACCTTTTGATTTTTTCAAATGCGTTTTGGCATTCTGGGCTCCAATTAACTTCTCTCTTATTGGTTGCTCCTTTTAACAGGTCAAAGAAAGGTAGGCATCTCTCGGCTAACTTTGAGATGAATCTTCTGAGTACGGCCAGTGACCCTGCTAGCTTCTGCACATCTTTTTGTGTTATGGGAGGTTTCATTTCCTGGATTGCCTTTATCTTTTCTGGGTTAGCTTCAATTCCTCGGTTGCTTATCATGAATCCAAGGAATTTTCCTGCCCCTACTCCGAATGTGCACTTTTCTGGATTGAGCCTGAGTGAGTATTTTCTCAAGTTGTCGAAGCATTCTCTCAGGTCTCCTATGTGCCCGGGGATGCTTGTAGACTTTGCAATCATGTCATCGACATATGATTCCAGGTTCCTTCCAATCTGGTCTTTGAAGATTTTATTCATTGCTCTTTGATATGTTGTTCCCGCATTAGTCAATCCGAAAGGCAGCATCACATAGGCATAGATCACCCTGTGGGTGATGAAGGCTGTCTTTAGGTTATCCTTGGGATTCATCTTGATCTGGTTGTACCCCGAATAGGCGTCCATAAAACTTAGCATTACGTGCCCGGATGTTGCGTCGATCAACTGATCGATATTCGGCAAGGGGTAGGGGTCTTTGGGGCATGCACTGTTTAAGTCTGTGTAGTCGATACACATTCTCCATTTCCCGTTTGCTTTTTTCATCATCACAACATTTGCCAACCATTTTTGGGTACTTGACTTCGCATATTATCACTGCTTTGAGTAGTTTCTCAATTTCCTCATCTATTGCTCTCTGCCTTTTTGGGGCAAAATTTCTTCTCTTTTGCTTGACTGGCTTCTTCTCTTAGTTAACATCCAAGCTGTGCATTGCTATGGATTCATCCAACCCGGGCATGTCTCTTGGGGTCCAAGCAAATATATCAGAGTACCCTTGGAGTAGTGATACCAGGTCTTTTCTGAAATTAGCCTCGAGCCCGGACCCTATCTTTATCCTTTTGGAAGGATCGCTTGCACTGATCAGAATAGTTTCCATTTCTACAGCGGCCTCTATCTTGGATTGACCCATATTTGATACCAATTGCTGGATCCGGGCCTCTGTATTTTTCTTCATATAGATTTGACCCTGGGTTATCATCTCTTTTTGGTTGCTTTCCCCTACTTCAATTGTTTCAGGGTTGGTTGCTTGCACAGTAGGGTTGGTTTGGCCAAGGCTTAGGCTCAATTCAATCTCTTCTGTGACTTGGTTGCTTTTTTGCTTTTCTGAGCTTGGTTTGGTTGCTTTTGGATCTGAGAGGGACTCTATGATCTGAACTTCTTTTCTCGCATCATCCCTTGAGTGGGGGCGATGTTTCTTAATACTTTGCTATTTTCGGAGTACCACGGCCTTTCTCTTGTTTTTTTGATGAGTTTCAGCCATTACCAGAGCCTGGTTATAACATCTTTCAGCTACCTCATAGTCTCCCTTGATTTCTCCTACCCCGGTTGGAGTTGGGAATTTGATTTTCAAGTGTGATATGGAGGTGATTGCTTGGATCCTGGTCAGGGCTGAGCGCCCGATTATGCCGTTGTAGGAAGAGGGAGTATTGATCACGTAGAACTTTATCACATGGGTAACTTGGTTTGGGGCCGATCCAAATATGACTGGCAAGTATAAGGTTCCCTGGATCGGGACCAAGTTGTTCCTGAACCCATACAGAGGGTCTTCTTGGCATTCATTGGAGCGTACGCTCCCAAGCTTCATCCTATCCACAGTATGCTTGAAGAGTATGTTTACTGAAGATCCATTATCTATCAGCATCCTTCTTACTTCGTTGTCAAAAATATCAAGTATTACCACCAAGGCTTCGTTGTGATTCGGGTTGACCCCTTCATAATCCTTGTTGCTGAATGAGATCATCATCTCCGGGTAGGATTGGATGGAGAACACTTCATCTCCTGAGCCCGGGCTCCTAAGGGAGAGTGCAACCCTCCTAGGACCACATTTACTACATTTTTACCTTTCCTTTGCCTTTCTTCTCTCTGAGTTGTCTCCCGAGAGATGTACTGATTCAGGTTGTCTTTCTTAACTTGATCTTCAATAAAGTATTTGAGAGAGAGACAGTTTTCAGTTTTGTGTCCATGGGTTTCATGATAGTCGCACTGCCTGTTGTAAGGCATGCTCTCCGGAGGAGTCTGCATTGGCTTTGGAGGATAATAGAATGGCTTTCCCTTGATCTCCTTCAGTATTTCTTCCCGGGTCCTGTTTAGTGGTATCCATTCTGGCTCTTGCCTAGGCTCTCTTGCTTGCCTAGGTGGACCGAGATGGTTTTTGGATTCTGTCTTAGGACCCAATCTTTGAAATATTGGAGTGTTTTGTACAACATTTGTCTGTTGGGTTTGGTTGCTTTGTTTGAAATTTTTCTCCTGATGGTAACCCCCTTTCGGTCGGTCATCAGAAGATTTGTTCCTGGATCCTCCATTCTGAGTCATTCTCATCGCCTGAAGAACGTCTGTTTCTTTTATGAACCGGGCTGCCATAGAGTAGGCAGCGGTCAGGCTTTGTGGCTCTTTATTTATCAACTCTACAATGTACCTCTCATTGTGTTCTGGATCCAGGTTCCTTTGAAATATGCTTAGAGCCTCCCTCTCATCAAGATTCGAGACTTTATTGATGGCTTCCTGGAATCTCCACATACAAGTTGAAAGTGCTTCATTATCATACTGGCGGATTGTTTCCAGGTGACACATGTGCATTTCATGTGTCTTATTGGCTCTGAATCTTCTAAGGAAGGCTCCTCTGAATTCTTTCCAGGAGTGAATGCTTCTTGATGGGATTCTGCTGAACCAACTTTGAGCCCCCCTTTGAGGGTCGAGGTGAAGAATCTAGATTTCGTCAAGTCATTGTAATAATATATTTGAGCTATTTGTTCGAAGTAGTTGAGGTGCTCCTCCGGATCCCCCAATCCATCGAAAGAGTCGAAATTGTAATGCTTGAGATTTTTCTGTCGGGGGATGGCTTATAGGGAGTGGCTGAAGGGCGTGAGGGTCTCCCCAACTTCCAACCCGGAATCTTTCTCCATTTTTCTATGGAGCTCATAAATCATGTCTTTAAGATCCTTCTGGCCCTCCTCTTCATCGTCAGAAATGAGCTCGGGCGTAGGGTCCCTCCGAGTTCTTTTGCCTTTTGTTTTAGCTAGAAGCCTCTCCTCCTCCAACTACATTCTTTTCTGAATTTTTTGCTCCAGCTTTGCCTCTTCTTCCTTTCTTATCTGTTCTCTGATTTCTTCCAACTTTTTCTTTCTGGTTGCTTCTGTCTCCTTCTTACTAGGCTTTTTCTGACTCTTTTTTGCCTTAGCTCCAATTCGGTCGAAGACAGATCTCCTGGATTGCGGAGAATCCCCGGACTCTTCTTGCTCTTCATCTTGCTCATATTCTATCTGGATCCGGGCTTGTTCATCTCTGTAGAGCCTGATTGCTTCAGCAAGTTCATGGCTAAGTTAGCCATTTGCTCCTCTGCAACTGGAACATTGGTGTACTTGTACTGATTGAGCTCTATGACATTTCTGGCATCCCGGGGTGTCACTAGCCTTTCCAAGACCGGGGTGTGTTGTGTCAATGGTTGCTCCTGGAGGGTCTCTCGATCTCCCCCAGGTTCATGAGCCTGAGAGTGGTCCTGATCCTGGACCTGGGTATTGGCGGAGGGCCTACCAGCCCTACTTTTTCCTGCTCTTGCCATTACCACAATTGTACAAACAACTAACCAAGATTTGAGGCTACAAATGTGGATCTGAGGTTGGTTTTTTGAAGATTAAAAAAAAATCCAGAATAACAGCAAGCAAACTTTATGGGCTTTGTTAATAATAATACTAAACAAGAACAGCAGGCTCTAGAACAGAAAAGAAAATATGCAAGCTAAAACAGTTCTGGGTTTTAAAATTATCAAGACTATTAAAACCCAGGCTTCAAGAATATCAAGATTATTAAACCCTAAACAACCAAAATTTAACAAACAAGAGCGGGCTCACACAAACGTGGCCTAAAGTAACAAGCTCACACAAACGTGGCTAAAATGAACATTCATATTCAAGAAAGGGTATGGTTGTTTGTGTTCTTACAGGCTTAAAAGTGGACTCTCTTAAGAGTTTGCTGATGAAGATGAATCCAGGGACACCGAGACCCAAGGATGGAGCCCCCTCCTTCTAGCGCCAAATGATAACTCCGGTGAGCGGGCGGCTCCGTCCGACACCATTCCTGGACCTTCTAGGTATGAACGAGGTGTAGTTGCTAGTTGGGCACCTGCAAAACAACACCGGAAGGGGGGTTTGGCTCCCACGGCGACTCCGGTGTAAGAATAAGAACAGGGTTTTTGGGTAAGATAAAGATGAATATGTGTAATGGAAAGGTTGATGTGTGTGTATGGATATATCAGAGAGAGTGAGTGTGCCAGAGTGTATATTTTCTAACCCCTAAACCCTTCATCCTTGGGGGTATATATAGCCCAAAGGTAGGGTTTAGGGGTTGTTACCTCTAAATCAGGGCCGTTGGATCTTGGGAGCATAGGACGCCTGGCTTGGGTGAATTGCTTACACGTGTCCAGGGGAGGACCACCTCCAGGGTGTCCTAACGGCCTTCTGACACGCGCCGTGCTTTTCTGGTGTGTTGGTTGTTGATAGCTATCACAGTCACGTGCCCACGTACCCTTCCTTGGCGGGTTGCACGATGTGCATGTGTTTGCTGGGACCCCCCTCATGGTGGTCTCAGCCCTGATCCGGATCCGGGTAGGCAGGTGGTCCGGGTCCCGTGTTGGATCCGGATCCGGGTCATGGGATGGACCCGGGCCTGGCCTCTCCATTTGATTGTTCTGGGAGAGGGGGGTCTCGGTCCATCGATCGAGCCTGGTATTCTTTAGGTCCAGGTTGAGTCCTAGCTGGGTCTCTTATACCCTAACAAATAAAGGTTATCAATATTCATTGTATCAAGAACTTGAATTAGATATAGAATTAAGCATAGCAATTTACTATTCTGAATTTAGAATAGGGGAAAAACTTGCCTGGTATGCGATTTATTCCAAATCTATCACTGTTATCTATCACTGGCTTGAACTGCCTCTCTGGATTCGTATCTATCAAGGAAAGGTACCAATTCAATTGACTTGTACCTCAATCGTATATCAATCCGAATTCACGCAACCCTTATCGTCTACCCATACGATACTATTTGAATCGAATAATAATTAGTCTAGCATTTAAGACTTAATTAACCACATAAATCACATAGCTATAAGTCAAATAGTCATCTGGTCTTTAAAACATTTTTAGAATTGAAATCGAGTCATTATTCGCATTATTGAACAATATCTGCATATCTATTTTTGGAAATTATTTTAATTTTTATTTTTATAAATTAAAAATAAAAATAATATCCCGGGTCGGGAAGAACTTACTGAGATTTTCCAGGAATCCGGCGAGTCTCCGATGATATCGATTCGACCCCAAATCAACACTGTTTGGTGTTGTTTTTGAGTGGTTTCCATTCCAAATCACTTCAACAAATCAACTCCGGCCAAAACCAACCATAATCATCCCTGGAACTCCATCTCCAGCCAAATCGATTCAAAATTCGGCCAAACATCAATCTTACAGATTTGTACATGAAACTTCTTATTCTCTGGCTTAAATCAAAGCTTATAAACTGTATAATCAAACCCCTAACACCTAAATAACCTCATATTCCTCAAAATCAAAAATGATTAAATCAAAAATTAGGTATAAACCCTAGAAATCGAATTCTTATAGAGCTTCTTCAACCTTCTTGGGTTCTGTTTGAAATAGAAAAGAACGATAGAGACATTCATTCTCAGCGGCTCTTCTAGTCTTGACACCACTATTAGGATTTCTAATGATTAAAATAGGTGTATGTGATTTGGTCCATTTTGTTGCAGAAGAAAGCTGACTTCTTGAAGTAGAACCTCCCCATTGATTCATGAAGTCTCTTATTTCACTTTGTCTTGTACCACTGTTATTTTCCGATGCACAGTGTACATCTTAAAAACTAATGAAGTTAATATTCGTACAATTGGATCGTTCAAATTGTAATTTGTATATTACGGAATTAGAAACCCTAAACATTATAAACGGTATCTTAAATCATGATGTCACCAAAGTATTTGAACAACATAACATATTCTTGTGTGTACACGTTATTATTTTTTAAAGTATGCGCTATGTGTAGTACGAAACACATAAAAATATTTTTAAATTTTAAAAAGTAATCACTTTTGATTATTTTAACAAATTTCTTGAATATTTAAATAAGTCATCCTTTATTGACCTATTAAAAAATATAAAGGTGTTTGATGCTTTACTTAAATTTTATATGTTACTTTTGTTAAGTGAAATATTTCACTATTTTTTAAGAATTTGATAAATAGTAAATTGTTTACTATTTA
Organism: Apium graveolens; assembly: GCF_009905375.1. Classification (NCBI taxonomy): domain Eukaryota; kingdom Viridiplantae; phylum Streptophyta; class Magnoliopsida; order Apiales; family Apiaceae; genus Apium; species Apium graveolens. Next base: position 198,608,337 of record NC_133655.1, on the reverse strand, counting down.
TCTAAATTTACTAAATAAATCAAAGTTGAAAGAAGTGATATTTATACATTTGACAGTATTTGGAATTTTTCCACCAAAATTTAAATTTGAATGCGTCTAAATATTGGTCAAATTTAAAATCAATAAATTTTGTTCACATCATGGGAAGTTTTCCTTTCTTTTTTTAGGGCCAAAAAAATAAATACGACTGAGTAAAAATGACCGAGTTTAAATGTTAGATATATTTGAGATGTCATGTCTAATCAGTTGTGTCTAGTTTCAGAACTTAATATCAGTACTTACTAGAAATCAGAACTTACTGAAGTCGGAACTTATATCAGAACTTAAGGCCGTCAGGATTTATATCAGGACTTAAGTGCGGGTACTTCTGATAAGGAATGCAGCTGATTTACAGGAGAGGATCATGACTAAAACAATAGAAGATCTGCATGAAGAGTTGGACAGCTAAAAGACTTGTAGAAGATAATATTTGATTGATATATTTTAGGAGACAGAATTATATTCCATATCAATTAGAAGATATCTTGTAACTGTGTACTATATAAACACAGCGTAGGGTTTATACTATATGTGTTATCATTCACGAGAAAGATTATACATTATAACCTAGCAGCTCTTGGTGATATTGTTCATCACTGAGAGAGTAGTTTAACCTACTTTGTAACAGAGCTTATTATATTGAATAAACTTGATTACTGTTACATACTTGTGTTATAACTCAATTTGATTGTATAAACACTATATTCAACCCCCTTTTATAGTGTTGTGTGACCTGACAAGTGGTATCAGAGCCTCTCTATTGATTTACAAACAGTGAGATCCAGTTTACAATCATGTCTGAAGAAACACAAACTCCACCTAAGCCCACCAAAACTCAAGATACTCAAAACAATCAAACTCACAGTCGATATGAGAGTATTAAGGTTCCCATACTGAGAGCATCTGAGTATCCTATATGGAAGGTAAAGATGGCTATGTTTCTAGAAGCCACAGATCCAGAATACCTTGATAGAATCAATGATGGACCATATAAGCCTACCAAGCTTTCTGTTGCAGTTGCTGATCAACAAGCAAAGATGATATCAAAGGAGAAAAGTGAGTACACAACTGAAGACATCTCATCTATTGCCAAGGATGCAAGGGTAAGGCATCTACTTCATAGTGCAATTGACAATGTCATGTCAAACAGGGTAATTGGATGCAAGACTGCAAAGGAGATATGGGATGGTTTGGAGACAAGATGCCAGGGAACTGATGCAATCAAAAAGAATAGGAAGACTATACTCACACAAGAGTATGAGCCTTTTGACTCAAAAGCTGATGAGTCATTAACTGATTTATATGACAGGTTTTCCAAACTCTTGAATGATCTGTCACTGGTGGATAAGGAATATGATCTTGAAGATTCAAATCTAAAATTCCTTTTAGCTCTTCCTGAAAATTGGGATTTGAAGTATACTCCATAAGAGACAACTATGACCTTGCTGAAACTACTCTTGATGAAATTTATGGTATGCTCAAGACTCATGAACTTGAGATGGATCAAAGGAGCAAAAGGCATGGAAGAAAGTCAAAGACAGTTGCTCTTAAAGCTGAGGAGGAATCTTCTAAAGTGGTTGTCTCAAAGAGGGGAAAAGGAAAGGCTCTCATCATACAGTCTGATTCAAAGTCATCATATTCTGATGATGATGATTCAGAATCTGAAAATTTGTCTGAAGTGGATGTTGATGCAGAGATGATGCAACTGTGTGCTCTTATGGTGAAGGGTATCATAAAGATAGCCTACAAGAAATTCATAAAGGGCAAGAAGTTTTCCAGGAAAGGTGGAAGTTTTGAAAAGAAAGGGTTCAGAAAGTCAGAAGGCAAAGGAGAAAAGTCTGACAGAGGAGACAACTCAAATGTCAAATGCTACAATTATGGTGAAAGAGGCCACATCTCTCCTGACTGCAAGAAAAGAAAAAGTGATAAAGGCCAGGCACTTATCACAAAGAAGAAAAACTGGGCAGACACTTCAGATTTTGAAGAAGAGGTGAACTATACCTTGATGGCAAATGTTGATAGCAGTTCTGATGCTGCTGAATTGAAGGTACCTCAATCAACTTTTGCTTTTCATACTGATGAAATTTTTGAGCTAAGATTATATCTTAAAACCATGTTCATTAGTTTTAGAGATCAGACTTTAATAAATGAAAGATTAACATTTGAAAGTCTTGCTCTTAGAAACAGAAATGACTACTTAGAAAAAGAGTTAGTTATGTTCCATCAAACTCAGAAAGAAAGAGATGAGGCTTTGTATGTTAGAGATGAAGTGCTAAAATTGAATAAATCTCTTAAATCTGAACTGGAAAAGGAAAAGGTGATAATCAAAACTTGGACTAACTCTGGAAGAACAACTCATAAAATCTTAGAAAATGGAAATTGGAAAGAAGGTCTAGGTTACCTAGATGATAAAGAAGAAAAGGAAACTGTGTCATCTAAACCAAACTTTACCAAGAAAGCTGAAAAGCCTAAAGTTAATCCTGTTAAATTTGTAGCAAAAACTGTTGTGTCTGATTCTGAAAAGATGAAAGACTCTAAGACAGAAGTCAAAGAAAAGTCAACTATAGACAAATTAAAACAGGACAAACCAGCTTCAGTAAACATAGGTTTAATGACAAAGAAGCAGCTTAAGCATAAGCTGAAAGAGATTAGAAATGTGAACAAGGTAAAGAAAGCTAGGAAAAATAGGAATGGAAAGGAAGATGTGAATAAAAGTAATAATTATATGCATGTTCCTAATGCTCCTAGAAAGAAATGTTATAATTGTGGAAACTCTAACCATCTTGCTTCTTTTTGCAGGAAAAATAAAGATATAAACTCTTTACCTCCTAGATCAGGAGTTGAGAGTCAGTCTGTTAGGTTTAAACCACAAAATCCTTGTTTTCATTGTGGTAGTTTATGGCATTCTATTTATACTTGTAAGGAATATCATAGTTTATACTATGATTATTATCAAATAAAACCTTCTTTGAAGAAAGTTAGTGTAATTCCTTCTAATGTAAATTCTGATGCAAAGTCTGATATGAAGTCTGATAAGAAGCATGTTAGCATAAACTCTGAAACTAAATCCGCTGCAAATGCTAACAAACTTAAAAAGGCCAAAGGATCCAAGCAAGTCTGGGTCCTTAAAACTTACCAATAGTGGTCTTTGTGATTGCAGGGCAATAGGAAAAACATCCTAGTTCTGGACAGTGGATGTTCAGGACATATGACTGGAAATAAAGCCTTGCTATCAGACTTTGTGGAAAAAGTTGGCCCAGGAGTTTCTTATGGAGATGAAAACATGGGAAAAACTCTGGGATATGGCAATATCAATCTTGGGAATGTCATAATTGAATAAGCAGCTCTTGTCTCAGGACTTAAACATAATCTGCTAAGTGTGAGTCAAGTCTGTGACAGAGGTTATCATGTGGATTTATTTGAAGAACACTGTGAAGTTGTAAGTAATTCTACAGGAAAAGTGGTTCTGAAAGGTTACAGACATGGTAACATATATGAAGCCAGACTTTTAACAAGTTCTGATGGTTCTACAATCTGTCTGTTAAGCAGAGCATCAATTGAAGAAAGCTGGAATTGGCACAAAAGACTGTCTCATTTAAATTTCAACAATATAAATGAGCTACTAGAGAAAGATCTTGTGAGAGGACTGCCAAAATCAGTATTTTCTCCTGATGGTCTTTGTAATTCATGTCAAAAGGCAAAACAAAGAAAATCTCCATTCAAGAGCAAAACTGAATCCTCAATTCTTGAGCCTTATCACTTACTGCATGTTGATCTACTTGGTCCAGTCAATGTCATGTCCATTGCAAATAAGAAATATGATATGGTTATAGTGGATGAGTTCACAAGATACACTTGGGTGTATTTCTTGCACAAGAAGAATGAAACTGCATCTACTCTAACTGATCATGTCAGACAGCTGGATAAGTTGGTCAAAGATTCTGTTAAAATAATAAGAAGTGATAATGGCACTGAGTTCAAGAATTCAATCATGGAAGAGTTCTGCAAAGAGCATGGAATAAAGTTGGAATTTTCTGAACAGCTGTCAAAATTTGATCTAAAAGCTGATGAAGGAATTTTTGTTGGATATCCAATTTCCATAAAAGCCTTCAAAGTCTACAATTTAAGAACAAGGGTTGTCATGGAATCTATCAATGTATCTTTTGATGATAAAAAGATTTCTGGACTTGAAGATTTCAATGATCATGATCAGCTGAGATTTGAAAATGAAGATATAAATTCTGATTCTGTAAATTCTGATGACCTAAATCCTGATCCTGTAAGTTCTGACGGGTTAAACTCTATTGTCATTGAAACTGTGGTAACTACTCCAAAGGAAAATGCACCTATTCAGGGGGAGCAAGCTGATGAACATACCACATCTCAAGACTCTCAAGAAGCATCAGAACCTATCATTGGCTCTTCAAGTTCTGATTTATCAAGTTCTGATGAGCCAAATTCTAATAATTCTGGAAACTCTGATTCTTCAATTCCTGAAGGATCCAACTCAAATTCTGAAATTTCGGAGAGCATAACTTCAGGAGGAGCATCAGAAAATGCTGATGGAGATAGCATGGATCATGGGGGGGATCCAGTTCTAGAGATCAACTTCCATCTGCAAGGAAGTGGACTAAATCACATACACCTAACTTAATAATTGGAGATCCTGAAGCAGGTGTCAGAACTAGAACATCAAATGAATGTCTCTATCATTCCTTTCTATCTCAGACTGAACCAAAGAAAGTGGAAGAAGCTCTTCAAGATTCTGATTAGGTGCAAGCAATGCGGGAAGAGTTAAATGAATTTGAAAGAAATAAAGTCTGGATCCTAGTACCAAGACCAAAGAACAGATCAATTGTTGGCACAACATGGGTGTTCAGAAACAAAACTGACAGTGATGGCATAATCACAAGAAACAAAGCAAGGCTGGTTGCTAAAGGTTACTCTCAACAAGAGGGTATTGACTATGATGAAATATTTGCTCCAATTGCTAGATTGGAAGCCATAAGAATCTTTTTGGCTTATGCTGCTCATAAGAAGTTTAAAGTCTTTCAAATGGATATGAAAAGTGCTTTTCTCAATAGAGAATTGGAAGAAGAGGTATATGTTGAACAACCTCCAGGATTTGTAGATCCAAAATTTCCTAATCATGTCTACAGACTTGATAAAGCACTCTATGGCCTTAAGCAAGCTCCAAGAGCATGGTATGAGACTTTAGCTCAATTCCTTCTTGAAAGTGGATTTACCAGAGGCACAATTGACAAAACTCTGTTCTATCTCAACAATGGAAAGGACTTGCTTTTGGTACGGATATATGTTGATGATATCATCTTTGGTTCTACAAATGCCAAACTCTGTGAAAGGTTTGCAAAGCTAATGCAGTCAAGATATCAAATGAGTATGATGGGAGAACTTAGCTATTTTCTGGGACTTTAAGTCAAGCAAAATGTAGAAGGTACTTTCATAAATCAATCCAAGTACACCAGAAATTTACTCAAGAAATTTGGAATGCAAGACTGTTTAACTGCATCCACTCCCATGGCCACTGCAACCAAGTTAGATAAAGATACTGGAGCATCAGTAGATATTACTAACTACAGAGGTATGATTGGCTCTTTACTCTATTTAACTACAAGTAGACCTGATATCATGTATGTTACCTGTCTTTATGCAAGATTTCAAGCTGATCCAAGAGAACCTCATCTAATAGCTGTGAAAAGAATTTTCAAGTACCTCAAGGGTACAGCTGATCTAGGATTGTGGTATCCTAGAGAATCAGATTTTAAGCTAATAGGTTACTCTGATGCAGATTTTGCATGATGCAAAATAGACAGGAAAAGCACTAGAGGAAGCTGCCAATTTCTTGGAGGCAGATTGGTTTTTTAGTTTAGCAAGAAACAAAAATCAATTTCCACATCTACTGCAGAAGCAGAATATATTGCTACAGGAAGCTGTTGTGCACATATTCTTTGGATGAAGAATCAGTTACTGGACTATGGATTACAATTTTCTAAAATACCCATTTATTGTGATAATCAAAGTGTTATTGCTATGACAGGAAATCCAGTTCAATACTAAATGACAAAGCACATCAGCATTAGGTACCATTTCATAAGGGAACATGTGATGGAAGGTACAGTGGAATTGTATTTTGTTCCAACAGATCAACAACTAGCAGATATCTTCATAAAACCACTATGTGAAGCTACTTTTACAAGACTGGTAAATGAACTTGGAATGGTTTCAGGTTCTTTCTCAAAATCTGCTTAGTTTTTGTTCTCATGCATTAGACTTTATGATCAGTGTTTACAGATTATCTTATCTCCATGTAATATGTGCTTAAACTATAATATATTAATTACTGATTATTATCTGATGTAATTCTATATACTCTGATAGTATTTTGAATGTTCTGTGACTATTCAATCCAATTAGGATTATTTGTTAGATGTTGACTTAGTAGTCTTTAACAAACTGTATATCCCATATTTGAATTAGTTATTTATGTGGAAATCCATAACACAAGCAAACTCTGATTTTGATCTCAGTCAAATTTACTTTGTGTATCTTATTACTAAGTCACAAACTAGATTATTGCTTCTTATATTCCTAATTCTGATGTTAGTAAATCTTAAGGATGAACTACATGCTTGATAAGCCTCACTTATCTGAAGAAAGCAAAAGAAAAGAAAAATTGAAGTCAGGTACTCCTTTGAGATCTAGAGTAAATATGTGAAAGGGAAGACCCAAGTGCATTGCTGGTATTAAGTTATATACATTAGAAAAGCAAATAATTTTTTCTTGGTGACTTTTCACATTCTCTGATTACTAATGAAATACTCTGATAATAGCATAAATTCTGATAGCAGTTTTGACTCATTTACACTGAGAAGCCACTATAAAAAGAATGTCAAAAGATGCATAAAATGAGCACAAACAGTTGAGGTGGACTCTTGCATAAATTTGTTCTATAGTAGACTTCAAATTAAAGACAGATTTTAAGCATTTTTCTTAGTTATGCCTTATTTCTAAGATATCTGAAGTCTATCAAACTTTAATCTTTATCTGATCATATGCAACTGCACACACTCTCACTCCAAATGAATGATGAAAATTACTGTGGTGATTAAGTTGTTTCTGAAAAACAGTTAAGTATTATTTGCATAAATTCTGAGGACAAGTTCTGATGAAAATTTTGATGATTAAACTCTGAAGAAACCAGTCAGTATTTGTGTGGAGAATCATAGATACAGTCATTCACTTTTTTGAGTACAGAAGCCATGTTCTGATGACCATTAAATTCTGATAATAGTCAAGTTCTGATGCAAATCCTGATGGAAACTCTGATGCTTACATGGCATTACTTAATTACTTGGCTTATTTTTTAGTATTTACTGTAACGGTTATATTTTCTCAGAAAATAATTAAGTGAGATAAAAATAGTGATAATCATTACTGCATATTTACCGTGCCCACTCATTACTTTTTTGACTGTTTCCATGCTCCCAGGTGTAAAAAGTCTGTTCTGCTTCACAAAATTAGTCGTTGTCACGTGGAGTGTATAAATAAGAGAGTTAAAAGATTTTACAATCTTTTACCTACTATTCTTATTTTCTAATCTCTCTTATTCTCTCTCTCACTCTCTAATATTCTTTGAAGCTATTTCTTACAGGCATTTTATCAAACACCTTTCGTACACACAACTCTTCACTTAAGTTCTTACAGAAATGGCACCCAAGGACATTATCTTTAATGGAGCCAAGTTCGTTCCCGACAATTACATGGTTATTCTCAACAAGGATGATGATCCATCAGATCTTCATTTTATTCAAGACTTTCAGTGTTAGGTCACATACACTGTAGAAGGGGGTTGAATACACTGTTTACTACAATCAAATCGAATATAAGAACTCAAGTAACAGAAAATAGATTTTATTCAACACAATAAACTCTGTTACAATATGGAACTGTCCTCTCTCAGTGATGAACAAATTATCACGAGAGCTGCTAGGGTTACAAAGAATAATAGCTTCGATAATGATAACACTTATAGTGTAAACCCTATGCCTGTGTTTATATACTACACAGTTACAAGATAATGTTCTAATCGATATGGAATATAATTCTGCTTCCTTAAATATATCAACTAGTTATCTTTTCTTCCAAGTATTCTATTCTTCATAGAATTCCTTCTTCATGCATATTTTTTTCTGTCTTAGCCTCGATCTTCTTTCCTTTCAATCAGCCGTCTGCCTTATCTGAAAGTCATCTTAAGTCCTGATATTATCTCCTGATAAATATCTTCCAATAACTTAAGTTCTGATAACTTAAGTTCTGATATCTTAAGTTATGTCTTCGGTATAAGTGTTGATTTCCAGTTAAGTACTGATTTGTCCTGTTAGGTAAGATCTGAAAACTAAACACAAATCATATTACACATGACATTATCAAATATATCTAACAATCTCCCCCAACTTGTAAATTAGCATAATATACAAGTTCAAAAGATATTTGAAGATGTCAAAAACATTAAGTACAAATGCATGAGAATTTGACTAGATATCTACAACTTACCGTCCTTTTAGCTTTACCATTTTAAGGTCTGATATCAGCTTCAGTCTGTATACACTTCAGAATTTAAGCAGTTGTAGATCTTTGACTTGGCTTCAATTTCTGATCTCTTTGATGTCAGGAGTTGTTCTGAGATAGTTCTGTAACAAACATCTCTCAGCATATTCAAGTTCATTGACCATCCTCCTTTTAGCATTTATCAATTCAGCTGTATCTTCACCAGTTTGGAAAATAGCTGCTCTGAGATCATTTATCTTAGCTTTTCTTATCTCCTGATCTAGTCTGATCAGATATGCTTTGTCAGACTCTAAATTGCATTCCACAGCCTTATAACCCAGAAAAGTAGTTATGATCTTAGCAGAGTTAGGCTTCATTTCGATAATATTACCTTTGTGATCTCTGTACTTGGGACATTATGTGCTGTCAGACTTTACAGAATAAAGCTTCTTCTGTCTTTGAATTTGTGATTTTAAATAACCTGCAACACTATCTGTTAATCTGTCTTTCACTTGAAGTAGAAATAGAACATGTTACAGTTCAAAATACTTCAGTGGTATAGCATTTTCCCTAATCTGGTATACCCTTCCATCTGTCATAAAAGATAACAAGATATGTTCTTTCAAAAAGGTATGGTAAACCATTTGTACAAATTCAAGTCGATTCAATCTTTCAGGAGTTGCTCCAACACCTGGTTCACTTAAGGAAGTTGGATCATTGGTAGTGTTATGTACTCTTCTTTCATCAGAACTACCCAATCCAGATTTATCTCTTTCTTCCTTTCTTGTAACAACTCTTGCTTCAAAACCACTTGTTGCAGTCTTCAGAAGTTGAGCCTGTTTAGCTTTGGTGAATCCTGGTAGGAGTATCTTTGAAGGTTTAACATGAGCAATGTTAGAGGTTTCATTTTCCTTATCTTCTGATATCAAGCCAACTTGAGCTATATCATAGGTTGCTTGCTTTACTGTTGTGGCGCCCTCTAAACCCGGGTCAGAAGTTTGGGGTCCACACACACCTTAATTATAACCTGCTTATAACAATAATAAAGATAATAATAATATATGCAATGACCCTACTTACCAACCACCACGGACCGCAACAGGTTAAAGTATGCACACAAGCCAAACACACTAATATATTACAAACCGTTCAAATCCCAACTATTTCAAATTCAAAATGAGTATTAAACATTATTACAAACTTTTACAAACTTAAATTATTCCAAAAGAAGCCTACTAGCTCAGCTTTCTCAACCTGAACCCCTAGCTCTCGCGCTGGACTGGGGATCCTCTTTACCAACTGGTTCCTTTTTAACTGAAAAGAATATAAACAACATCGCACAAATGAGCTAACTAGCTCAGCAAGTCACAATGACAAAACTGAGAATAATGATCATCAGGTGAATATGGTTATGATATCAAGTGAATAATGGATTATGATTTAGAATCGGATATTATACTTTTAATTTAAAACCAAGGTTAGGCTGCTGATCAGTCACGCACTAACCCCGAGCAAGTCACACAGCATTGCTCTAACTATGGGATCCAAGGCACACGTTGGCCTAACTTGACCATTATATGGTCTGACCACGAATCTGGTCCACAATTTTATAAAAACAATCCAATTCTAACATAATAACAGAGTATGCAATAATAAACAATAACCGAAATCATTAACAACAATAAATGTTTAACAATGAAAGGGTTTCAATCCTTGTAAGGATCAATAAGGCAATTTAAAAACTTGGATGCTGGGTAATGAAAGAATTGGATAACAAAGGAATCAACGTTTCAAGGTTTCAAGGATTTGGTCTTTCAAAGTATAAGATACCATGGGTTGAGTATATAATAGTTCATTTCAGTGTTTGGTATTTAGTTTGTATGTATTTGTAGAGTAGTATCGTAGATTTGTGGTTCTTGTTTGGGTATACAATAATCAATGGATTAGAAAGAATATGATTCATGGCTCAAGGACAATAACTGAAATCAGGATTTAAGTTGCTGTGCTTCAAAGCACTTGCAATATCACAGGATTATCAAGTACTACAATATCTCGAAAAAGTTAAGAACACTTGCCTGATATTAGCTTACTACACTGCACTCGTTTCCAATCATAACCGTCTTACTCTTCAACTATCTGTTTTCCTTTCCTACGTCTTGCCTCTTCTGCTCACATATCATAAGCATCTATTAATAATTTACTCATAGAATTCTATAACACATACTTCTATCTACCCTTCGTTTTACCCAAATCCGATTAACGGATTGAAAGTTATGCAATAATCAAGTAAACACCGAATATATAGATCGATAGTCAATTAACAAGTCACATATAGCACATATTACATCACGTAATCAATGACATATTATTTATAAAGAAGTCTCGGGTCATAAATAGGCTTTCTGGTATTTAAAATAATTTTTAAAACATTTTTCGGAATTAAAACGGGTCGTTGGATCAATTTCGGGTTAATAAACAGGGTTCGGTTGGCCCATTCTGGCTCCGAAATAATTTAAAATAATTATCGAGCCTTGGAAATAATTTAGAATAATATTTTAAAGCTCGAAACTATTTTTCAGAATTTTTAAATCATTTTTAAATAAATAAATCTAATCAAATAACTAATTAAAATCAATTAATAATTAATTAAATCAATTAATCAATTAATTTTCGAATTAATTGACCAATTAATCAATTATAAATTAACTGAAATTAATTAACTAATTAATTTAGATTTATTTGTGAATTAAAAATAATTTTCAGAATTAAAATAATAATTTTTAGAATTTTCAGAAATTAAAAACGAATTTTTATAATAAAAATAAATAGGAAATATGATTTTTAAACATTTTTAAAACAGAAATCCAATTTTTGCAAAGTATGTAAACTACAGGGACCAAACCGCATCGTTTTCAAAACTATAGGTACTAAACTGTAATTTTCCAGGGGGTCGCCGGAAAATAGTCGGGTTCGCCGGAGAACATGATTCCGACCTCCTCACCTTACCACAAGTTCCAGATCACATCTACACAACATCAGGAACACAACCATGCAATCAATTCATCCTAACAATCCCTGAGTTGGCCGGAATTTGGCCGTGAAGTTTTCCAGTTTCCGGCGAACATCGGAAAACTTCAAAACACAACTCCCTTCTCTACAGACCTCGTTGGTTCATGAAACTTATACGACTAGATTGCAAATTTCACAGAGAACACAACCCACTATAACACAACATCAATCTATCACAGAATAAGAAACCCCCAATTTTCAATTAAGAACATTCATACGGGTTATAATCCCTAAATTTAAAATTCGAAAATCAAACTCAAATTTGAACATGTTATTGAACTCCAAATCAGACGTATGACATATGAAAATTATCAGGAAAACAAGCTCTACAACATGCAATCATCAGATCATACAAACAATCATCCGAACAAAAATTCATATTTTTAATAAAATAAATTCGAAAATAAATAAATTTTTAGAAAAATAACCTTGATTTCTGCAGTGAAACAAAGCTCAGAATCTGATAGAACACCTCAAATCCTTCGTTTTGGTTACTCAAGCTTTGAAAACAGAGATCGGTAACGCCTTCGTTTTGCTGTTTGATTCTTAGAACAGTTTATGTAATTAGGGTTTTTCTCTGAAAATTATATAATTAACTATCTGCAAATGATTTTGATACGGAATAAAATACGGTAAAAGACTATTTATAATTACGGAAAATTTAGTATCCCGTTGGATCATTCCCGATATAAAACGGTACGTTTATTTGTAAAAACTGATCCAAACGGTATCGGTTTTCGGGATAATTATCCAAATCAGTACAATTTGTACTGCGGTCTTGGTCTCAGCGCCTGGTTACACGTATTACGAAGTGATAATTGGGATAGTTTAATAAAAAGCTCCCGTTTATCGAAAATACGGGTTTTATTGATTTACCGAAACGAATATTGTATCGAAAATGTTGCGCCGGGACCCACGCAGGACAAACCGTACGCCGGATCGAAAAAGTCGAAACATGGAATATGCTCGGAATATTACAATTAGGTTAGGAAGGAGTTCTCGAAAGAGTTTCGGGTTCCAAAAATGTAACAACGGTTGACGTCGGTTGGTTCCCGTTTTTATAAAATAGACTTTAATTACCCGGAAAAAGATTTTAGAAATTTCATATGATTCTTATAAATCCATAAACCAACATAAAAATAATTAGGAAGATATGACAATTATCTATATTTTATTTTGGACGTATAAAAATTAAAATACTCAATTAATATTATTTTTGAATATTCAAGTACAGATAACACTTAACAATTAGCTCACAGAGTAGATACTGAACACACATAATAATTATATAATAGCAAAAATAATTACACGATATATCCCGGATATTACATCCTTCCCCCCTTAAAAGGATTCTGTCCTCAGAATCTCTAAGAAAACAAATAAGGGTATTTTTCTCTCATATCACTTTCTAACTCCCAGGTTGACTCTTCAACCTTTGGGTTTCTCCACAATACTCTTACTAACTTTACCACTTTATTTCTCAATACTTTCTCTCTTTCCTCTAGAATCTCTATCGGACTCTCTACATATGATAAATCTGCTTGAAGTTCTATTGGCTCATATTCTATTACATGCCTGGAGTCTGGATTATATTTCTTAAGCATTGATATGTGAAAAACATTGTGAATGTGCTCCATGTACGGAGGTAACGCCAACTCGTAAGCTACTTTGCCAATACGCTTTAGGATTTCAAAAGGTCCGACATATCTTGGGTTTAGCTTCCCTTTCTTCCCAAACCTCGTTAGTCCTTTCCACGGTGATACTTTCAATAATACTAAGCTTCCTTCTTCAAATTCCATGTCTTTTCTTGACTGGTCTGCATATTTCCTTTGACGATCTTGTGCGGCTATTAATCTTTTCTGGATAATTTCAACAACTTCCTTTATCTGTTGCACCAATTCAGGTCCGAGTATTTTGCGTTCTCCTACTACGTCCCAATATACTGGAGATCTACATTTGCGTCCATAAAGGGCTTCATAAGGTGGCATCCCAATACTGGCGTGATAACTGTTGTTATAAGCAAACTCTACCAGGGGTAAATGCTCGTCCCAACTTCCTTTGAAATCAATAGCACAAACACGTAGCATGTCCTCGATTGTCTGAATCGTTCTTTCACTTTGGCCATCCGTTTGGGGGTGATAAGTTGTACTCATATTCAGTCTTGTTCCCAAACATTCTTGAAAACTCTTCCAAAATCTTGAATTAAATCTTGGATCTCGATCAGACACAATAGACACTGGAACTCCATGACGAACTACGATTTCTTTCAAGTACATATGAACTAACTTGTCGAGCAAAAATCTTTCATTTATAGGCAGAAAATGAGCTGACTTGGTAAGTCTATCTATTATAACCCAAATGGTATCATGATTAGCCCTTGTCCTTGGTAATCCAACTATGAAATCCATGGTAATATGTTCCCACTTCCATTCTGGAATCTCCAATGGTTGTAGCAATCTGCTTGGTCTCTGATGCTCTGCTTTAACTCTCTGACAGGTATAGCATTTGCTAATCCATTCCGCAATTTCCCTCTTCATATCTGGCCACCAATAATTCTTCTTTAAATCTCTGTACATTTTGGTACTCCCTGGATGGATGGAATATCTTGAACTATGTGCTTCTTGTAAAATTTCATTTTTCAGCTCCGTTACTGGTGGAATCCAAATTCTTGAAGAAAACCTAAGAATACCTTGATCATCTTGTTTCGTGCATAATTCCTCACCTACCAAACTATTTATATCTTGATCCATTACCTCTTTCTGGCATTTCTTTATTTTCTCCAATAACTCCGGTTGGAAAATCATATCGTACACTTTTGCTTCCTCAGGCTTGCAAATTCTAATATCCAATTCCAATTTTTGAAATTCTTTATATATCTCTTCAGGTACGGATAATACATTTAACTTTTCCTTCCGACTTAACGCATCTGCTACAACGTTCGCCTTACCGGGATGATAATTAATCGAGCAATCATAATCTTTGATCAATTCTAACCATCTCCTTTGTCTCATATTAAGTTCCTTCTGGGTAAATATATATTTCAAACTTTTGTGATCCGTGAAAATCTCACATTTTTCTCCATACAAATAATGTCTCCAAATCTTCAAAGCGAAAACTATAGCTGCTAACTCCAAATCATGAGTAGGGTACTTCTGTTTGTGTGGTTTCAATTGCCTTGACGCATACGCAATCACCTTGTCGTGCTGCATAAGAACACATCCTAATCCTTTGTAGGAAGCATCGCTATAAATTACGAAATTCCCTTGATCGTCTGGAAGTGACAAAACAGGTGTTGTGATTAATCTCCGCTTCAATTCTTGAAAACTTTCTTCGCACTTGTCATTCCATATAAACTTTTCATTCTTTCGTGTAAGCTTTGTCAATGGTGTTGCAATTCTTGAGAAATTCTGAACGAATCGTCGATAATATCCTGCCAATCCCAAGAAACTTCTTACCTCAGTGGGTGTTCTCGGTCTTTCCCAATTCGTAATTGCCTCGATCTTTGCCGGGTCCACTTTGATCCCTTCGTTACTGACTATGTGTCCTAAGAACTGAACTTCCTGTAGCCAAAACTCACACTTCGGCAATTTAGCATATAACTTCTTTTTCCTTAAAATCTCCAAAGTTGTCCTTAAATGTTCCGCATGATCCTCCTCCGTCTTTGAATAGATCAAAATATCGTCTATAAATACTATAACGAACTTGTCCAAATATTCCTTGAAAATTCTGTTCATCAGGTCCATAAACGCTGCTGGGGCGGTGGTCAATCCAAAAGACATCACTAAAAACTCGTAATGCCCATACCTTGTTCTGAAAGTTGTCTTTGGTATATCTTCTGGTTTGATCTTCAGTTGATGATATCCCAATCTTAAATCGATTTTGGAGAAATACTTGGCTCCCTTCAATTGGTCAAACAAATCATCAATTCTGGGTAACGGATACTTATTCTTAATCGTCAACTTGTTGAGCTCCCTATAGTCGATGCACAGTCTCATGCTTCCATCCTTCTTCTTAACAAATAATACCGGTGCACCCCATGGGGATACGCTGGGTCTAATTACTCCTTTCTCTAACAGCTCTTGTAATTGCTTTGCTAATTCTTTCATCTCAACGGGCGCCATTCTATACGTGGCCTTGGATACTGGTTCGGTTCCAGGTGCTAAATCGATTGCAAATTCAATTTCTCTATCTGGAGGAAGTCCTGGTAACTCGTCGGGAAATACGTCTGGAAATTCATTTACAACTGGAATATCTTCAAGTTTTGCTGGCTCCTGACTCCTGTCGATCACATATGCTACGAAATGCTCACATCCTTGTCGTAGTAACTTCTTGGTTTGAATCATCGTTAAGAACTTCTTTACCTGCTTCTGTCCCTTGAACGTTACTATTCTTTCGTCTGGCGTTTTCACCATTACTTTCTTATTTCGACAATCTATCTGAGCATCATGCTTAGATAACCAATCCATTCCTAATATAACGCAAATTCTCCTAATTTAAACGGTATTAAATCTACACAAAACTTACTACCAGAAATCTCAATCTCACAATTCCCACAAACTTGGTTAACAGTTACACGTTCTTGATTTGCTAATTCCACATTCATTATTTCATTTAAATACCCAACTAGACAATTTAACTTACTAACAAAATCTTGCGAAACAAACGATCGAGTTGCTCCCGAATCTATTAACACCTTGGCATATAAAGAATTCACATTAAGCGTACCTGCCACGACATCCGTATCCTGGATCGCATCCTTCATCGACATGTCAAAAACTCTAGCCCTCGGAGTCTCATTCACTGTTGGGGTAGATCCCATAATCCTTAATGCATTACTGACTGGGGCTGGTGTCTTGCAATCCCTGGCCATATGTCCTGGCTTCCCATATTTAAAGCATGTAAATCCAATGACTGGAACTTTCACTGCTGGATTCCGGATAGGTTGATCCTTATTTGCTGGCTCTCTTGCTGGCTGATTTCGGCACTCCCTCGAGTAGTGCCCTTTCTGGTTGCATTTAAAATATACCACATTCAACTTGTTACAAACTCCTCCATGCTTCTTTCCACATACTTGACAATCTGGAAAAGTTAATCTCAATTGATTCGGCTGATTCACATTAGCTGAACGATTGCCCTGGCCTCCGTCTCCTGCATTTTGTCTTCTGAAATTAAAATTTCTCCCTGGCTGAAACTTACCCTTCTTAAAATTTGGAAACTTCCCTATTTGTGACTGACCCTCACTTCCCTCAACTTTCCTTTTCTTGCTTTCCTTTTCTTTCTGGAACATCTCACTCTCTGTCTCTGCAATCATAGCTTTCTGTACAACCCCGGCATAAGTATCCAATTCAAAAATAGTTACCTTCCCTCTGATCCATGGCTTCAAGCCTTGCTGGAATCTCTTAGCTTTCTTTCTATCAGTATCAACATACGACGGCACATACCTTGACAATTCCTCAAACTTCCCCTCATAATCTGTTACAGACATGTTTCCTTGCTTTAATTCTAAAAACTTCAGCTCCATTTGATCCTGAACAAACTGAGGACAATACTTTTCTAAAAACAACTCCTTAAACCTTTCCCAAGTAATAACATCTGTACTTTCCAATGTTTTCACCATTTCCCACCAATAGGTGGCCTCATTCTTCAGATAGTAACTTGCAAATTCAACCTTCTGCTCCTCTTTCACTTTTACCAAGGCAAAAGCCTTCTCTATTTCCTTTAACCATACATTTGCTTCAATTGGCTCTAAGGAACCCTTGAATTCTGGTGGGTTTACTACCTGAAAAGTTTTGAAAGTTACCTGGGGATTGGTCTGTCTCTGCTGTTGTTGTGCCAGGTGAACTGTTTGTTGGGCCAAGATTTGAAGAATCTGGGCTATTGTTGGGTCCATGGGTCCTGGGTTCACATTCTGGTTTATATCATTTTGGTTGTTATTGTTGTTGTTGTTGGTTTCTTCATTCTGGGTGTTGGTGCGGGTATTTCTTCTGGGAGGCATTTTCTGTAAAGAATCAATCAATTTATTTAGCTTTTGAATCAAATCTTTGTATAAAAGAAAAGTTTTATGAAATAGAAATATCTCTTCTTTTTTTTTGAAAACAGTTGTAACTAAGTAAATTGCATGCTTCTTTACAGAATATAAACAGTTATAGAAAACAGGGTACATGGTATCACAGGGTATACTGGTGCAATAAATAAGGTAAAGTAAAACAGGTGCAATAAAATAAATGACAGTGTTGGAAAGGAAAAGGTACTGATATATAGATCAAAAGTTTTAGGTAGTACAAGCGTAAAGACGCTTCGAAAGTA
The DNA here is from genome assembly GCF_009905375.1 of Apium graveolens. Taxonomy (NCBI): domain Eukaryota; kingdom Viridiplantae; phylum Streptophyta; class Magnoliopsida; order Apiales; family Apiaceae; genus Apium; species Apium graveolens. The sequence goes on along the minus strand of NC_133655.1, from coordinate 198,590,355 downwards.
AAAGCAAAAAGGGTACAACAACCTACTCACTAGTCAGCATCGCTAGTCTATAAATACAACTCAAAAGTCTTCTGATACACACTACACACTACTGTCCATACTACATAACCATAACAATACTGCTCAGCATCTCCATCTCAAAATCTCTAACTCATGGCAAATCTGGACCTCCTATCTCCTCAAGCTCTTCTAGGATCCACTTAGCCCACTCCACTAGGAAATCAGGGGTGATATCCTCATGTGTAGCCTCAGCAATCCTCAAAGCAGCTATTCTGCGAAACTCCTGAAGCCTCTCCTTAAGTCACCTCTCACCACTCCCCATCTCTCTGGTACGCATGATATGCAATAACTCCTGGATCTGACCCTGTAGGAATCGCTGCTCCATAAGGCAAGCCTCAAACTGATGATATGGAACAGGATAGGAAGAGAACTGGAAAGGTACTCCTGTGACTGAATGACTAGTAAAGCCTGAATCAGCAGGTGGGGGTCCTCTAACAGGTGGCCTCATGCCTGGAGGTGGAATAGCCTGCAATGGTACGGGCTGTAACACCGGTGGAGGTAGAATAGCCAATGCTGGTGGAATAACAGGACGTGGATCCGATGCTGGTGCTCCAACTGAAGGCTCTGAGTGATCAGCTAATAAGGGAATAAAAGATTCGGCCATCTCTGCTATCTGAAATCATATCGTAATATAAGAATCTCGTACTATGACGCAAACTATACTAATACCGGTTATACCATAACACTCAATCTCTCGACATTCTATCATCATATACCTTACTTCTAATCCTATCCCTCTACCCATTCCCGTCAACCTAGGCTTGTGTCAGTGACTTATAACCTGTAGCTCTGATACCAAACCTGTGGCGCCCTCCAAACCCGGGTCAGAAGTTTGGGGTCCACACACACACCTTAATTATAACATGCTTATAACAATAATAAAGATAATAATAATATATGCAATGACCCTACTTACCAACCACCACGGACCGCAACAGGTTAAAGTATGTGCACAAGCCAAACACACTAATATATTACAAACCGTTCAAATCCCAACTATTTCAAATTCAAACTGAATATTAAATATTATTACAAACTTTTACAAACTTAAATTATTTCAAAAGAAGCCTACTAGCTCAGCTTTCTCAACCTGAACCCCTAGCTCTCGCGCTGGACTGGGGATCCTCTTTACCAACTGGTTCCTTTTTAACTGAAAAGAATATAAACAACATCGCACGAATGAGCTAACTAGCTCAGCAAGTCACAATGACAAAACTGAGAAAAATGATCATCAGGTGAATATGGTTATGATATCAAGTGAACAATGGATTATGATTTAGAATTGGATATTATACTTTTAATTTAAAACCAAGGTTAGGCTGCTGATCAGTCACGCACTAACCCCGAGCAAGTCACACAACATTGCTCTAACTACTGGATCCAAGGCACACGTTGGCCTAACTTGACCATTATATGGTCTGACCACGAATCTGGTCCACAATTTTATAAAAACAATCCAATTCTAACATAATAACAGAGTATGCAATAATAAACAATAACCGAAATCATTAACAACAATAAATGTTTAACAATGAAAGGGTTTCAATCCTTGTAAGGATCAATAAGGCAATTTAAAAGCTTGGATGCTGGGTAATGAAAGAATTGGATAACAAAGGAATCAACGTTTCAAGGTTTCAAGGATTTGGTCTTTCAAAGTATAAGATACCATGGGTTGAGTATATAATAGTTCATTTCAGTGTTTGGTATTTAGTTTGTATGTATTTGTAGAGTAGTATCGTAGATTTGTGGTTCTTTTTTTGGTATACAATAATCAATGGATTAGAAAGAATATGATTCATGGCTCAAGGACAATAACTAAAATCAGGATTTAGGTTTCTGTGCTTCAAAGCACTTGCAATATCACAGGATTATCAAGTACTACAATATCTCGAGAAAGTTCAGAACACTTCCCTGATATTAGCTTACTACACTGCACTCGTTTCCAATCACAACCGTCTTACTCTTCAACTATCTGTTTTCCTTTCCTACGTCTTGCCTCTTCTGCTCACATATCATAAGCATCTATCAATAATTTACTCATGGAATTCTATTCAACACATACTTCTATCTACCCTTCCTTTTACCCAAATCCGATTAACGGATTGAAAGTTATGCAATAATCAAGTAAAAACCGAATATATAGATCGATAGTCAATTAACAAGTCACATATAGCACATAATACATCACGTAATCAATGACATATTATTTATAAAGAAGTCTCGGGTCATAAATAGGCTTTCTGGTATTTAAAATGATTTTTCAAACATTTTTCGGAATTAAAACGGGTCGTTGGATCAATTTTGGGTTAATAAACAGGGTTCGGTTGGCCCATTCTGGCTCCGAAATAATTTTAGAATAATTATCGAGCCTTGGAAATAATTTAGAATAATATTTTAAAGCTCGAAACTATTTTTCAGAATTTTTAAATCATTTTTAAATAATTAAATCTAATCAAATAACTAATTAAAATCAATTAATAATTAATTAAATTAATTAATCAATTAATTTTTGAATTAATTGACCAATTAATCAATTATAAATTAACTGAAAGTAATTAACTAATTAATTTAGATTTATTTGTGAATTAAAAATAATTTTCAGAATTAAAATAATAATTTTTAGAATTTTCAGAAATTAAAAACGAATTTTTATAATAAAAATAAATAGGAAATATGATTTTTAAACATTTTTAAAACAGAAATCCAATTTTTGCAAAGTCTGTAAACTACAGGGACCAAACTGCATCGTTTTCAAAACTATAGGTACTAAACTGTAATTTTCCAGGGGGTCGCCGGAAAATAGTCGGGTTCACCGGAGAACACGATTCCGACCTCCTCACCTTACCACAAGCTCCAGATCACATCTACACAACATCAGGAACACAACCATGCAATCAATTCATCCTAACAATCCCTGAGTTGGCCGGAATTTGGCTGTGAAATTTTCCAGTTTCCGGCGAACATCGGAAAACTTCAAAACACAACTCCCTTCTCTACAGACCTCGTTGGTTCATGAAACTTATACGACTAGATTGCAAATTTCACAGAGAACACAACCCACTATAACACAACATCAATCTATCACAGAATAAGAAACCCCCAATTTTCAATTAAGAACATTCATACGGGTTATAAACCCTAATTTTAAAATTCGAAAATCAAACTCAAATTTGAACATGTTATTGAACTCCATATCAGACGTATGACATATGAAAATCATCAGGAAAACAAGCTCTACAACATGCAATTATCAGATCATACAAACAATCACCCGAACAAAAATTCATATTTTTAATAAAATAAATTCGAAAATAAATAAATTTTTAGAAAAATAACCTTGATTTCTGCAGTGAAAAAAAGCTCAGAATCTGATAGAACACCTCAAATCCTTCGTTTTGGTTACTCAAGCTTTGAAAACAGAGATCGGTAACGCCTTCGTTTTGCTGTTTGATTCTTAGAACAGTTTATGTAATTAGAGTTTTTCTCTGAAAATTATATAATTAACTATCTGCAAATGATTTTGATACGGAATAAAATACGGTAAAAGGCTATTTATAATTACGGAAAATTTAGTATCCCGTTGGATCATTCCCGATATAAAACGGTACGTTTATTTGTAAAAACGGATCCAAACGGTATCGGTTTTCGGGATAATTATCCAAATCAGTACAATTTGTACTGCGGTCTTGGTCTCAGCGCCTGGTTACACGTATTACGAAGTGATAATTGGGATAGTTTAATAAAAAGCTCCCGTTTATCGAAAATACGGGTTTTATTGATTTACCGAAACGAATATTGTATCGAAAATGTTACGCCGGGACCGGCGCAGGACAAACCGTACGCCGGATCGAAAAAGTCGAAACATGGAATATGCTCGGAATATTACAATTAGGTTAGGAAGGAGTTCTCGAAAGAGTTTCGGGTTCCAAAAACGTAACAACGGTTGACGTCGGTTGGTTCCCGTTTTTATAAAATAGACTTTAATTACCCGAAAAAAGATTTTAGAAATTTCATATGATTCTTATAAATCCATAAACCAACATAAAAATAATTAGGAAGATATGACAATTATCTATATTTTATTTTGGACGTATAAAAATTAAAATACTCAATTAATATTATTTTTGAATATTCAAGTACAGATAACACTTAACAATTAGCTCACAGAGTAGATACTGAACGCACATAATAATTATATAATAGCAAAAATAATTACACGATATATCCCGGATATTACAACTGTCATATCATAACTTACTACATCTTGACTCTGAACAACATGAGCCATGTCAGAGGTTGTTTGGAAAATATTCTTTTACATCAGAGTAAGATTAGCATCTTCTTCATCAACAATTATTTCTTCATCCATGACTCGCATATAAACCTTTACAGGTTCATCAACTTTTTCTTTTCCCTTGGACCTTGGATCAATTTCCACTTGTGATTTGGATTTGGTTGCCTCAGAATTTGTCCTTTCCTTTATCACAATACCCTTAGGCTTTGGAAATTTCTTTTCAACAACAGAAGCTTTAGATTTTATCTTGACACCTTCTGCTTTGAGTGTAGCTTCTTCTTCCTTTAGACTCTCAAAGTCCATTCATGGATTTTCTTTAAGAAATAACTCTTTTGAAATTTCTTCATCAAGTTCCAGATGTTCACCAGAACTTATCCTTTACCAGTATCAGGACTTATTCTTCTCCCAGTATCAGAACTTGTTCCTTGACTTATAATTCTAGCTTTACTTGATGAAAATCCTTTGTCTTGACCTTGACCTCTACCCTTGTTAGAGTTTCCCTGGTCATCATTTCCATCATCCTTTCCCTTCAGTGTCTAAATAGATTTGCATTTGGACTTAATCACTTTCTCCCCCTTTTTGGCATCAGCAGGTAAAAGAAGATAGACAAGCAATTTCACTGAGGATTGGATCTCATTGAGTTGATTTTGGTGAGAAGCTTGATTCTTCAGAATTTCATCAATTTGAGTTTGTTGCTTCTCCTGAGTTTTCTCAATGTAGGCAATTCTGTCAAAGGCTGGCTTGAAAAATCTGTTCTTTTCAAGTTTCACATTCATATCTTGCTGGATCAACGTTTCTTGAATTTTATTCACCTTGGCATGAGTTTTCGAGTGTTGACCTTGAAGGTGCCTAGTACTCAATGCAGTAACTCTCAGTTGTGCCTTGAAATCGTCATTTATCAGCATTTCATCAGCTTTTGCCAAATGTTCAGCAAAAATCTTTTCAGAAGGAACAAAACTTACTGTGTTCCATTCCTTAGTCCACTCCTTTCCTCTAGGAGTTTCACTCCAAGGTACTGGTGCTTCCTTAACAAACTTTTTGATTAGATCAGCTTTATGAACTGTTTGTTGAGGTGCATGTCCTGATGGACTAGCTGCATCACCATCTAAATTAGCAGCAGCTTCACCAGTAGTTTCTTCATTGGCAGCATCAAAACTTGTAGATCCTGCAGTATCAGCATCCTCTGATAAAATAGCAGTATGTGAGGCTATAGAGGCTTCAACATCATCCTCTAAATTCTGATCTGCAGTCAGGTTCTGATCAACATCCAAAATTGATGTTATTGGTGGAATGAGTTGAATTGGTGGAGCTTCCAAGTACAAAACCTCAGGCACAATCAAGTTATGAATATCTATTTCAGCACTTGTACCTGGTTCTTCAGTATGTACTGGATCAACTATAGGTGACATAGGAGGTATAGGTATTCTGTCTTGAGCAGTTTCTGGTTGTGCAGAAGGAAGTGATTCAATAACAATTGGTTCTGTTGAGATCAGAGATTCCTGATCCCCTTCCTTAGCTGCTTCCACTACATCCTCTGAATCTGACTCAACTATGTCCCTGAGAGCTCTCTGTTTCTTTAATTTCTTCAATATTGTAGACACAGTAGGAGCTTTATCATTAGAATTTAACTTTCTAAGCCTTTTGAGGGGCCTAGAACTCCCAGTTACAATATATTTCTGAGAAATAACCTTCTCAGCTTCTACAACAACAGGTTCTGATATGGGAACCTGTTCCTCAGCATCTGATTCATCTCACAGAATAATTCTCCTTCTCTTCTGTTGAGTCTGAGGTACTTTCTTAGTCCTCTTGGGTTTGGAAGATGAAGGCTTCACTGTATGATCTGAAATTTGAGGTTGAGAAGTTTGAGGTGTTTGTGTAGAGGTGGTAGGTGCTAATGGATGAGGTTCGGATGGTTGGACATCAGGATATAGTTCAGTGTATTTAACTGGATCATAGGTTATTAAGGCTTGTTTGACAGATAAAGGAACTAGGAGGGGTCTTAACACAGTCTTCTTATTATCAGTAGATAATAGTCATTAAAAGCTCTTTTAGCTAGTCTGAATGATGAAATTAATTCACTAGCTGATTGGGGCTTCTCATCACAACAAAAACTATAGATAAGCTGACAGAATCTAGCAAAGTAAACAGTATTTCTGTCTTCTGTCATTCTATCCCCAATAAAACCTAAGACAGCACTTGCATAATCAAAATCAGTTTGATTTATGAGAGCATACCCGATTTGTTGGTTGAATATGGGGATTGCATCGAAATTAGAACATTTGTTTACAAAAGCCTTGGTTATGCAGTCAAAGAAGAAACTCCATTCCCTCCTTATGTAAGATCTCTTCAACTGACCCAGCCTTGCCAATTTCCTCTCATACCCTAGACTGGCCATCATGTTTTGAAGAACTGGCTCTTCAACAGTAGAATAAACACAGGGCCCCTGCTGATAGGTAAAGGGATAGGGGCTCCCCGGGTTGGGCTTTGGTTAACACAGGGGGTTGAGAAAGGTACCTTTTGATTTCTTCAAATGCGCTTTGGCATTCTGGGCTCCAATTAACTTCTCTCGTGTTGGTTGCAACTTTTAACAGGTCAAAGAAAGGTAGGCATCTCTCGGCTAACTTTGAGATGAATCTTCTGAGTGCGGCCAGTGACCCTGCTAGCTTCTGCACATCTTTTTGTGTTATGGGAGGTTTCATTTCCTGGATTGCTTTTATCTTTTCTGGGTTGGCTTCAATTCCTCGGTTGCTTATCATGAATCCAAGGAATTTTCCTGCCCCTACTCCGAATGTGCACTTTTCTGGATTGAGCCTGAGTGAGTATTTTCTCAAGTTGTCGATGCATTCTCTCAGGTCTCCTATATGCTCGGGGATGCTTGTAGACTTTGCAATCATGTCATCGACATATGATTCCAGGTTCCTTCCAATCTGGTCTTTGAAGATTTTATTCATTGCTCTTTGATATGTTGTTCCCGCATTAGTCAATCCGAAAGGCAGCATCACATAGGCATAGACCGCCCTGTGGGTGATGAAGGCTGTCTTTAGGTTATCCTTGGGATTCATCTTGATCTGGTTGTACCCCGAGTAGGCGTCCATGAAACTTAGCATTACGTGCCCGGATGTTGCGTCGATCAACTGATCGATATTCGGCAAGGGGTAGGGGTCTTTGGGGCATGCACCATTTAAGTCTGTGTAGTCGATACATATTCTCCATTTCCCGTTTGCTTTTTTCACCATCACAACATTTTCCAACCATTTTTGGGTACTTGACTTCGCATATTATCACTGCTTTGAGTAGTTTCTCAATTTCCTCATCTATTGCTTTCTGCCTTTTTGGGGCAAAATTTCTTTTCTTTTGCTTGACAGGCTTCTTCTCTTAGTTGACGTCCAAGCTGTGTATTGCTATGGATTCATCCAACCCGGGCATGTCTCTTGGGGTCCAAGCAAATATATCATAGTACCCTTGGAGTAGTGATACCAGGTTTTTTCTGAAATTAGCCTCGAGCCCGGACCCTATCTTTATCCTCTTGGAAGGATCGCTTGCACTGATCAGAATAGTTTCTGTTTCTACAGCGGCCTCTATCTTGGATTAACCCATATTTGATACCAATTGCTGGATCCGGGCCTTTGTATTTTTCTTCATATAGATTTGACCCTGGGTTGTCATCTCTTTTTGGTTGCTTTCCCCTACTTCAATTGTTTCAGGGTTGGTTGCTTGCACAGTAGGGTTAGTTTGGCCAAGGCTTAGGCTCAATTCAATCTCTTCTGTGACTTGGTTGCTTTTTTGCTTTTCTGAGCTTGGTTTGGTTGCTTTTGGATCTGAGAGGGACTCTATGATCTGAACTTCTTTTCTCGCATCATCTCTTGAGTGGGGGCGATGTTTCTTAATACTTTGCTATTTTCGGAGTACCACGGCCTTTCTCTTGTTTTCTTGATATGTTTCAGCCATTACCAGAGCCTGACTATAACATCTTTCAGCTACCTCATAGTCTCCCTTGATTTCTCCTACCCCGGTTGGAGTTGGGAATTTGATTTTCAAGTGTAATATGGAGGTGATTGTTTGGATCCTGGTCAGGGCTGAGTGCCGGATTATGCCATTGTAGGAAGAGGGAGTATTGATCACGTAGAACTTTATCACATGGGTAACTTGGTTTGGGGCCGATCCAAATATGACCGGCAAGTATAAGGTTCCCTGGATCGGGACCAAGTTGTTCCTGAACCCATACAGAGGGTCCTCTTGGCATTCATTGGAGCGTACGCTCCCAAGCTTCATCATGTCCACAGTATGCTTGAAGAGTATGTTTACCGAAGATCCATTATCTATCAGCATCCTTCTTACTTCGTTGTCAAATATATCAAGTGTTACCACCAAGGCTTCGTTGTGATTCGGGTTGACCCCTTCATAATCCTTGCTGCTGAATGAGATCATCATCTCGGGGTAGGATTGGATGGAGAACACTTCATCTCCTGAGCCCGGGCTCCTAAGGGAGAGTGCGACCCTCCTAGGACCACATTTACTACATTTTTACCTTTCCTTTGCCTTTCTTCTCTCTGATTTGTCTCCCGAGAGATGTATTGATTCAGGTTGTCTTTCTTAACTTGATCTTCAATAAAGTATTTGAGAGAGAGACAGTTTTCAGTTTTGTGTCCATGGGTTTCATGATAGTCGCACTGCCTGTTGTAAGGCCTGCTCTCCGGAGGAGTCTGCATTGGCTTTGGAGGATAATAGAATGGCTTTCCCTTGATCTCCTTCAGTATTTCTTCCCGGGTCCTGTTTAGTGGTATTCATTCTGGCTCTTGCCTAGGCTCTCTTGCTTGCCTAGGTGGACCGAGATCGCTTTTGGATTCTGTCTTAGGACCCAATCTTTGAAATATTGGAGTGTTTTGTACAACATTTGTCTATTGGGTTTGGTTGCTTTGTTTGAAATTTTTCTCCTGATGGTAACCCCCTTTCAGTTGGTCATCAGAAGATTTGTTCCTGGATCCTCCATTCTGAGTCATTCTCATCGCCTGAAGAACGTCTGTTTCTTTTATGAACCGGGCTGCCATAGAGTAGGCAGCGGTCAGGCTTTGTGGCTCTTTATTTATCAACTCTACAATGTACCTCTCATTATGTTCTGGATCCAGGTTCCTTTGAAATATGCTTAGAGCCTCCCTCTCATCAAGATTCGAGACTTTATTGATGGCTTCCTGGAATCTCCGCATACAAGTTGAAAGTGCTTCATTATCATACTGGCGGATTGTTTCCAGGTGACACATGTGCATTTCATGTGTCTTATCGGCTCTGAATCTTCTAAAGAAGGCTCCTCTGAATTCTTTCCAGGAGTGAATGCTTCTTGATGGGATTCTGCTGAACCAACTTTGAGCCCCCCTTTGAGGGTCGAGGCGAAGAATCTAGATTTCGTCAAGTCATTGTAATAATATATTTGAGCTATTTGTTCGAAGTAGTTGAGGTGCTCCTCCGGATCCCCCAATCCATCGAAAGAGTCAAAATTGTAATGCTTGAGATTTTTCTGTCGGGGGATGGCTTATAGGGAGTGGCTGAAGGGCGTGAGGGTCTCCCCAACTTCCAACCCGGAATCTTTCTCCATTTTTCTCTGGAGCTCATAAATCATGTCTTTAAGATCCTTCTGGCCCTCCTCTTCATCGTCAGAAATGAGCTCGGGCGTAGGGTCCCTCCGAGTTCTTTTGCCTTTTGTTTTAGCTAGAAGCCTCTCCTCCTCCAGTTGCATTCTTTTCTGAATTTTTTGCTCCAGCTTTGCCTCTTCTTCCTTTCTTATCTGTTCTCTGATTTCTTCCAACTTTTTCTTTCTGGTTGCTTCTGTCTCCTTCTTACTAGGCTTTTTCTGACTCTTTTTTGCCTTAGCTCCAATTTGGTCGAAGACAGATCTCCTGGATTGCTGAGAATCCCCGGACTCTTCTTGCTCTTCATCTTGCTCATATTCTATCTGGATCCGGGCTTGTTCATCTCTGTAGAGCCTGATTGCTTCAGCAAGTTCATGGCTTGTTAAGTTAGCCATGTGCTCCTCTGCAACTGAAACATTGGTGTACTTGTACTGATTGAGCTCTATGACATTTCTGGCATCCCAGGGTGTCACTAGCCTTTCCAAGACCGGGGTGTGTTGTGTCAATAGTTGCTCCTGGAGGGTCTCTCGATCTCCCCCAGGTTCATGAGCCTGAGAGTGGTCCTGATCCTGGACCTGGGTATTGGCGGAGGGCCTACCAGCCGTACTTTTTCCTGCTCTTGCCATTACCACAATTGTACAAACAACTAACCAAGATTTGAGGCTACAAATGTGGATCTGAGGTTGGTTTTTTGAAGATTACAAAAAAAATCCAGAATAACAGCAAGCAAACTTTATGGGCTTTGCTAATAATAATACTAAACAAGAACAGCAGGTTCTAGAACAGAAAAGAAAATATGCAAGCTAAAACAGTTCTGGGTTTTAAAATTATCAAGACTATTAAAACCCAGGCTTCAAGACTATCAAGATTATCAAACCCTAAACAACAAAAATTTAACAAACAAGAGCGGGCTCACACAAACGTGGCCTAAAGTAACAAGCTCACACAAACGTGGCTAAAATGAACATTCATATTCAAGAAAGGGTATGGTTGTTTATGTTCTTACAGGCTTAAAAGTGGACTCTCTTAAGAGTTTGCTGATGAAGATGAATCCAGGGACACCGAGACCCAAGGATAGAGCCCCCTCCTTCTAGCGCCAAATGATAACTCCGGTGAGCGGGCGGCTCCGTCCGACACCGTTCCTGGACCTTCTAGGTATGAACGAGGTGTAGTTGCTGGTTGGGCGCCTGCAAAACAACACCGGAAGGGGGGTTTGGCTCCCACGGCGACTCCGGTGTAAGAATAAGAACAGGGTTTTTAGGTAAGATGAAGATGAATATGTGTAATGGAAAGGTTGCTGTGTGTGTATGGATATATCAGAGAGAGTGAGTGTGCCAGAGTGTATATTTTCTAACCCCTAAACCCTTCATCCTTGGGGGTATATATAGCCCAAAGGTAGGGTTTAGGGGTTGTTACCTCTAAATCAGGGCCGTTGGATCTTGGGAGCATAGGACGCCTGGCTTGGGTGAATTGCTTACACGTGTCCAGGGGAGGACCACCTCCAGGGTGTCCTAACGGCCTTCTGATACGCGCCGTGCTTTTCTGGTGTGTTGGTTGTTGATAGCTATCACAGTCACGTGCCCACGTACCCTTCCTTGGCGGGTTGCACGATGTGCATGTGTTTGCTGGGACCCCCCTCATGGTGGTCTCAGCCCTGATCCGGATCCGGGTAGGCAGGTGGTCCGGGTCCCGTATTGGATCCGGATCCGGGTCATGGGATAGACCCGGGCCTGGCCTCTCCATTTGATTGTTCTGGGAGAGGGGGGTCTCAGTCCATCGATCGAGCCTGGTATTCTTTAGGTCCAGGTTGAGTCCTAGCTGGGTCTCTTATACCCTAACAAATAAAGGTTATCAATATTCATTGTATCAAGAACTTGAATTAGATATAGAATTAAGCATAGCAATTTACTATTCTGAATTTAGAATAGGGGAAAAACTTGCCTGGTATGCGATTTATTCCAAATCTATCACTGTTATCTATCACTGGCTTGAACTGCCTCTCTGGATTCCTATCTATCAAGGAAAGGTACCAATTCAATTGACTTGTACCTCAATCGTATATCAATCTGAATTCACGCAACCCTTATCATCTACCCATACGATACTATTTGAATCGAATAATAATTAGTCTAGCATTTAAGACTTAATTAACCACATAAATCACATAGCTATAAGTCAAATAGTCATATGGTCTTTAAAACATTTTTAGAATTGAAATCGAGTCATTATTCGCATTATTGAACAATATCTGCATATCTATTTTTGGAAATTATTTTAATTTTTATTTTTATAAATTAAAAATAAAAATAATATCCCGGGTCGGGAAGAACTTACTGAGATTTTCCAGGAATTCGGCGAGTCTCCGATGATATCGATTCGACCCCAAATCAACACTGTTTGGTGTTGTTATTAAGTGGTTTCCATTCCAAATCACTTCAACAAATCAACTCCGGCCAAAACCAACCATAATCATCCCTGGAACTCCATCTCCAGCCAAATCGATTCAAAATTCGGCCAAACATCAATCTTACAGATTTGTACATGAAACTTCTTATTCTCTGGCTTAAATCAAAGCTTATAAACTGTATAATCAAACCCCTAACACCTAAATAACCTCATATTCCTCAAAATCAAAAATGATTAAATCAAAAATTAGGTATAAACCCTAGAAATCGAATTCTTATAGATCTTCTTCAACCTTCTTGGGTTCTGTTTGAAATAGAAAAGAACGATAGAGACATTCATTCTCAGCGGCTCTTCTAGTCTTGACACCACTATTAGGATTTCCAATGATTAAAATAGGTGTATGTGACTTGGTCCATTTTGTTGCAGAAGAAAGCTGACTTCTTGAAGTAGAACCTCCCCATTGATTCATGAAGTCTCTTATTTCACTTTGTCTTGTACCACTGTTATTTCCCGATGCACAGTGTACGTCTTAAAAACTAATGAAGTTAATATCCGTACAATTGGATCGTTCAAATTGTAATTTGTATATTACGGAATTAGAAACCCTAAACATTATAAACGGTATCTTAAATCATGATGTCACCAAAGTATTTGAACAACATAACATATTCTTGTGTGTATACGTTATTATTTTTTAAAGTATGCGCTATGTGTAGTACGAAACACATAAAAATATTTTTAAATTTTAGAAAGTAATCACTTTTGAATATTTTAACAAATTTCTTGAATATTTACATAAGTCATCCTTTATTGACCTATTAAAAAATATAAAGGTGTTTGATGCTTTACTTAATTTTATATGTTACTTTTGTTATGTGAAATATTTCACTATTTTTTAAGAATTTGATAAATAGTAAATTGTTTACTATTTATCTAAATTTACTAAATAAATCAAAGTTGAAAGAAGTGATATTTATACATTTGACAGTATCTGGAATTTTTCCACCAAAATTTAAATTTGAATGCGTCTAAATATTGGTCAAATTTAAAATCAATAAATTTTGTTCAAATCATGGGAAGTTTTCCTTTCTTTTTTTAGGGCCAAAAAAATAAATACGACTGAGTAAAAATGACCGAGTTTAAATGTTAGATATATTTGAGATGTCATGTCTAATCTGTTGTGTCTAGTTTCAGAACTTAATATCAGTACTTACTAGAAATCAGAACTTACT